>NC_140957.1:52480231-52902731 GCF_014529385.1 Adiantum capillus-veneris
ATGTAAAGTGCCACTAAGGTAGCGAAAAATCCTCTTGATAGACTGCCAATGCTTTGACCCTGGGCTATGCATAAATCTGCTGACCTGTGAGACTGCAAACTGAATATGTGGCCTCTTGTTGCATACATAAATGAGGCAGCCAACAATAGTTTGGTAAAGAGTGACATCAGCAAGATTGACAGCATCATGTAGACTCAACTTCAAACCTGTTTCCATGGGAGTGGCAATAGGTTTGCAATCCTCAAGTCCAAACTTACATAGCAATGTCTTTATGTAACTTTTTTGACACAAGGCAATACCACCATCACACTGCTTAAAGTGTATACCCAAGTAATGATGCAACAGCCCCAAATCTTTCATCTTGAAAGTAGCATTCAAATCAGCCTTAAATTCAGCAATATGTCTCTCATTTGGTCCAGTGATCAGCAAATCATCAACCAAAGAACCACAATGAGAAGTACATCACCCTCACGCTTTACATACAATGTGCTTTCTGTTGGACTGTTACAAAAGCCTCGTTTAACCAAATGAGTGTCAGCTTTGTCATACCAAGCACGAGGAGATTGCTTCAACCCATACAAATCCTTCTTACATCTACACACTTTGTCCTCTTGTCCTTTTATGACAAAACCGCAAGGCTGCGTTACATAAACTTCCTCAAATATGTCACCATTCAAGAAAGCAGTAACAATGTATGATTGATGTACATCCCAACCAAAATGAGGTGCCAATGCAATAGAAAACGTACAGTAGTCATACGACAAGTGGGAGCAAAAGTCTCTTCATAATCTATGCCTTTTTGTTGTGCATAACCTTTTGCAACAAGTCAAGCCTTATGGCGATCGATCTCACCATCCGGCTTGCGTTTCAACTTGTAAACCCACTTTGTACCAATGGCCTTTTTTCCAGGAGGCAAATCACATAAAGTCCATGTGTCATTTTCTATAAGTGCATCATATTCTGATTGCATGATAGCCATCCAATTTTCTGAATTCTGTGCTTCATCAAAAGACAGAGGCTCCTCAACATCATGTAAGCTAGACACAGCCAAAGCATAACAATCTGATGCATAAGATGCATGGCGAGAGCCTGAACGAGTACGACTAGACAAAGGTGCATCCAATTTACTGTCACGCAAAGTGTGCACCAACCATTTTGGCATACCTATAGCCTGCTCATTTTCAGCCCTTTCCTCATCAAGTACATCATGTACATCTGCATCAGTAATAGGCCGATCTAAAACATTTTCAAAAACCCCCATAGGCTGTACATTTGCCTCATTGGAACTTACATTCGTATTTCCACCACGGAAAAGTGGCAACAAAGTGTCAGAAATGTCATGTGAGCTTACATTACTGTCTCTAGTAGATGACAGCAAGGGCTGAATAGAATCTTCCACAAACACTACATCCCGAGAAACTAGAATACGTTTTTTTTGCGGATTATACAACCTGTAACCTTTGCTTTTAGCACTATAACCAACAAAAATAAATTGACAGCCTTATCATCCAATTTTCTGCATTGCACTTGTGGCACCAAAGCATATGCCAAACAACCAAAAACACGCATGTGCTCAATAGAAGGCTTTCTATCATGCCATGCTTCATATGGAGTAATAGACTGCAAAGCTTTCGTAGGACACGTGTTAAGTACATAAGTGGCACACATGATGGCCTCAAGCCAAAAAGAATGCGGCAAAGCTTGACTTTTGACCATACATCGTGCCATTTCCGTCAGTGACCTGTTTTTCCTCTTAGAAACACCATTTTGTTGAGGTGTATAAGGCACTGTACATTGGTGTTTTATCCCACGACTAGCCAGAAATGCATTAAATTTATGAGACATATACTCCCCCCCTCGATCGGAACGGAGGGTGCCCATAGTACATTTCGATACATTTTCAGCCATAGCCAGAAATTGTTTGAAGCACATAAAAACTTTGGACTTCGCTTTAAGCGGAAATACCCATGCATGCCTGGAGTAATCATCAATGAAAGTTACGAAGTACAGGTATTTGCCCAAGGACGGAGTTTGCATGGGCCCACAAACATCACTATGCACAAGCTGCAACCTGCATGTGGCCCGAACTGAACCATCCTTTGGAAATTTAGAACGCTACATCTTACCCAAAATACATCCTTCACAAACATGTTTGACAGGTGCTTCAAGAGGTGGCAAAGAAGAAACCATAGCAGATTTCTGCGAACGCAGCAAACTGGCAAAATTCAGATGACCAAAACGTGCATGCCAAAGTTTTGCATCTGAAATAGCCCTTGAATCTACAATAGCATTTGTAAATTTTTTTCCACACTTGTCATACAAAGTGATCTTATACAACCCACGGCACAGAAGCCTAGATGCAACAATTTCATCACCAAAACTGAGATCATGAACTGTACATATGTCATCCACAAATTTGACTACAAGTCCAAGTCTAGCAAGTGCGGATACAGACAAGAGATTCTTCTTGATCCCAGGTACATAAAGTGCATTAACAAGTGTGAAGGAACTGCCATTAGCAGCAGTGAGCACAATCTTTCCAAATCCATGAACTGGATAAGAGGCGTTGTTGGCACAAGTGATTGAATTCCCATGAGGGATAGACTCGAGAGAGGTAAACAATTCACGATGTGAGGTAATGTGCTTTGTAGCACCACTATCGAAATACCACACATGTGAATATGCAGCAACTGACAATCATGCATCATGGACAACAGGATTGTAAGTGCACTCTGCGCTAAAAGCCCATTCTGCATCAACAGCAGCAACACAGTCTCCTTTCACAGAAGACTCAACAATGGCTGCATTTGTAGTGGAACCATCATTTGCAGTGGAACCACCCTCTTTGGCCTTCAACTTAGGACACGACTTGATCAAGTGATCATTGGCTTTACAATAATGGCAACGCATTTTCTTTTTGCCCTTATCACCAGAATTTCCAAACGAATTGCTGCTAGCAGAAGCATTAGGAACAGAGTTTTTGCCACTCGCAGCAGAACCATTAGAAGTGGATGCATTGCTGTTACCACCCTTTCTTTGAGAAGCAATAAAAGCCTGTTCAACTATACGCTGTCTAGTCTTGTTTTTTCTGGAAAGTGAATCTTGCAACAACAATGTGCATAATGCATCAAACTTGAAAACTTCTGGATTTCCTTGGGTCATAAGTCTCCAAGTACTAGCAAAAGTCTGGTAAGAATCTGGTAAGGCATGAAGAACAGTCTGCACAAGGGAACTGTCTGAAATAACTTCACCTGCAGAAATAAGTTGCTCATTGATATCCTTGACACTAGCAAGGAAAGTGTCCATATCATCTTCCTCATGCATAATCTTCGACTCCAACTCTTTACGCAGCAAAGAAATTTTAGCCTCATTGCGGCTTGCATAAAGACCTGCTAGAATATCCCAAGCTTGTTTTGCAGCTTTTGCTGAATGGATGTGAGGAACAATGGTGCGCTTCATAGACAACACAATCAATGCATGAGCATGTGCATCCTTAACATCCCAACAAGCTTGTTCTGCCGTAGGCAAAACAACTCTAACAATTGCAATCCTTGCAGCAAGACTTGCAACATCCTCAACATCGCCTACATCCTCAGAACCAGGACGTACATCAATGCCCTACACAATGTTCTAGACACCCTTTGACACAAGAACATGTTGCATCATATAAGACCACATAGGGTAGTTGTCCCCATCCAACCTGTCCTCAACAGCAAACATCTTGAGCACATCTGTGTTGTTGTTGTCAGCCATGGTAAATGCTGCACCTGATGTGAAAACTGCCCAAAAATAGCAGAAACGGAGCGGGAACAACCTATGCTATATAGCACAAACCGTAGAAGACTATATGGCACCTGTTATGCAGAAAAAAACACTGACAGAAATTCTGCACAAAATGACGAAATAGCCTATGCAGTACTGCCTGTAGTGGAAACGGAGGCCGAAATGAGCCCAAATCAAAATTCTGAGCAGACGGAGCTCATTGAAATTGGAGAAAGTGAGCAGGCGTGCCTGGAGCAGCTGACGACTAAGCCCGGGAGGACGTGACCTGCTCTGATACCAATTGTTGGAATTAGGGTTGGAGAGAAACATCCACAGCTTGGAGAAGACGAAGGAAGCTCAAGGCACACAATAGAGAGTCTGTTACTTAGTGTGCAATGGAAAGATGGATAGCCTTAGAGTGATGGGCATATATACAATGCACGGGGGAGAAAACCTCCTAAAGAGGGAAAAAATGCCCCAGCGGTCCTAGTGTGTTCACACACATCACTACCACATGAATATGGTAACATGTTTAACATCATTTTGGCATGAAACTTTGTCAGCTAGTTGTCTATGCCCTATAGATACTAATGCCCAACCTTTTTTAATTTTGGATCTCTAAAAGTTGAAAAACACCAATTTTGGTCAATTTCCCAATATTAAGCACGTTTTGTCCAAATTCTTGGTTTTGAGTGGGTTTTTGTGTCAAATTCACTCCAAGTTTTGATTTTTGTTGCTTGAAAGCACCCTCTGTCAACTGGTGTCAATTTCTGTTCAAACAACCTCAAAGCTACATGGATCATGATCCATGTTCCTCCAGAGAACTGGGTGAAATTTTTCAATTTGCTTCTTGTGAGTTTGGTGGTCCGCTTTTGCACCAAATTTTTGAGTTTTGATCAGCTTTTAAGTCTCTACCATCAAATTTTCAGAATTTCAGAGGTATGGTCGTTTTGGCCAAAATATGGTTTTAGCCCTTCTTGCCCTGATCTTCTCAACCTAATCTGATGGTGACGGTTTCCAATTATCCTAATCCTATGTGCTAGAAGGAAACTAGAAACAAAAATAATCAAAAAAATGAAAATTTGAGTGGATACAAAAAACTATACAACACTCTGAAAGTAATGAGAAAATCAAAAAATGAAATGCTTTTGGCTATCTCACTCACTACTCTCTTTACTTGCTTCATTATTGGTGTAAATGGAATAAAAATACAAATCTTTAGAAAAGAATGCTCTAAATACACACTAGGTCACTCACCATCTAAGGATCATTCCCCAGTAATGACGCCAATGTTAGCAGGTCGCCGCGATGGACGTCTGGAAGTGACTCGGATGGGGTATGGAGACTCTTTGAGGTTGTCAATCCTCAAGAGGTAAACCTAACAAGAAAAGTGTCGTGACAGAATTACAACTCAAGGAATCAACCTGCTAGCCTAGAATCAAATTTACACACGGTGCAACTACACTAGCTCGAAAAAATAATAGAGTACAAATTTATGAAAAATGTTGTGTCTAGCTAGGTGGACACTTGTATACTATATCCACCAAATAGCACTTCCAGAAGGAAAACAGAAGAGTGGAGTCGGATATCCACAAGCCCACAAAGAGAGAGAGAGAGAGAGAGAGAGAGAGAGAGAGAGAGAGAGAGAGAGAGAGAGAGAGAGAGAGAGAGAGAGAGAGAGAGAGAGAGAGACTATGGGGAGGTAGATTCAACCCTCTTCTTCTGAGTAGCACACAATAGCAAATTGGTCTCTATGTGACTCATAGTTGTACATCTATACAATTAAAGGTCAAGGGATATAAGTTAGTGATGGACGACTAACGCCTGGCCTACATGGTCAGCAACCCAACACTTCCATGGGGTAGCTAAACATGGGAGGATGGATTGAGTCCTAACTTCTTCTTGGAGTATTGCAAGGGGTGCACCTGTAGGAAGGTGTTGAGCTTTTGTACCAGACTTGGACACTCCAAACCAAAGTTCTACTGCAACACACGTGAGAGAACTAGAAACAACTGACCACATGTGTGGTCAGACTTTCAAAAGTTCTATCACCGCTAGAGTGCATTTCACTGGTGTGGTAGTGGCTGAATTCTCAAACTCAAACCCTTTGCTAAAATTTTGTAAGTTGAGTTGAGAATGTTGATTGATTTCCAATGTCAAATCTCATCCAAGGAGCCTCCCTCCTTCGAGATAAGATAGATCAAACTCTCACTCATGCTATCAGGCCTCTCCCTCGTGTGAAAAATGTGCTGATAGGCACTACATCGGTCTCAAAGTGCCTTGCACTCACACCAAGGTTGCTTTTTCCCACCTCACGTCAATTGGCATGCCACAATGTGTAAGGTCATCTCTCAATGAGTGTAAGTGCGGGTCTATGGGGAGGTTGGACAAGCCCTTCTTTTCTAGGTTACCTGTCACTCTTCAAAAGCATAGATTAGAGAGATAGACATGCCCAAGTTTTTCTTGGGTTATCTCAAATAAGCATAGAAAATTATGTGGTTCTTTAGGTTCTTTTCTTGAGTGATGATATTGAAGAACCACCAAAGAGCTCTAATACCATTGTTAGGTGCAACGAAAATGTTGATGGTGATAGCTCGGGATGAGTGATTAATACATACACAAGGTTCCTTTTACTTTACTCAGAGAGATATGCAATAGACAAAGTGAGATAGGAGAGAATGATACTATGAGTGAAATTTCTATCAGTGAGAGAGTCACAAAGAGAGAGAGAGAGAGAGAGAGAGAGAGAGAGAGAGAGAGAGAGAGAGAGAGAGAGAGAGAGAGAGAGAGATGAAGAAGACTCACACTAGATGGGGTCTCGAGCTTCCCTCCACTCTATCACTATAGTGGTATTTTCTTTAGATTGCACAAATGCTGATACAATGGTTCTAGATGTTAAGATGTTGATGGGATCTTGCAATGGATGATCGAACTTGATGGTATGGAGAGGCTAAGGGCTAAAAACTAAAAATGCTAGGCTATTTGGCTGGGATCTACAAGCATGCGGCTAATCTAGGAGTGTAGATGAAAAACGTTGATGCTACTAAATGCTGAAATTGAAGGGATGATCTGCTTCAAAATTGTTAATGCTGCTAATGGATCTGCTAACACTAGGGATACTAAGGTGCTGAAATACGCATGAACTGAATGAGGGTAAAAACATGGATGAGAAGAAACGCCAGAGAAGAGAAAATGTTGGAGAAGATGTTGAGATACTTAGGGCACTGGCCACCCATGATGGTACTAGATGATGAAAATAATGAACCAAGGGATCTACTACTGAAGAACTACTAAAGTGGCACCTTGGTCACAAAACATGGAAGATGTTGACATGGCACTATTGCATGGTCAACAGTGATTGTGTGTCACTTTTTGGGATCATAGCTTCTAGACCTGATGCTTTTGGGAGCTCTACTTTTAGCATCCCTTGTATAGTTTATGAGGACTCCTTGGGCCAACCTCTAGCAAAACATCTAGAAGTAGAGTTGTGGTGGAGAGTTGGACCCTTAGAAGTTGTACCTTTGTGATAAAAAATAAAGAAAGAAATATTCAAAGGGGTGCCAGCTTTTGGGGCTAGTGCATCTAGAAGCATAACTCCACCGCTTTGTGTCAATTGTCCTCTCTCTCTCTCTCTCTATTTATATATATAAATAAATAAATATATATATATATATTCAAGTTCAATTGTTGTAGTTTTTGTTCATGTGTTGCTATTGATTTCTCGCTTGGGTGTCCAAGCCTGATTTTTCACGCGAAAGCACCACAGATGTGGGTGAAATTCAAAAGACTTCTTGTAATGTAAATGGCCTAAGAACTTTGAGAGTAGCGGAAATTAGAGAAGTACTTTTATGAAATTACTTCGTGAGCATAACGGGTGAAATTAATTGATGGTAGCAACATGAACATAGAATTTAGCTAACTTGGCATGAACAAAACTTTTGCAAGAGAGAGAGTTTAGAGAACATGACAACAGTTGAGAACCAGATTTATGTGGAGCCGCTCCCCCCTCAGAAGGCATTTGTATTATAGATTCTCCCATCAAGAGAGACTTGTTACAATACAATCTTTGTGTTCCATGTGACCTATAGGGGTGATGCAATGAAGATGGAAAGCTTCATGCATCATGAGCATAACATAAACTGTGTGGAAAGAATTAACTATCCAAGCCTCGGTCCCAAGACCTCAAACACCTTGGAAGGTGGAAAGAGCTAGTAGGGATTGAGGGTAGGGAAGAGGAATAAGAAACATTTCATAGGAGAAAGAATTAGTTCCTCACTTATCATCACTCTTCTTTCTAGCATACATAATAGCATAGTAATGTAGATGGAGAAGATGGCAAGCTTAAGCATTGAAGCATGGCTCTTGGTTGGATTTGCATTCCATAGCCAAGAGTGTTGGTGTAGGATCTCAACCTCTCTACTTGCTTGGAGAAGGAGAGGGAGCTCTTGCACTTTGCACAATACACCATGAGTGTGTGTGTGTGTGTGTGTGTGTGTAGGAAAGTATATCCCTCAAGCAACCCCCTAGATTTCTTTGGTCGACCCCCCCTTGTAGATCATGCTTGAAGCTCATTGGACCTCTCCTGGCCTAGCCAATCACAAGCAAGGGCATATCAAGCAACAAGGGTAGCCTTGGGACAAGTGTGCCCCTTTTCCCTTTGAGAGAGAGGACTTGATAAATGCTAGAGCAATTAATTAAATCCACTAAATTATCATTGGAACCCTTGGAAGGTCAACCAATAGGCTTTAGGAACACCATGAGGGTAACCTACTAGGGGCTTGACATGTGTCCTACTTGTCTCTTGGGCAAGGGGTGCCCTTTGGGAGAGAGATTAGTCAAGAAACCACCCCCCCCTTCTTGCCTGGCTCTCCCCCTCCTTGTAGGGAGACTTTTGTAACACCTCAAGCCCCTCAAACTTGGGCCCAGTTCTCACCACAAGCTTGGCCCTTAAGCCCCTCAAGCTTGGGCTGGGCTCCCACCTCAAGTACAACCCTAGCATCTCAAGCTTGACAAGCACCTCAAGCATCTCAATCATCAAGCACCTCAAGCATCTCAGTCATCAAGCATGACGAGCACCTCAAGCTTGGGCCGGGTTCTCACCTCAAGCACAACCCTAGATTTCCTAAGGTCCAAAGGACTTTTAACACTAACTATTGGAGGTCTTCAATGAAGCTAACCCTAAGGTATTTAAGCTCCATTGATCAGCCTTGCTCTTTGACAGACCATCTCTCATTTGGGCCCCTTTTCCATTGGCCCCGTGTTGAGATAGATCTATAAGCACATGTCTATATCCTAACCCTTGTTCCCATTTATTCTCCCACATTAAATGATCAGTTTAATATGAGAATCATTTGGGTTGGTTAGATATTAGATTTTATGACATTATCTCTCTCTTGAAATCATAGTTGTCCTCGACTATGAGGTAGAAGTGATAAAGCCTTAGTTGGTGGCTCTCCGTTGTAGGGCTTAAGTAGGCTCACATGAAAAGCATTGTGTATGAGCCAATCGTTGGGCAAATTGAGTTGGTAAGCCATCTCATTGATGGGCTTCAAGATTTGGAAAGGAACATAGTATCTTTTTGCTAGCTTAGCATAATACTTTTGATGGCCCATAGGATTTTTGCCAGTCGTTTGCCTCAATCAAGCCTTAGGAAACTTAAGTAAGACCCAATCATTTTTTTGGAATGTTAAGGCCCTTCTATGCTTGTCAGTAGCAGCTTTCTGCCTTTGTTGAGAGATGGATATAGCCTCCTTAATCTTTTGAAAAGATTCGTGTAGGTCATGGCTATACTTATTGGTAGCGAAGATCTTCCCATGTACCTTAAGTAGCAAGGGACTTTTAGGTCTTCCCTCAATTATTTCAAAAGGTACTTTTCCCATAGAAGTATGTACAATATTATTTTAGGCATACTCTTCAAGAGGTAAGTACTTTTCTCATTGTGAGCGTTGATCTACTTCTGTAACATACGTCTTTAGTAGATCAAGTATCGTAAGATTAGCTATTTCACTTGGCCATCCGTTTTTTGGTGATAGGCCGAAGAGAAATTCAATCGTGTTCCAAGATTTGCAAAGAGACCTTTCAAGAAATTACTGGTCATTCTAGGATCTCTATCTGACTTGATGGAAATTGGTAATCCATGGTGTTTAAAAATGTGTGATATGAAGAAAGTTGCCATTTGGTGTGTCTTAATAGTCTTTTTAACAGGAATAAAGTGTGCTTGCTTGCTAAACCTGTCAACTATTGTCCATATTCCCATATTCCCATGGATAGACTCCAAAGATAAAATCCATGGATATACTCTCCCATGGTGAATTTGGGATAGGCAATGGCTGGAGTAATCCAAGTTGCTTCCCTCTATCATACTTGGTCTTTTGGCATACTACACATTTTGAAACATACCATTAGGAAGGGAATGGGGTCTAAGGGGGCCTCTTTATTTGCCATGGGATTAAAAAGGAGATTATGGAAGGGGAAAATGGGTGTATGCCATGTGGACTAAAATGGTGGGTATGAATTCAAAAAAATAAACTTTTCTCTAAATAGTTGAGTAAAAACCAATACTTTCTCTCTCTAGTGGCTGTCAGTTTCTCCCCCCCTCTCTCCTAAAAAGGGGTCCCTCCAAAAGATTGATGATCATTCCCTCCCTCTCTCTCTACTGTACCATCTCTCACTTCTCTTCACTTCGCTTTCAATTTTCCCTCCCAAAAGCTCTGCTTCTCTTTCCTTCCTTTCAGTTTTCCCTCCCAAAAGCTCTATAGCAGAAGTTTGAACCTTCTTTCCCTCCTCAAGCTTAGTGCATTCTCCTCAAGCTGAAGTTCTCCATTTCTCCATGAGCCTCACAAACACCTCTACCTAAAGCTGAAGATCTGCTGCATATTCTTCTGCTAGATCATCCCTCTTTCTTTCCTCAATAGGGTTCCTGCTCCTTCTCCATTGTGCTCTCTAGAGAGGATCTACTTTCCTCTCAAGCTTTGCAACATTATCTTCCCAATTAAGCCAACAAGAAGGTGGAGCAGTATAGCAGTAAGTGGCATCCTTCGTCTGATGTACCATCAAGAATCTTGCTCTATACAACTGAGAACATGGATGTGCAATCTCAAATCATAAGTGTTTGTCTGCAGGTTGTGCCACTATTCTCCATGGCATCATCAGGTACTCGACGACCTAGGAGTATCATTGGCTCCATTTCATGCAGGAATGTACAAGACGACAGTGGATGTTGGGTGACGATGGAGGTCAAACAATTGATGTTGGTGACAATACAGCCCAGCTCAAGAGGGGCACACAAGGTCTCAAGGAGACACATGGCTTCTTGAGCACACCATTGGAAGGGAAGGATCATGGAGTTCAAGCAAACCCATGATGGCAAGTGTCTTGCAAAGGTGCAACATGTGTATGTTGCTTCACAACTAAAGCTAGAGACAATAGTGGCTCCATCGAGGTTTCCTACAAACTATAATTTCACTCCTCTGTCAATTTTTTAGATTGTATATTTTGTATTTCTGTTGTATATATTGGTTTGATGTCTATAAGGCTTTCATTGCTTGTTCATGTTTGCAGATGTATTCCCATTTGACTTTGTAGAGTGGTAGCCAATAGATTCCTTCACAGAAACTTTTGAGGCCATCCACGTTGACCTTGGCAAGTTGCTCTATGCTGGTTGTCCATCCGTGGAGCTTGTTTCATGGGACATTGTTTTTATAGCCATACGGATGTAAAGCCTAGGCAAACTGGGTATGGTAATATTTCTCCAGTTCATCCACCAACCTTGCAGAGTATGGAATGGCCTAAGCCTTGTAGTGCCTTGATCACAGCAACCAAAAGGAGAATCAAGGCGGATGTGTATATTCAGCAATGAAGTGCACCTATGGTTCCCATAAAGCTTCCCTAACTTGATTTATGTCCCTTCATATGTTCGTGTTTATCTTTCGACTGCAAAGTGTTCACAGGACACCAACAATGTGGACTTGCAAAGGGGAAAGTGTGATCAACAGTTTCCTTGCAGTTGGATGGCAGACTAAGGTGGTCAACCACCAGGAAGATACAATCAAGTGCTCTGTAGTTGATGAGAATGTGGTTTGCAGATACCATGTTGTGAAGCAGAGCTTGTCAATTGTCTTTCCCTACAGAAGATGGAAGCTGACGAAGGGAGAATGAGAGGCACTGGACTCTGATGTTTCTCCTAGAGAATCAATTGATCTGCAAATATGCCTCCACAATAATGCAATGCATGACATCTCGGTGAATAACGACTAGAATCTCAGTCACCTTCGCGAGTATCTTAATCTTAGATATATCTTTCCCAATCAATATGTTCTTGTTATCAATGAAAATGTTGTTCGTTCTAGAAAAGAGAAGAGCTTTCAGTGTAAAAATATTGGTTTTCTGCGATGTATTAGTGTAAAATCTTGTAACTGAAACGATTTCGCTCCCATTAATACATATGACATTTTGAATCTCTGTGTCATTTTTTAATTTGTTCAAGATTAAGTTTGAAATATGCAATTTTTTAGTTTTGAGTGTGAAGACTTTCAATGTTGGTGTCTTTCAATGCTTGTCGCGTGATTTTGTTTAAAATTATAGTTTTAAGTTAATTTGATGTTAATTTTAAGTGCTTTAAAAAAGTGACATTGAGTATAAAAGTCACTTTGTAGGTTTTAAATTTCATTTCTCACATTCACAAAACACAAGCTTTCAGCTCTCTTCCCATCTTCTTTGCGAACAGACACGTGGCAACATCCTCTGATGCACTTCTCACACAATTACAGAAGATAGGACTTGCAGATCGCGCACATGAACTAGTCAGTGTGTTTGAGGGGACGATCGACATGCATGCCACTGCTAACCTTCCTATAGAGGGATTCCAGAGCTTTCTTGACTACATGATGGAGCACATGGAAGAATATGCAATAGTCTTCGAGGGATCCAACATGGCGTGGTTGCCAGTGGATTTTCTCAAACACCTCTATGCGGCCGACAAAAACTTTTGCTATCGCTTGTTGAGGTTTATAAAAGGGCTTAGTGAGTGGGACTATAGGATAGAGGATGAGGATGACCTCATAGACTTGGGCATGGGGTGCATAGGCATCCAATTCATCTCTTGGGACATGGTTCTGGTATTGCTTGTGCTTGAGGACATGGAGAAGGGAAAATCAAAGGAAAAGGCCGACTAGAAACCTCATGTAACCATTGTGGAGGAATCAAATGAATTTATTGAAGAGGTTGATGAGCAGGCTAAAGCACCTATGGCACTTGTCCTCTTGCAAGATCCCAGCTTCACTAAGGAGGCAGATGGGATGATAAAGGGAGACGAGGTGCTCGAAGAATCTCCTGACCTCCAAATTCTCACTTTGCATGCAGTGGTGGTGGATGGTCGTCACTTCTTGTTCCTTGATGACATTGCAAAGACACTAGGACTCAGAGAAGATGAGTCGCTCTCAGTGCTCGCTATCTATGCGGGCATGAAAGATCCCAGTGGAAGGCAAGAGAAGGTCAAATTTCAAATTGACTTTGAAGACCAAGGTCTCCCACCAAGCCTCTCATTCCTCCCTAGTGAAAATGAACAGAATTTGGTACAAACCGTGGCAAATACACTTATGGAAATAAGATCATGTGCCTCATTTTATGAAAGCATCCCGGAAAGCGCTTTTCTTCCACACAAACCGCTGGCCATTATTGGTGGAGAAGATCGCTCTAGCATCGACCTTACAAGGAAAACTCTTAAAGAGATGGATGAGGAAGCTGAGGTAGCCACTTTTTAACTTTATCGATAGTAAATTGTTTCCTATAGCAAGTGTTAAAGTTGTTTAAAATGTTTTGCAGACCGCATACCATGTTGATAAGTTTGCAATGCGTACTGGAGGTCCACGCAACAATCCTATGGGTAGAGATAGCTCCCTATGGCACTACCTTGGCCATCTAGGGCCATCCGTTCTTCGAGTTGCACACACAAAGTTCTCCAAGTATGGTTTTGCGGAGATGCTCAAGTGCAAGGAATTAAATGCCATCCTTGTTGAAGATTCCCTTACCCTTAATGCTCACAAGTGTATCTTGGTGGATCGAGAGGCTGCATTGTATGCCTTTACAGGAAAGCACCCTGGGTCATTCCTCTCCCATTGTGCCTTAAGCCTAGGTCAAGGGGTGACAAACCCAGAGGAGATTGTCAAAACATTTGGTGTCAAGTCGGCCATTCGCCCTATACCAAAAGATGTAATTTCCAAGAAAACCAATCATCCATGATGTAATATCCAAAGCAATATACATAATTTTGTCTTCTATATTTTGTTTTTCACTTCATGTACTTTTTTTTTCTATTGCACATACTGGCCAATAAATCTTTTTCTTCAACGCGTTCACACCTCCTTGACCATCCAAGCACCCGTCTGACGTGGGGCGCCTATCAGTGAATATTTTGTGAAACGAAGCCGTTTTGGGTGTGTACGGAGGCCATGGGATGACCAACGGCACGGAACGGGCCAGAAAAATGCCCTGTGTGCCACGGCGTGCAAAGGGGAGTTTTGACTTGGCCGTTTTGGGTGCCTACGGAGGCCGTGGGACGACTAAAAGCCACCATGGGTCAAAACTGCCCCATGCGCGCTGTGGCACAGAGGGCATTTTTGTGGCCCGTTCCACGTCGTTGGTCATTGCTGTGGCTTTTGGTCATCCCACAGCCTCCGTACGCACTTGAAACGGCTCCATTTCACAAAATATTCACCGGTAGGCATCCCACGTCAGACGGGTGCTTGGATGGTCGAGGATGTGAAATCTAACTACTCGATTAATTCAAATACTTCAACAATAGAAATACATAATTAACTATTAGAGTTACACCGAATGAGAGAAAATCAAGTCGTTTATATTATATTGAAAGATTACAAATCTCATATACAGAGGTTACATGGGAAAACTAATTCTTATGGAGGCACCTTTCATTCCTCAGATTGAGCGCTAGAGCTAGATCTGTATTTTTTAATGTAACTCGCTTTGCATGCACCGTACAAGATACACCATCTTGGAACAACTGCACCAAAATGTCCTTGGCGGCATCCTGTAAAGCCAAAAGAGTTGCACGCTGGATACGTGTAACTGAATTTGAATATTCGTTCATTATTTCTCTTACCACCCGAGGAAAATATGCCTTTGGTATTATTGGCTCCGTGCTCTTTTGATATTTGCGGATCACGTAGAGCAAGTGTTCCAAGCTTCCATCACTTTTTCTTCTGCGTTGTTGGCAGTGGTGGAGGAGCCTCTTGTTTGGCCCATTGAGGAGGGTCATTTTTATACTTCTTCCTCCTCTCTTCTTGGGCTTGTTTCTCTTCAAGTGTGAGCTTGTTCTTTTTCTTTATTGCACATTGTTTTTCTCTCTAAGGAATTTTTGATGGTCTAGAGCTCCCAGCCTTTGCTTGTTGGGCGGTCTGAGCCCTATCCTCTTCCGCTCTCTTCTCGGCCTCTGCTCGTGCTTGCAAACTAGCCAAGTGGGCTCTCTCAGCCTTGGCTCTCTGCCATTCTTCCTGCTCTCTCTGCCTTCTTTGTTCTTCATGCAATTTCTGTGCTTTTCTATCTGCTGCCTCTTTCTTTTCTAACTCTCTCATTCTCTTCCTCCTCTTGGCATCTCGTGCTATTGAAATAGGATCACCGGGTATTACTTTGTTCACCCTTTGTTTGATTCGCGGGGGAAATTTCCACGGTGTAGTTGCGGTTGCTTGAGCTTCAGGTGTTGTCGTTGCTTGATCTCCAGTTGCTACCATTGCTTGATCTTCAGTTGCTGTCGTTGCATGAGCTCCTGTTCCTGTTTCTTGTGTTGGTCTGTTAAGACCTACAAATGCTACGAGGTCCGATAGAGGTGTGCAATTTGAATGTTGTAGTGGCTGGAGATCACCAAAAATCTGTCGCATGGTGTTTTGATCCTCTCTAGTTGAAGGTTGGGGGAGTGGTTGGGTGTTTGGAGCTGGTTCTTGTGGTTGAGGCTGTGGATTTGAAGCAGTGGATTCTGTACGAGGTGTTGGTTGCGGATTTGCACTGTTGTCAGTGGCAGTGGTGTCATCATTGTGCGTGGTGGTGTGCTCTTGTGTATCGTCCATTGTTGTGCAAGATATGAGTGCGTGTACGTTTGGGCTTGCAAGGATCTTCTAAAACGTGCAAACAAGAAATGAACTTTAAGTTGTGAGTTTTGACTTATATAGTACTTAAACTTTAAAAATTTTTAAAAACTCAATAAAATCACTAAAAATTAAAAAAGACTCCAAAATAGATGAAACTTGAGCCATGGGACTAATAATTGTCGCCTTTACAAATCACTTTGCATGACAATGCATGTTTACAATAGAAATGGTTAGTGTCGAAAGGAAATTAAATTTCCACCCAACCCCTGCCGTCATGCCGCTTTGTCTCCAACCAGCGTCGAAATTGATCTTTTGCACTCGAAGCATGATATGATTGTGATCGCCTCAAGCTAACCACTTTTTTTATTCTACGTTTTAAACTTCTTTGTTCTCTTGTCTTCTTTCTCTCTCTCCCTGTTAAAACTCTGTAGAACCAATGGAACATCTCGTGAAGGGCATTGCTCTTTTTTCTTCCACCTCCATGTCGTGTATTTTTAAAATACACTACTTTTTCTTGATAGTGTGAGCGCTCCATCCCTTGGCTGCGCCAAATGCCTAATGAACCATAAGTGTCGAGGAAAAAAGCACTATGTGAAAAAAGAACGTGCTGAAAAAAGAACAAACTTTAGTTTTGCATAGAGATGTATTTTGATTGAAAATATCAAATGTTCAACACACCATGTAATGTGTTATGTGTGTCTTCCCCCAAGGATCCACCATTTGTGCTGTAAAACTATTGATTACAAACTTTAGGGTGGATATCTCATCATTAATTAGCTTTGCCTTTTTGAGAAGACGAAAAATATCATCAGTAGACTGCCACACACGAGCACACTTAATTCTTAGGGCTGCTTCATTACCTTTGTAGATGGTAATGTCACACACCTTTTTCCACAACTGAAACTCATTGGGACTTTGGGAGTTTGAATAGTTTGAAAGCAAATGTCTAGCTTTACTACCACCCGTACAAACTTTATTAGGGCAATCTTGTGTACTTCCAAACACCTTCTTGTCTTTTGATAGCTCAACTGCACCCCCATGTAGACCAACGCTCAATGGAATAGATTCTAGTTCTCGCATACACTCTTCTCTTCTTTCTGCAGGCTCCATATTCCAAGCGTAATTAATATGGAGCATAAGCAACTTATCAAGAATCCATAGACGGGCATGAAGGGTGCACACATGCACATTTATCAGTGGTATTGAAAGAATAGGATCCCAATTTGGATCATCCATGTTTTGATTAGGGGGTACTTGCTGGTCACAACTGAGGATACATTGAAACCATTGTTGTAGTGCTTTACCCACTGCTTGTGTAGTGAGTACAGCTTTTGCAGAGTTGACTGTAACTTTGCCTCCCTTACCCTTACCACCTTTCAACTTGCTGGCCTTTGCACCCTTGCCATCAGTTCCCATTGTGACTTTACTGTGGCAGCAATAAATGCATGGAAAGAGGGTCATTGCACCTTGCTTGCACCCTAACATACACTTGAGTGTTTTCAAGTCTCCTGCCAAATCCACTCAACTTGGAACGTTCCAAGACCTGAAACATGCAATCTTTGTCCTTCTTGCTGTTGTCGAATGACATCAACGATTGATGTGTGATTGAAATACCATTTGAGAGTCTCATGTGTCTCATGCGGAGATGAAAAGCTGCCAGCCACCAAATATTTTTCTTTGACTGAACACCTAAACAAGTCTTTCCCTTCTCATTGGCATTTAGCTCCACATCGACACGCACCAAGGCCCTGCTCATCAACATAACACTTACCCTTTTGAGCCGTTGACCTTTAACAACTTGGCACTCATCAAGCTTCATAACAAATAGCACTTTCCCATCACACTCTTCTTGTGTCAACCTATAAAATCTTATCATTGACTCTTGGAGCTTCAACAAGTCAACATATACATTGTTGAACTCGTTATAGCATAATAATTTGTTGTCATCTAATGGCATGTCATCCTTCACATACTGAAATCCACCCAACAAGCTTTCAACATCATTATTGGTGCACTTTTTTGCAACACTAACATTGTAAGGTGTTAGCAGAAACCGAAACAAACCTTTTGTCCGATGATCGAGTGTGACACTTTTAAATTAAGCTTCATAGGCGTGGAAACTTATTCCTGCGCTGTCACACACCTCCATCATCTCTTGAGGTGACAAAATGTTCTTTAGCTCACTGAAATACTTTTGCCACAAAACATTAGCATTGCCAGCATTGGATGGATCATCTAGTAGCTCAACCAACTCCTTTGGCTTGATGATATGCTGCAACAGATCACGTCCGGTTGTTTGAGCATCGGGATCAATTCCCATCATCATTCAAGCCAAGTTTCTCCATATTGAATTACCGTTACACAAACCTCTAGAACATATAGGAAATCAGAATCTTGCATCAGTATTCTTACCGAGTTTGATGGACACGTTTCTTTCGAGCTCCACCACTCGAGGATAGGAAGGACATTGCTTGTCTCTTGTGCTTACAAATGTGGTAGCCGAGGGGAATGTGTGAGATGATCGATTCACCGATGCATATTGCATGTAGTGTGTTGTAGTTGAACATAATTGTCTAGTCGACATTCCTGCTCTTTTTTTGTTGCTGTACTTTTTCATTGAGATTTGCCATCTCATTGTTTAGTTGCTTCATCTTCTTGTTGGCTTCCTCTCTAACTTGCTGTAGATCTTTCGCAGACTTCTCTTCTAGTGATGAATAGCCAGCCAAGAGATGTTTACTTACTTCCCTTTCATTGACAAAAGCTAAATACAATCTCCAATAGTAGTCAAACAGTCCACCTCTTCCATCTCCAATAAAATGCAGAAGCTCAGTGACATTACAAAAGGGTAGTGGTGCATTAGTCGTTGGATCACCTAGGTAAATGTGGCCATCAACCCATAAGTTGATTGCCTTGCACCCAATGCTTTGTAGCATACTCCAGCTCCAAACCAATTTTAATTGATATCGTTTTGGCCTGTTAGTAATGTCTTGCAGTGGAGGGAGATTGAATGACATACTTGTTAGCTAATCAAGAAAAATAGTGAGAGAATGTGTAATGGTGACTGCTGCAAGCAGGAAAATTTGGCTATGGAGGGAAAAAGTGGAAGGTACTAAGAGATAGTAGAGAAGGATTATGTTGTGGAGGGAAGAAAGAGAGGGAGTGTATCTCAATCTCTTTTGAATTCAAAATATTAATCATGAGGGATTTAGAGAGAGAAATGCAGCTGCACACAGGTAATGGAGTTCTCCATTGCTCTCACCTGAAGCTGGAATGGGAGGAGAGAGCCCCTGAGAGAGAGAGAGAGAGAGAGAGAGAGAGAGAGAGAGAGAGAGAGAGAGAGAGGGAGTGGAAGAGAGAGAGAAAGACATAAATGACGAGAGTGAGCGAGAGAGTAGATCTACAGCCTTGGAGGATCTGCACTTTCTGTCAGATGTAGGTAGCATAGAACGTCCTCTTGATGATTGGGAGGTGGAAGTGACAAGAGAGAAAAGGGGGGGAAAGAGAAATATTTGGCTCATGTTTTAGAGAGAGAATGTAGAGAGAGAATATACAAAACATTCTTTTTTGGCAGGGGGCTGAAAAGTGCTTCTTTCAATGAGAACTAAGTGAGAAAGAGTGTTTTATATGTTAGAGAGAGAGAGGAGAGAGATGGGGAAAGACATTTTAAAATTTAGTTACCCACCTCTCTTTTGTGTTAAATAGCCTATTTTCAATATACAAAATATACAAATGGTATTTTTTAAAATCTCAGCATAGGCCTTTTTGCCCTCTCTTTTAGGCTTGGTCAAACTTGACTTAAGCTTTAAGCATTTCCTTAAACTACCAAATAAAGAGGCCCTCCTATACCCCATTCCATTCCTAATGTCTTGTATGTCCACTTTCATGGTAGGCCAATAGAAGTACGTTTCTACTCCTCGGAGATTAGGTTGAATGCCTCTATGCACCGCATAGGGAGGAGCATGAGATTCATACATGACTTTCTCACGAAGGGAGTGGGTAACACATAGCCAATTCCAGTGGAGAAGATAACCATCCTGCAAGGTGAATTGTTCCTCTTTCTTCCCCAAAGCAAGGGCTAACATTATGTCTCTATAGTCAGGGTCAATAGCATACTCATCTATCATAGAAGATAGATAATTGTGAGTAGCTATAGACACCGCATTAAATTTTAGTCGTCGCCGAAAGTGCATCATCCACTTGATGTGCTTACCAACAATGTGAGAAATATAGAAATTAAATTGTGAAAGAAAATTTACCCACCTCATTTGTTTGTTGGAAAGCTTAGTTTGCGTTATGAAGTACTTGAGACTTTTGTGGTCGGTTTGTAGAATAAATGGAGTCCCCAATAAATAATGCTTCCATGTGTCTAGGGCGTGTAGAATAGCTAAAAGCTCTTTCTCAAAAATGCCTAAGACACGTTCATCTATATTGAGCCTTCAGCTCTCATATCCTATGGCATGCCCTTCTTGAAGCAAAACTGCTCCAAGGAAATTACCACAAGCATCACATTAGACCTCAAATGGATTTAAGAGATCCGGAAGCATGAGGATTGTTTAGGAGGTAAGCTTCTCTTTGAGCATGTCAAAATCATTTTGCTCCTTAGCAGTCCGTAAATACTTAACGTTCTTCTTAGTTAAGTCATGTAGTGTGTTGGAATTAGGGTTGCAGAGAAATGCACATAGCTTGGAGAAGACGAAGGAAGCTCAAGGCACACAACTGAGAGTGTGTTACTTAGTCTGCAATGGAAAGATAGATAGCCCTATAATGAATGGGCGTATATACAATGCACGGGGAAAAAAACCTCTCAAGGAGGGAAAAAATGCCCCGACGGTCCTAGTGTGTTCACATACATCACTACCACATGTATATGGTAACAAATCCCCCCTGGAGTGATGCGGTGAATGAGAGCTGGAAAATGAGTAAAGCTAAGTGCCATGCCCTGAGGACATGATCAATCCACAAAAAGGAGTTAGTCCAAAGCTTTGCGGAAAGCTTTGAGCTTCTGACAAGACAATGCCTTTGTGAAAAGATCTACAAGGTTGTCCTGTGTTGGCACATAATCCTAGCTGATCTCTCCTGCTGAGAGCCTCTCCCTGACATAGTGGTAATGCACCTCAATGTGCTTTGTGCGAGCATGAAAAATTGGGTTCTTTGCAGCTGCCAATGCGCTGTGACTATCAGTGTAGATAGTGTTGGCAGTGTCCTGTCCAACACCCAAATCAGCCATAAGGCGTCTGAGCCATACACACTCAACCGTAGCTGTAAATATTACCCTGTACTCAACCTCACAACTTGAAGTGGCCATAGTAGGTTGCTTCTTGCTCAACCATGATACACATATACTGCCAACCATGAAACAAAAACCACTTGTGGACACTCGCATGTCCCCTGAACCAGCCCAATATGAGTCCGAACAAGCATGTAAGTCTGGCGGCAATGATCCCCCCTTGGGATAAAACAAGCCAAGATGTAAAGTGCCACTAAGGTAGCGAAAAATCCTCTTGATAGACTGCCAATGCTTAGACCCTGGGCTATGCATAAATCTGCTCACTTGTGAGACTGCAAACTAGATATCCGGCCTCGTGTTGCATATATAAATGAGGCAACCAATGACAGTTTGGTAAAGAGTGACATCAACAGGATCGTCAGCATCATGTAGACTCAACTTCAAACCTGTTTCCTTGGGAGTGGCAATAGGCTTGCAATCCTCAAGTCTAAACTTACATAGCAATGTCTCTATGTAGCTTTTCTGACACAAAGCAATACCACCATCACACTGCTTAAACTGTATGCCCAAGTAATGATGCAACAACCCCAAATCTTCATCTTGAAAGTAGCATTCAAATCAGCCTTAAATTCAGCAATATGTGCCTCATTGGGACGAGTGATCAGCAAATCATCCACATAAAGAACCACAATGAGAAGAACATCACCCTCACGCTTTACATACAATGTTCTTTCTATTGGACTGTTACAAAAGCCTCATTTGAACAAATGAGTGTCAGCTTTCTCATACCAAGCACGAGGAGATTGCTTCAACCCATACAAAGCCTTCTTACATCTACACACTTTGTCCTCTTGTACTTTCTTGACAAAACCGCGAGGCTGTGTTACATAAACTTCCTCAAATATGTCACCATTCAAGAAATCAGTAACAATGTCTGATTGATGTACATCCCGACAAAAATGAGCTGCCAATGCACAGTAGTCATACGACAAGTGGGAGCAAAAGTCTCTTCATAATCTATGCCTTTTTGCTGTGCATAACCCTTTGCAACAAGTCTAGCAATATGGAGATCGATCTCACCATCTGGCTTGCATTTCAACTTGTAAACCCACTTTGTACCAATGGCCTTTTTGCCAGTAGGCAAATCACATAAAGTCCATGTGTCATTTTCTATAAGTGCATCATATTTTGATTGCATGGCACTATCCAATTTTTTTAATTCTGTGCTTCATCAAAAGATAGAGGTTCCTCAACATCATGTAAGCTAGACACAGCCAAAGCATAACAATCTGATGCATAAGATGCATGGCCAGAGCCTGACGAGTACGTTTAGACAAAGGTGCATCCAATTTAATGTCACGCAATGTATGCACCAGCCATTTTGGCATACCTCTAGCGTGCTCATTTTCAGCCCTTTCCTCATCAAGTACATTATGTACATCTGCATCAGTAATAGGCTAATCTATAACATTTTTGGAAACTCCCATAGGCTTACATTTGCCTCATTGGAATTTACATTCAAACTTCCACCACTGAAAAGAGGCAACAAAGTATCATAAATGTCTTGTGAGCTTACATTACTATCTCTAGTACATGACAGCGAGGGTTGAACAGAATCTTCCACAAACACTATATCCTGTGAAACCAAAATACACTTTTTTTGTGGATGATACAACCTGTAACTTTTGCTTTCAGCACTATAACCAAGAAAAATACATTTGACAGCCTTATCATCCTACTTTCTATGCTATGTTTGTGGCACCAAAGCATATGCCAAACAACCAAAAACATGCATGTGCTCAATAGAAGGCTTTATATCATGACATGCTTCATATGGAGTACTAATAGACTACAAAGATTCTGTAGGACACCTGTTAAGTACATAAGTGACACAGATGATGGCCTCAAGCCAAAAAGAATGCGGTAAAGCTTGACTTTTCACCATACATCGTGCCATTTCCATAAGTGAACTATTTTTCCTCTCAGCAACACCATTTTTTTGATGTGTATAAGGCACTTTACATTGATGTTTTATCCCACGACTAGCCAGAAATGCATTAAATTCATGAGACATATACTCCCCGCTCGATCGGAACGGAGGGTGCCCATAGTACATTTCGATACATTTTCAGCCATAGTCAGAAATTGTTTGAAGCACATAAAACTTCGGACTTCGCTTTAAGCAGAAATACCGATGCATGCCTGGAGTAATCATCAATGAAAGTCACGAAGTAAAGGTAATTGCCCAAGGACGGAGTTTGCATGGGCCCACAAACATCACTATGCACAAGCTACAACATGCGTGTGGCCCTAATTGAAGCATCCTTTGGAAACTTTGAACGCTGCATCTTACCCAAAATACAAACTTATCAAACATGTTTGACACGTGCTTCAAGAGGCAGCAAAGAAGCAACCATATCAGATTTTTGCAAACGCAGCAAACTGGCAAAATTCAGATGCCTAAAACGTGCATGCCACAATTTTGCATCTAAAACAACCCTTGAATCTGCAACTACATTTGCAAAATTTTGTCCACACTTGTCATATAAAGTGAGCTTATATAGCCCACGACACAAAAGCCCAGATGCAACAACTTCATCAACAAAAACGAGATCATGAGTTGTACATATGTCATCCACAAATTTGACTACAAGTCCAAGTCTAGCAAGTGCAGATACAGAAGAATCTTCTTGATCCCAGGTACATAAAGTGCATCAACAAGTGTGAAAGAACTGACATTTTCAGCAATAAGCACAATCTTTCCAACCCCTTGAACCGGATAAGAGGCATTGTTGGCACAAGTGACTGGATTCCCATGAGGGACAACAGACTCAAGAGAGGTGAACAATTCACGATGTGAGGTAATGTGCTTTATAGCACCACGATCGAAATACAATGTGAATTTGTAGCAACGGACATATGCATCATGGACAATAGGATTGTAAGTGCAGTCTGCACTAAAAGCCCATTCTTCATCAACATTAGCATCACAATCTCCTTTCATAGAAGGCTCAACAACGACTGCATTTGTAGTGGAACCAGGATTTGCAGTGGAACCACACTCTTTCTTCTTAGCATCTTTGGCCTTCAACTTAGAACACTGCTTGATCAAGTGATCATTAGCTTTACAATAATGGCAACGCATCTTCTTTTTTCCCTTATCACCAAAATTTCCAGACGAATTGCTGCTAGCAAAAGCATTAGGAACATAATTTTTTCCACTCGCAGCATAACCATAAGAAGTGGCTACATTGTTGTTGCCACCCTTTCTTTGAGAAGAAATAAAAGCATGTTCAACTGCACACTGCCTAGTTCTGTTTTTTCTGGAAAGTGACTCTTGCAACAGCAATGTGCATAATGCATCAAACTTGACAACTTCAGGATTTCCTTGGGTCATAAGTCTCCAAGTGCTAGCAAAAGTCTGGTAAGAATCTGGTAAGGCATCATTAATAGTCTGCACAAGGGAACTATCTAAAATGACTTCACTTGCAGAAATAATTTTCTCATTGATATCCTTGACACCAGAAAAAAAAGTGTCCATATCATCTTCCTCATGCATAATCTTTGATTCTAGCTCTTTATGCAAAAAAGGAATTTTAGCCTTATTGTGGCTTGCATAAAGACCTGCTAGAATATCCCAAGCTTGTTTTATAGTTTTTGCTGAATGAATGTGAGGAGTAATGGTGCACAGACAACACAATCAGCACATGAGCCTACTCATCCTTTACATCTCAACGAGCTTGTTCCGCCGTAGGCAAAACAACTCTAATAGCAGCAATCCTTGCAGCAAGACCTACAACGTCCTCAACATCGCCTACATCCTTAAAACCAGGACGTACATGAATGACCCACACAATATTCTAGACGCCCTTTGACACAAGAACATGTTGCATCATATAAGCCCACATAGGGTAATTGTCCCCATCCAATTTGTCCTCAGCAGCATACATCTTGAACACATCTGTGTTGTTGTCAGCCATGGAAAATGCATGTGTGCGCGTATGTCGCACGTGTCAATGCAAGGAACTTGCCAATACATTGTGTGCGAGCCACAAATGGCTCCAAGCACACAACAAGCCTAAACTAGCAAGCTAAAAGATGGCGTTGGGTGTCACTCACCGCTCTATGCTTCCTATCGTGGAGGATTCCTTGCCGCAAAGAAGAGGGAGACGCCGCTACGCCGCGCTCAACCGCCTCGCCGCCATCGTGCCGCCACAGTGCTCCATCGCAAACTCTCTCTCTCTCTCTCTCTCTCTCTTTCTCTCTCTCACACACACACACACACACACACACACACACACACACAAGGAGATGAAGAAGAAGAAGATGGAGATGGAGCAAGAGAACTCTTCAGTTGCACAAATGAGAGAATGAGTGAATTTTAAGTTTAGTTGACTTTTATATGAGCTCACCCCATTCACACTTGGGCGCCCATGCTTAGCCAACTAATCCCTTGAATGTTCCAGTTAGACTGCGTCTCTCATCAGTGATTACTCTTACCCTTTTCCTATTGGACCGACAAGCCCAATACATGACTCTACCAAGTAAATAATACAACGTCCGTTGTAGGTGATAGGGTGTCCGTAAGCCGTGAGGGTTAACGTCCCCCCTTCTTGATGTAGATTCCATCCTCGGAATATATTGAGCTGCAGCGCGTTCGTCGTGGAAGAGCATTTGAGATGAATGTCCCTAGCCTTCTTCAATCATTGCAAAATCAAACAACATTGGTACAGTAATTGCATTCTCATATACAATTAAAAAGCATATGCAGTTTTAGGCAGACAAATTGATTGGTAACAAAATTTTAAACCATTTGTCAGCAATAAACATTAAATTACAATATAATCAAATGCATAAACAAATGTAAAGGTAAAAATTAAACAAGCCTGGGATCGCTAATTTAACGGTCGAAAGATACTAGAGATCAACTACTAATACCATGGGTAAGATTCTTAATTTTTTTTGGTCAATTAAGTTGTTTAATCGCGAGAGCCAAGTATTTCATGTTCAAGGGCTGATTAGAGGCAATACGTAGAAGACCTTGTAGTTAAGCTATGATAAAAGGAATTTCTCATGAAATCATTTCCTGACTGATTACCTTTTCTTTGACCCCCCAAAGACTTTTCACAGTGATTCAATTTTGATGTGTGTGCTTATTTTGTATGCCTTGGGTTTTTTGCTTTTCAAGGAAAAGCGCCCACACTGGGAACCTCTAGGGCTCTAGTACCATAGGTGATACAGGTGAGTGAAGTACCAAATCAAGCTGAGATTTCTCTTCTAGCTTAAGATTTTACATTGTGGCACTTTGATTTTTTGTTTGTTCGTTTTCAGCATTTTAATTTTGTAACTTTGGGGGGTCATATAACACTGTTACACCTCCCCAGGCTCATCACACTAGTAAACTCCCTTTATAATACTTAAGCTAAAGGTCAATAGGGACTAAGCCCACTAGAAAGCTCTAGTACATTTCACACAATGCTGCCTAAATCAGATTAAGAACCTAAGTAACCATTAATATTAGGAAGGCATTCCCCATGGTATTAAGAGAAGATCTCTAATACCTAGCTTGGTCAAACTAGCTTAGTCGGACTGCTTGATTTTTAAACCTAGACAAGTGATTATGACAAAAAATTACATTGAATTTAATGTTTGATACTAAGCAAATGCATTGAATATTATGCTATCAATCACAATTAAAGCAGACAAACATGGATGCAAAAAGATAAGGGGCAATGTTACTGGACAAGAAACGCCTGTTTGTGTTGATGATTGCACTTGATTTGAAGAGTGAGTCGAGATAAAGATTCCATGAAGGTCCAAATCCTAACAACAACAACATGCTCCTATACACACTAGGAAACACATAAGAATACCTCTAGGAGGCACATCAGTGGGAAAAGGTACCAACACTTATTGAACACAACAAAAAAACATAAGGAACCCTAACCTAATTACTTGCAATCCCCCTAGAGAGTGAAGGGAATAGGATATTGTAGAGATTGGGGGAAAACCCTAAGGCTAAACCCCTGTCCTCATCGTCGAGATAAACAAAGCCATCCGTGTAGTCATGTAAATCTTCTCTTCATCATAGGTACCCATGTTTACTAAGAAGGTCACTAGACGCCTATAGTCATCTTGGTCAAAAGGGTAGGCTTGTGCAATGGGAGAAACGCTCTCTACTAAGTATGGATCAGTCGTGGTCAAGAGACGTATCAGCCACTCCAACTCCTCAAAATTCCTCTCACATGCTAGCGTACCTACCAAATCCCATTCACATGCAAGCACCGAAAAGACCATGTGAAACATTTGTGAAAAGTAACGAGGGTACCTCTCACCCAAGACAGGAGTGGATGAATCTAGCGTACTAGCCATATCTGTACACGCAAATAGATGGTGGTTAGAGTGCAAATATCACAAGGGTCGTGTTCTTGTGCATAATGTGTTTTTATGATTTTGTGTTATGGCTCTTGCTCTTTTACTGTTTTATCTTGTTTTTGTGAGTATAAGGCTTTATATATACATTCCCTAAGATTGGAGATTGAGAGATCAGGGAGGAAGGTTGAGAGGGAAGCAAGTGAATGATGGATGTCAGCAAACACTCCCCCCTTCCTTAGGTAGATCACACCTTTTGGAATGATGTCGCCACCCTTTGAAACCAATTGTTCCAGTTGGTAATAGGTGAGGATTTTTTCCATTAGTTTTCTATAACCTTAGGTGCATCATCGAGTTTCCAGGGTGGTAAGGTACTCTCCCAGGATCGAACTTGAAGTGATTCATCAGTTGATGCTTGAACACTGGGAGGTGTGGATTTCTTTGTAGCTTCATGGAGGTCCACTATTGTAGGTGGAGGCTGTGTAGAAGCTTTACCTCTATGGATGCATTACATGAGGAGCTAGAAGCTTCATGGGACTCCCCCCTTCCTAAGCTAGGTGGAACAAATCGTTCTTTCTTCGGTACCCAAACTAGCTCTGGAGCGGGTGTGTAGCATTCTGTGATTTTTTTCTTTCCGTGATTGTTGATTCGTTTTGGAGCTACGGGATTGGGCTCACATGGATCAGGTGACAAGTAAGAACACAATCTACGTTTTGGCACCCAGATTTGATCATTTCCTTGATAGTAGTTTTGGGCTTCCAATAGTCGTTTAAGAATCCAACGCCACGTTTTCTTACTTTTCTTGGAGTGAGTGGTACGTTTCTTACAAGGCTTCTGTTTTTTAGCATCAACCATGGTCGCTAAAGAAGATTTAGGGACCCACTTGTATGTTTTCTTTGTTATATTAGGATGAGTCTTGTCAGAAGCTATATGCATTGCTTGTAGCATATTTAAGGGTACGGGCATTTCATCCCCCTCAAGTGTTACCCATGTCGTCCCCCTATTTCCCCAAGTGTCTATGGTTGTTGCTATGTGGACCCAATCCACATTGTCCGACTGTGCCATCCCAGATAGTACATCCATATAAGGAGAATCTTCCCTAACATCAGTGTCCACTTTACACGTGTAACAATACTGCAATGGGGCCGAGTGAACTGTGGTGTCAGATCTATGATCAGTTATAAACCCGTTTCCTAGAGGATGTGCTCAACCTGTTACAAGATCCACTCGAATGACAGAATCTTGGAACTACAAGTAGACATGGTTTTTAGACTAGTCATGTACCATTTTTGCTTCCCTCATGAAAGGACATCCTAAGATCATCTCCGATGCCATATTGTGTTTGGAGAAATCCATAACAATGAAGGTAATCCTTATTTTATGTCCAAAGACCTTGATCTTGAGATCTTCTAGCATCCCAATAGGTTTAACAATAGACCCATTTGCCATCTTCACTACTATGGTTGTGTTCGCAAGGTGAGGTCTTCCCATAGATTCCCAGTAATTTTTAGTCGCAATGCTAACCCCAGCGCCACCATCAAGGATTCCCTTCATAGTTAATCACTTAGTAGTGATTGGTATGGTCACATTGGATTCTTCACCCTCAAAGTATTGTCCCAACTTGTTAACATGTATTTCTATAACAAGGTTCTCATCTAGGTTGGGTTGTGGATCTAAGTGTTCCTCCTCCATTGGCATCTCCCCAGCTCCATCCATTTGTGCAAATTGCGGTAGCCCAAACTTTAGTTCTCCATTGAGGAAGGCTCGAAGAGCTGAGACTAGCTCAGGATCTTTATATAGTTTGGACATGATGGTGGTTCTAACTTCGGAAGACATGAAATCCATCAATTTGGCAATGTTTAACGACACCTTTTGGACTTCAGTCCCTTGACGTGGGGAAGATGGGATCTCCATTTCTTCGATAGGATCAAGTAGCCCCTCTGTAAACATTCTTTCCATCCAGAAGTGAGTACGCCCACTTTCCCATGGCTTTAAGTCACTTTCTTCTTAGATGACACTAGGTATGGCTAAGGGTCTATGGACTTGGTGAGGTTGATGTTGCGTAGGGAACACGGTGTCTGTACTCTAGATCTGCCTAGGTGCTGGTTCTAGATCCCTTTGGGTATCTTCTACCAAACTCCTTAATTGCTTGACTCACTCAATCTCCTCTGTAGGGTTTGGATAAGTTCCTATCTTCTTCTTGGATCCCTACCATTGTGGCTCATGAAGATCTTCCTCGTTCGTTTCTATCTTAGTGGCCGTTTTGGTCTCCATGGTTTCACTTGAATTAGAATCTTCTTCAGTGTCATTCATATATACGGGGTCGTCACCAGTACCTATGTTGGTCTTTGAACTGGGGTCTGAGTTCACTGCTTTTTGCGATCTCTTTCTTTGTGTTTTCTTCTTTTTTTGAGATTGGGCAATTGATGCCGTTTCTCTTTCCTCAAAAATAAAATTTTGTTTTTGGAGCATCGATCGTGTGAGTACGTTTTTACTGGTACCACATGTGTATTTTGTGATGGCTCCTCGATAACTTCAATCAAGTTTAATGACGTGATCTTCGGTGCATTTAGATTATTTGGACATTGGGCAATCAAATGATATATGCCACATCGATTACACATGAGTATAGGCATTGTAGACGCTCTCGCTTGATTGGTTTGCATTAGTGTGGCATTCTTTTTTAGCCTAATAGGATACTCGGCTACACGATGTGGACCTCCATACTCATAGCATTGAAGAGGTGGTCTCTTAGTAGTGTAATTGATATTTTGGCCTCTTGCCGCAAGAGCAGCTACTTGATATACAGGTTTGACTTGTCCCCAATAGTCCTCCATGTAGTATTGTGGACTTTCTTCAAGCACATCCATCCCATAGGCAATATTAGGATCTATATCTCCCTCACAGCCTTCCAAACAAGCAATAGATGACTCACAACCCACTTGATTCACTGAAGTGATTCTCGGATATGGTGGTTGCGGTCCTAGCACTGGAGGTGGTAAAGGTGTTGTTTGAACAACATTTTGGGCCCTAGGGACCATGTGTTGTGCTGTTTGTTCAAGAGGTGGGTCCGACATCAATGTAGGCACTCGAGGTGTGTCTGTACATGCTAAGGTTGGTCTATTGGTCATCGCGCGCTTAAATACTATGCAATCCTTAGCTTGATGACCATACCTCCCACAGGCATTGCAATTCCCATTGAATTTCACTCTAAAAGTAGGGCATTCACTGGTACTATGTGGTCCATAGCATACTGAGCACCATTGCTGCTCCCTTCTTGGATACATATGATTGTTTTGCAGAGCACGATTGTCTCTAAGACTCTCTTGAATAGCCTTGGTGAGATTTGCTAAAGTCATCTCAGATATCTTTGGCTCTTTAGCAATAGGCTTTAGGGTCATTGGCTGATGCCTTGATGTTTGCGAGCTAATAGATTTAGGCTCAACAAACACTCTTTCTCCTTGAATCATTAAATTATCCTCCAATTGGATCGCATTGGTGGTGAATGCTTCACAAGTGGTGATACCTCTAATGACTAGGCCATTGTAGATATCCTCATGTCATAATCTCCAAATGAATCTATCAAGCAATTGATTATTGTTGAAGCGCTCATTTGGATTACAACGAGAATTCAAATGCTTCAAGCGACGAATAAAGTCTCTCACCGACTCTCCTTCCTCTCATTGGACTTTTTGGAGCTAAGAGGCTACACCCCAAAGTACTCCCTCTCGTATGTATTCTTTCAAGAACAGTCTCCTAAGAGTAGGGTAAATCGGTTTTTCTTCCACCCTTAGGGTTCTATACCAATCCCCAGCCTTTCCACTTAAGGTTAGGCTTAAAGCATTGCTCTTATGCAGGTCATTGTGTTCTCCTAGAGAATCGCATATTTGTTCAAACACTTTGATATGATTTCTCACATCCCCGTCTCCACTAAATTTTTGTGTGAGCTTGGCTATTTGTACTGCCTTACTTCTAGGCTCTCTATCAGGCGTGTTACGCTTATTCTGAGCAATAGATCGACCAAAAGCTTGAGCAAATGTTGCCAAGTCACCTAAGTGAGCAGGCACCGTGGGTGAAGGCGCTGCAGAGACTACATGTGGAGTAGGTATTGGCATTGGGCTTGGCGCATAGGAAGCCCTTAGGTTCCACGTTGGGTACGATGTTGTGCCATGTGGTGGTCCATAGTTCATATGTGTGGCCCTAGGCATAGCAGACGTCGGATGTGACATGCTAATGCTAGACGGTATAGTCCCATGGAAATAAGAACTTGGGTGTTGTGGTTGTGGAGCATAGGTAGTTGAAACAATGGGAGGGGTAGGGACTACATGACTACGAGGACCCATGGGTGTATACGATTGGTACACACTTGTAGGTATTGCTGCAGGCATTGAGCTACCATGTAGCGGTGCTTTACTAACAAATGAAGTCCATGGCATGTTTCTCGGTATGCCCATCATTGGGGTAGGCATGGTAGCCATGGTGTCATCAAGGGAAAGATGAGCTAGACTTGGAAAGGTGAAGCTATCACTTGTGGGCTCAGATTGCACTGAGACCCCTGGCGAAACAACATATGGAGGATCCATCAGACTTACCAAGGGAGTCTCCATTTGTGATAAGGTCGGTTATTTATCCTTTCCTGTATCCAAGAATCTCATGAGACCCGTTGAAGGCATGTTGATCCCCTTGTTCTGTCTCTCTAACTCAATGACCCTATGGATGACCTCACAAACTCTTTGTTGTTGATCCTCCACACTAGTAGCACCCATTGTGGATTGTAGGAAATCTAACCAACGCACGTGATAGATGTGACCTGTGTATAGGTCGGTCACAGTTTCCATTTGTAGTTCGTACTCCCAGTTCTCATTTAAGAACGCTCCATCTAGGATTGAGGTGCTAGGGGTGTCCTTTGAGCTAGATGCAATGTTGCTTTCTAGGGGTTGGCCCTTAGCGATTGCTAAGTCAGGAGCACTCGATTGCTGTCCTAGCAAAGATATTGACATAGGGGCTTTCGCTTTTAACTCTCTTCGTTGCTCCGCCTTGCATAAGCTCTCAATTTCCTTTTCCCTTGCTGCAAGGATATATTGCTCAACCTCTTGCACTTTGGCAAGGCTTCTACCATCGGGTAATATGACCTCGGAGGGAAATAACTCTGAAGAGTCAGGAGGTGCAGTGAATGAAGTATTCACATGCACATTCTCTAAGGGTATAGGGTCTACGTTGGTCATGAATGGAGAATTTACTTCCCCACCCCCTCATTTACATCATTAGCTCCATGTTCAGAGCGAGTGGCTCTACTAAAAGTTTTCTTCAAGCGGCTAAGCACGCTCGGCCCGGACCGTGGGCCCATGGCATGCATGTCTTGGCTTGAGCTATCGGGATTAGGCATTGGGAAACCCTCCATGACGTCGTAGTCAGAGGAAGAGTCACTAGCTGCTATGTTCGGGTCTTGGTTTGTACTACCTTGGGTCCCCGCCGAGAGCCCGGAACCTAAAGTAGGTGGATATTGAGAACTCGTGTAAGTCAAAATTCTCTCTAGTTGCTCCGTCTCTAGCACACGACCAGAGTGAAGATGCATGTGCCTTTGACAACCTACAAGCATCGGCGAATAACCTCAAAGATTAAACGCTTACCTTTTTTAGGCGTTCGTTTTCACTCGTGTTTTTTACGTTTTTAATGTTTTTTAATGATCGAATTTTTTTGATGAAAGTGTGTGATAGCTCAAAACGAGCGTATCACTCAGAGGGTCGCGATGTGCTTTACAGCACAACGTTTGGTCACTTGAAGCTCCATTGGTCCTCAAAAAATTGACTTTTAGCTACGTGTGAAGCTAAAATTCGTAATTTTAAAAGGCGACTGAGGCTTGAGCTTGATATTCTCGATCCCGGTCCTACCTTTAAATTTTTAATTTTTAATTTTAAAGGATAAGGTCGTTGTGGCCTGCACGAGAGCACACAAACACTCTACCTACCTACTTCTAACTAATACACCTACTGTTACACACTCACACACTCTATTAGCTCTCACAGATCTACTTCCTAGTTACTGTACATTACATTACACAGAAAACTAACAACCTTAATACACAGAGAATAAACACAGTACCTTTGAAAACTCCATTAACAAAAAAAAATACACAGTATAACACAAAATCCTTCTTCTCAACACACACACCCTCCTTCCTTACCTTTCCTACAATTGAAATTGCACCACAAAAGAAGCCCAGAGTGCCATTCAAGCTTAGTGTATGGCATTCCCCGGCAGTGGCGCCAAACATGTGCACATATGTAGCACGTGTCAATGCAAGGAACTTGCTGATACACTGTGTGCGAGCCACAAATGGCTCCAAGCACACAACAAGCCTAAACTAGCAAGCTCAAAGATGGCGTTGGTGTGTCACTCACCGTTCTATGCTTCCTGTCGTGGAGGATTCCTTTCCGCGAAGAAGAGGGAGACGCCGCTACGCCACGCTCAACCGCCTTGCCGCCGTCGTGCCGCCACAATGCTCGATCGCAAACTCTCTCTCTCTCTCTCTCTCTCTCTCTCTCTCTCTCTCTCTCTCTCTCTCTCTCTCTCTCTCTCTCTCTCTCTCACGCATATGCACACACACAAGGAGATGAAGAATAAGAAGATGGAGATGGAGCAAGAGCACTCTTCAATTGCACAAATGAGAGAATGAGTGAATTTTAAGTTTAGTTGACTTTTATATGAGCTCACCCCATTCACACTTGGGCGCCCATGCTTAGCCAACTAATCCCTTGAATGTTCCAATTAGACTGCGTCTCTCATCGACGATCACTCTTACCCTTTTCCTATTGGACCGACAAGCCCGGTACCTGACTCTACCAAGTAAATAATACAACGTCCATTGTAGGTGAGAGAGTGTCTGTAAGCGGTGAGGGTTAACAGCCTGCACCTGATGTGAAAACTACCCGAAATGAGGAGAAATTCAGTGAGACCAGCACATGCTATATATCACAACCAACAGTAGAATGTATGGCAACTGTTATGCAGTATTTGACACTGAAAAAAATTCTGCACAAAATGTAGAAATTGCCTGCACAGACCTGGTTATGGAAACGGAGGCCGAAACGAGCCCCAATCAAAAATCTGAGCAGACTAAGCTCCACGAGCTTTCTCAAAATTTTTGTTGACCTGAAAACGCTCGCCAAAGCTCACTGAAATCGGAGAAAGTGAGCAGGCGTCTGCTGGAGCTATTGGCAACTAAGCCCGGGAGAATGCAACCTGCTCTGATACCAATTGTTGGAATTAGGATTGCAGAGAAATGCACACAACTTGGAGAAGATGAAGGAAGCTCAAGGCACACAACAAAGGTTGTGTTACTTAGTGTGTAATGGAAAGATAGATAGCCCTAGAATGAATGGGCGTATATACAATGCACGGGGGAAAAAACCTCCTAAAGGGGGAAAAATGCCCCGACGGTCCTAGTGTGTTCACACACATCACTATCACATGTATATGGTAACATAGTGGTCCTACTATTTGAGAAAATTTTGCTATGAAGAGTTTATATTATGCATACATACCAATAAAGCTTCTTAGCTCATGTAGATTCCTTGGATTAGGCCATGCTTTTATTACCTCTAACTTTGATGGATCCATACGGACACCATCTTGAGTGATAATATGACCTAGGTATTGAATCTCTTGAAGAAAAAAAATTCTTTTCTTTTGGTTGAGAAAAATCTTTGTCTCCCTTAGTGCTTGAAAAATCACTTGGAGATGTTGCTTATGTTCCTCCAAAGACTTGGAGTAGATGATGATATCATCAAAGAACACTCCAGTGAATTTGTGGTAGGGTCTAAAGATTTTCTCCATTAAACGATTGAACGTAGCTGGTGCATTAGTCAAGCCAAAAGGCATGATTAGATATTTATAAAGACAAAATGTTGTGCAAAACATGATATTTAGGATATCTTCATCCACTATCCTTATTTGATGATAGCCACGTTAAAGGTCAATCCTACTGAAGTAGGTAGAGACTTGCCAAGGCACGCAAAATTTATTTTTGATAGTGATATGGTTTAATGCTCGATAGTCCACACACATACGGTAGGTACCATCTTTCTTTTGCACTAAAAGGACTAGAGAACAAAAGGGAGAGGAGCTAGGCCTCATCATCCCTCTGTCAACCAATTCTTGTACTTGCCTCATGATCTCCTCTTATTGAGATTGAGAAACTTGATAAGGAGGCTTGTTAGGCGGTGAGCTTCCTGGTAGGATCTCAATTTGATGGTCATCATCCCCTCAATTTGGAGGTAAGTCCATAGGGATATCATCGATGAACACATCTTGGAATCCTTTTAGAAAATTAGACAAGTCTTACTCTTCTTGATTCCTACTATTTACATTGATGAAACATTAGGACCTTTTAGGGACTCTTTGACAAAAATCATGTACATGAAAACTGAACTCTCATTGATTTATCAAAAGCATGAGGATTTACAAGTGATATAGTTACGACCACACTCACTAGCATCTATATATATGCTCTTTCCCTTGTAGATGAAGTAGATTCTCCTTTCAGAGAACTTCAAATTGGTAGCCATGCGATCAAACCATGGCGCCCCTAGGATAGCATCCTCATGTTGGAGAGGAGAGATCTTTGTCGACATAGATTTGGACATGAAGCCTCAACTTCCCAATCAAGGGAGTAACGGAGGCTTGCTATCCCTTGAAATGTGTGTCAATCGTTATAATATCTCCCATCTCGAAAGCCTGAATGTCCAACTTGGTGGCCAACTCCGTTGACATGAAGTTTTGAGTAGAGCCAGGGTAGAGCCAGGGTCAAACAAGATGAAGGCATCATGCTCCCTTACCTTTGCCCAAGCATAGATGATCCTTTGCAATGAGCATCCTCTTTTGGAGCTTTGATGGTGGAAGCCCTAGGAGTCTCATTGCGAGCATTTTTCTTGGGGCAAGAACAATAGCCATGTCCTTGCTCCCCACTCTTAAAACACTTATGGTCCTTGCAAAAAACTTCAAGCTCTTCAGGAGAGAGTTTGTTTTTGCCTTTGTAAACTCCCTTCTCCTTGGACCAATTTTTGTTGTTGGAAGTACCTTGGGAAGAATTTTGGGCATTGGTTTTTCCCTTTGCATCATTTTTGTCTTTGTTTTCCATGGGCTTGACATTCCGTCTAGCCCCTTGTTGAAAATTGATGCGTGAAGCAACCATGGTGTAATGGATTACTTCGGTGATAGAGCCAGGCCGTTGAGAGTTGACGTTGTCATGAGCATAACATAAACTTTACAAAAAACATTAACTATCCCAAGACTAAATCCCAAGGCCTCAAACACCTTTGAAGGTGGCGAGAGATAGCGGGGAATGAGGGTAGGGAAGAGGAAGAAGAAACATTCCATAGGAGAAAGAAGTAGTTCCTCACTTATCATCACTCTTCTTGCTAGCATACATAATAGCATAGTAATGAAGATGGAGAAGATGGAAATCTTAAGCATTGAAGCATGGCTCTTGGTTGGATTTGCATTCCATAGCCAAGAGTGTTGGTGTAGGCTCTCAACTTCTCTACTAACTTGGAGAAGGAGATGCACTTTGCACTTCACACAATGAGTGTGTGTGTGAGTGTGTGTGGGAGAGTATACCCCCCAAGCAGCCCCCCTCCTTGATTTGGTCGACTCCCCCTTGTAGCTTATTCTTGAAACTCATTGGACCCCTGCAAGCCTGGCCAATCACAAGCAGGATGCATAACAAGCAACAAGGGTAGTCTTGGGACAAGTGTCCCCCTTTCCCCTTTGAGAGAGAGGACTTGATAAATGCAAAAATAATAAGAAATCCTCCAAACCATAAGAAGGCTAATACAACATAAAGGGATAATATGTTGTAGAGAAATTCAATGTGCTTTGTCCTTGCATGGAGAATCTGGATATGTGCCAACTATATGTTTGTAAGGGTGTCATAATAAATGACAATGGCCTTTGAAGTTATATTCCCAAATCTCCAAGTAGCACATCATCTTCAACCATGCGACCTCACGTGCTGCCATTTCATCCCATGTACTGAGCCTCTACACTCAAGAAGAAAATTATAGGTTGCTTCTTGCTGCCTAGTGTGATAACAACATGCCCAGGGAAACACCTGAACCCAATTGATAGATTGACGATATGCTAACTTCGAGCCCAATTTGCACATGTGTAACCATAGAACTGAAAATCTAGGTTGTCCGCCTCATAAAAGAGTGTATAATTCAATGTAGCACTCACATAGGGAAATATTCAACTCACTGCATCCAAACATGGCTTCTTGGGAAGCTTTATAAACTTGGTCACATGAGGCCCTAGCCCTTGGGCATGACCTTAGATTGAGATTGCACATTTTAGGTATATTGATCTACTTGACAACTATCGAATCTTTGTACTTAGACATGGAATAATTATTTGCTCATAGCAAAGACTGAGCATTGTGAAATTGGTTTTCTAATTTGTACTGACACTCTTTGCTAGAATCTACCTTGGGTGTGTGTTTACCAACTCAAACAATCAAACCACTGGGATACAACTCTCAATCGATCTTCTTTGGAATCTTCATATTGTTGTGGTACAAATTTTGTAAATTTGATATTTTAAAAAATGATGAATTTACTAATCAAACTGAAGTTTTATTTGCTATGGCCTCTTCCAAATTCTCCCCACACTAAAGAGGTGGCCTATCCTTCAAGGGCTTGATCCCAAGTGTATGCCTCTTTGGTAGGGCACTTGGCTTCAAAATACTTCAAACAAAAAACAAGGGCACCCTTAATGTAAAAAGAAGCATGGCCATGGAGTTGTGTTGGAGAGAGAGAGAGAGAGAGAGAGAGAGAGAGAGAGAGAGAGTTATGCATGTGTTGCTCTATAGAAACCTCCAATAATGATGATGACGAAGTGAGATTTCCTCCATTGCTTAGGGTGATGAGTTTTGATGCTATTGCTATCGCCAATTGTGTTACTCGCTTCCCCTACCATTTTCTCCCAGCAAGGACTCACTACCACCTCACCTTTCTTAGCTAAAATTATGGCATTGGTGCTAAAAATAGCACCAATGGTCCTTCCCATGGTTTTACAATGACTCTAAACTCTGATACCACTGTGAGGCACTAGCCCTTTTCCCCTACCTTAGATTGGGATTGCACACTTTATGCTCCTCCCATCCAGTCTCATATAGAGTCTCTTTATTGATGTGAATTCTTGGAATATAGAACCTCTAGAGGATCATATTCCCCTAGTTTTGAGCCACATAAACTTTGTCTTGACAATCTATAATCTATTCATGTAACAACTAGGGAAATCCATAATCTGAACTTAGCTAACACCAACTTTCCTTGAGTACTATCGTAGAGAAACTAGTAAAGTTATGTCTCAAGTCCTTATACATGCATGGAAGAATAATTATTCCAATCATAAGGAAATTACCAAAAAGCGAGAAAAGAAATTTGACCTTGGCAAAAAAAGCGAGCACTAAAATCAAGCAAGCATCTCTACATTTGAAACTTAAACTCACTCATACATTTTGATTGGAAAAAACATAGATGAAGGTACCCTTGCACGTAGAAATATTGCACATATTTTATTTTACTTTCAAGTAGTTGGCCGCTCAAAGGCCACATACCTAGAAAGGTGATAGGAAGATTATCAATGTGGTTAACACTCTTTGTAACCTACATGGATGGTGTAAGAAAGATAAGGGAAGAAAATCAAGCGACGCAAAAATTTGATCAAGCAACATAAAGTTGTGATCATTTTTGCAAGCACAAAAACGTGATATATGCCTTGTCAAGCTACTTGATGTAGAGTCTATCGTGTTTACTTGATTGATTTCTAGCGTAGATGAGAGGAAAATATTGGGCACCATGACCATGTTTTCATATTAAAGTCATGTATTCAAGGTTAATGCCATAGCCACTTGAAGTTTCATAAGTATTCCTTGCAAACTTCAAAACAACTAATCAAAGGCTAGCAAAACATCATGATTATAGTCTTAAATCTTTAAGAGCTTCACATACTCCAACTCTTTGTCTAACCATATTAGAGCAAAATTATTTTTTTATGTTTATAAAGTTCTCCTCTATCACAATTTTTTGCCATAACATACTCTTATTTTATAGTGGGCTTAAAAATATGGGCAAAAAAATATATAAGTTTTTACATCAAAATTGCCCTACTTAGACTATAAAATTGGCATTCTACATTGTATTAACTAGTATAGAAATGCATATTTGTTTCAAAGGAAATCCCAAGAAGTATAAACACCAAGCTTCTCCATTATAGAGGTCTCAACCAACACCATGTGAATCACTCATGAGCAAAGATAGTCATGTCAAAGTAGGGCCTTAACTATAAGTGATTGACTTGCCTTTCTCCTTTACAAGGAAGTCTAATTGAAGTAATATGTTCATGTTAGATACTTGATGCTTTCTTGAGGGCTCTTTTGGACCATTATAAAGGTCCTAAAACCTATAGAACCATAGACCAGTGTCTTGCATAAGGAGTGTAGTAGCTTCTTTGATCATGCCTTAATTGTAAGACCTAAATTGGTGGGTCAGAGTTTAAGGCAAATGCATCTAGCAAGGAAACCAACACAATGTATACAAAACACTATAGATGTGCATGCCAATCCATTGTTGTTGGCTAGATTATGGATAGGATGTGTTCCAAAAGTTCATTGTCTAAGAATGTTTGGGCGTGATGCGTTCACAATTCATGAATGGGGACTCTTGGATGTAATGTGGTCTACAATTCAATTTTCTATGAGACAATTGGGACTCAAATTGACATTATTCTCTGATGAAAGGTTGGTAGTAGAAAATCCGAGGTGTAGACAACTTCTTATGGGGTGTCCATGGTAGCTTCTTCATCGATTTGTTCTTCCTACATATGTCCATTGTGAGTTGCAGAGAGGGTGTTAAAGTTATAGCATCTCAAGTGAATGGCCCAATGTGATCCCAATATTTATTTTGTCATTAGTTATTTATTTTACTTATTTGTCAAAGTCTTGGATAGGGAAATTTACTAAGGGGAGTATATAAGCACACCTAGCCCCCTGTTGTAAAAAATTTGTTGCATAAAGCTTGTTTGCAAATCCATCTTCAAGCACCTTTACTTTAACCATGATGCGAATCTACCCTTGCCAACATTGGCAAGTGGTGAGTACTCAATGCAGACATGGAAAAAGATACAAAGCACACAGGAGACAAGGTTTCATGTATGTGGTGGTGATGGGGTTATTAACACCCCCACCATTGGTGTTTGGGCCTCTATAGTGGCACCAGCCTAAGCATCAGTGCTTTGGTGTTTGTCCTTCCTCTTCCAATTTTTGTAGAGAGCCTCTCTAAGCTTATTCAATCTATAAAGCCTAGTCAAGTCTTAATTGATAAGTCAAGGGATTCAAAAACCCTCACTACTTGGCTAAACATTCATGAGGTCTCACTTACTAGCTAGCCTCCTGTCAGTATATCTTTGTTGCTAGATGCTCTGCCAAATCTTTGAAGTGGAGCATTGTATGTATCTTGACATAAGGTCTCCACCAAGGGATTGAATACCAAAGCCTCAAATAAGCTCTTGAGATTGCTCTAGTTTTGGTAGCTTGCCGGCCATGATGTATGGAGTGCCTACATCAAATGTGGACCAATCACATAGTCATAAATCTAAGTAAAAGTATGTCAGAGATGATTAAAAAAAATTCATTGAGATTGTGAAAACTTACAAGATAATCAGATACATTGTGACCATATAACAATGCAACCAAGCAAACTAAGTTGCAATCAAGCAAAAAATGGTCAAACAATCAAGCATACTCAATTGCAACCAAGCAAGAACAATTGCTAGAATAATGATACTACATGTAATTTTGCCCATTGTAAGTACATGAGCCACTCCAAGTGTCATAAAATCTAATATCTAACCAATCCACATGATTTTCTCATATTAAACTGATCATTTAATGTTGGAGAATAAAGAGGAACAAGGGTTAGAATATAGACATGTGCTTATTGCAGATCTATCTCAACACAGGGCCAATGGTAAAGGGGCCCAAATGAGAGATGGTATGTCAAAGAGCAAGGCTAACCAATGGAGCTTAAAGACCTTAGGGTTAGCTTCCTTGAATACCTCCAAAGGTTAGTGTTAAAAAGTCTTTTGACCTTAGATAAGCTAGGATTGAGCTTGAGGTGAAAACCGGGCCCAAGCTTGAGGTGCTTGTCATGCTTGATGACAAAGGTGCTTGAGGTGCTTGTCACTTTCTCTTTATGCAATAGAGTTCGAGAAATCCAGCAAAAGCAATTCATGCCTTCATTGCATATCAAACATGCATATAAAGAAATATTGTCTTTTTCTCATGACCAAGGAGTGGAAAAAAGACAAGGGCAAGGAACAACCAAGCTACGATATTATAAGATGCAAATGAAATAGAAGTTATATATTTGTGTTATTGTTTGTCTCATTTTTTTTAGTTCATTATTATGTTGAAGATAATGGATATATTGATTTTGTGACTCAAAATGATGAACTTAATGAGGTGTCCCTAAGCGCTTTCTAGGTAAGTAGTCTTCATGGTTATTTTGTTATATCCAAATACCCAACTCATACTTTGTTGCTCTTGTTTAAGCATTTTACATAGTGATCAATAATTTAGATTCTGTTTAAGCTCTTCAACATCCATTGCATCATTGGCCACACATAATAAGAACCTCAAGGAGCATAGATGGATTCCACCAAGTACAAATATATTGGCAAACTTTACAACTATAAGGAAAATCAATAATCAACTGCAAGCAAGGTAAAATCAATTATAAGGAAAATCAATAATCAACTGCAAGCAAGGTAACCACATCATGCCAGTTGCTTTGAGTTAAATGTCTTTGCCATCGGTTGGTCGCTACTTCTTTCCATACTAAATTCATCGTCCATCCAAACCATGGGTTTGGATCTATACATGGGCTTTTTATTACTCAAATCAAAATACCTTGCCCTCATCCTGACTGCTTAATCAGATATTATGTCAAAGTAGCTCTAATCCAGCCTTGCGTGAATAACTTTCATCCGCTTTCCTTTCTCTTTACTAACCCTCTCAAGCAACTAACTTATGCCTTGGAAATTCCACCCCAAAAAATGGTCAACCATTTAACCTTGGACAGGGTACCCTTTATAAACGAGTGTCTAAGTATGGGCACTCATTAGATTAGGGAAGTTGTGCACTTAAAAGTGTACACATTCGGATTTGGGTTTAGTCAGCCTTGTTCAAAGAGATCAAACCTTCATCAACCGTGGTAGATGGAGATGGGGGCAATCAAAGTGGAGTATCATGCCCTACTTTGGCTATGTGAAGTGTGAAAGCATCCCTTGGAGCGTTATTGGATCCATTTTTGAAGTGTTGTTGAAATGTTGTGAGAAGGTTAACAACCTAGTCAAGATGGCGAGTCAATAGTAAATATGCCCAACATGGTCCTCTAGTAATTTTTTGGAACAAGGACAAGGAGAAGAGAGATTTTACCAAGTTTATGCCCTCGTTGGAGCTAAGGCATTTTGGATGCCGCCAAAACATTGCATGAACAATGTGGATATTTATTGAAGTATTTCTTGAGTGATATAATGGCAATGCTTGATTGTTGTTACATTCCTATGATAGTTCAAGCTCATGTGAATTCCAATGTGTATCTCATGAGCTCCCAAGTTATACCTAGACTAACTTTTCAATGGCTGTCCAACCTGACAATGAATTTAACGCTCTAGATTTAATTATAAACCATGTCGTATTTATTCGATCAACAAAAAAAAAGTGTTTGTCAGGAGTAATAATGGTTTTCTAAATAAGATGCAAATAGAAATTAAAGAATATTCATATCGATCGATAAGCATATTGATCAATATTGTTATCAGCTGATACACTTATCGATCAATATACCAAGGGTATATTAACGTGCAAAAATACTCCTCAAAAGGCTTTTTGATCAATAGTGTTTCTCTCTCTCTCTCTCTAGGGGAACACCCTCTCTCTAGCTTGCGGACACACACCCTCTTTCTAGCAGCACTCAAGTGGTTAGTCATATTCTAAAGGATAAAAATCTAAAACTTTGAAATGTTTTCAAGTTTTGTATGCATGTATGTGTGTTTGATGCATCTCTCACATGTCCTACTCACATATGGGGTGCATAGAGCAAATAAACACTATTTGTAAGGTTTGATTCGCCATTTGGTGCATTCTACCCCAGAGGAGTTTAGGGATTTGGGGTTTGGACATTACTATGGGTTGTTTGGACATTACTATGAGTTTAGGGATTTAGAGTTTGGACATTATTATGGACTAGCATAAATAATGTTATTATTTGTACTAAACTGTCAGCTATGTAGACCATGGCAAATCAGCATGCAGTAATCGTTGCACAGAGTAAGTCATCACCTCAAATTCTGGTTGAAAACATTGACGGGCATAATTCTCCTTCACCTATCTCTAATGAAGTGAACCGTGAGAATATTCAACTTTGCAACAATGAGGTATTTTATGTCATACTTCAAAAACCAACATATATTTTTCATTATTTTATACTAAACTATCAGCCATGTAGACCAGCGCAAGTCAAGATGGAGCAACCTTGGTACATATTACCTCATCTACTCACATTTTGGTTGAAAGCATTGGCGACGAGATTATTCCTACATCTATCTCTAAGAAATTAGACCTTGAGAGGAATCAGCCTCAACCCAACTGTAGGCATCACAACATACCAAATATTTACCTTGATCTCATGGGCCTTGACAAGCATCCACAGAGCTGTGCCAACGTAGGTATCAATAGTTCCTTCCCACAGATTGTAACTCTTGGTAGTCTAATGTAGAAATTTTGCAGAACATCAACAACCAACGTCAAAGGAAGCACTTTTCAAATGAAAATAGTCCTTCAACTGAAACAAGCAGAGTAATTGATCTACTTCGAGTACCCAACATGGATGTTGCACTAAAGCAAGCAAATAGAGAGGCATTTGTAGATTATACAAACATCTTAATTCTCACTTCTAGCCAATACACCAACAGCATGAAAGCAAAAACTACCAAAAGAGATGAAATAGCCAAGGTGAGAGAAGAGAAAAAGGTAGAGAAGAAAAAGAAGACACTTCAATCCTTAGTCGAGAAGGAGGCACCTAGACAACAAAAGCTTGATGCTCAACAAGCCAAAGCATCTCGAAGGGAGTGGGAAGCCCAAAAACGTTTTTTTGAAAATAGGTTACGATTAGTACTTCATGAGCAAGGCTCTATAGCAAGTTTGTACTACAGGCCTTGCATGTCGACACACCTTACCATGCCCTTGCTCGAAGACGACGATTGGAAAAAATGAGAATCCAAAAACGCAGCCAGAAATGAGACCGAGAAGTCCTTCCCTGTTTAAAGACGGGACTTTGATTTCAAAGTTATTTTGCCTACCAACTTCATATCCTCCCCTCCTTAGCACAGTGTACCTGCATTGTTTTCACACACATCTTTTTGTTGGAATATCTTTTGAATCTTTTTGCTCGAACAGTTGTAAATTTTTAGACTATCTTACCAGCCTAGTTTAAATATCTTATTTCCCTTTTTGATCCCTTGAATCCAAAGACACAAGAGTTTCATTGTTATAAGTTTCATGTGTATCAACTACAAGAACAATGTTTCAAGTTCATTTCTTCTCCAGTGTTTTCTAAGAGTGTATTTATATTGTTCAAATCTTACTTTTAGAAGATTTCATATTCTCTGATGCAGATGCAGTAAACAATTTCACATTATAAATCAACACTAAGCGCTGTCATAATTACTGAGTGAGGATGAAAGACCCTCACCCTATTGAGGAGCATTCCTATTCATGTCCTTCAGTCACATCCATCGCCAATGACATACGTCCACCACCATCCCTTAGTAACTTGCAAGAATCAAAATACATATATGTATACACATTAGATTTCAATCTACAAAAACAGGTAGAAGACTAGCCTGTTGTTGTTGGTTGTAATTATGGCATTGCTCTTTTGCGACGTAGCTGTATAAGAGCTTGTGGATGTACTGTAGAAGAAGGCCAGGCTTAGCTGCCCCCAACGCTGCTGCCTCGAATAACCCCCTCGCATGCTGCATTCCATTGCATTGTTGCATTCAGTGGCATGTTGCTTACATACTAATAAAAGCCAGTATAAGCTGCATGCACCAGAAAGCGTGAGCCAGAGCGAGGAGATGGAAGAGGATGTGTGAGCCAAAGCGTGAGCCAGAGCGAGCGTACAGGCTGGTGAGAAAATGCAGTAGGAGCCAAGGAGCCAGGTGTTGGCTACTAAATGGGTTATTGCAGATTGGGGATAGACTCGCTTAACATTAGTTTTTATCCTTCCTTTGGGTATCCTGCACACCTTACTGAAGCCCTTTTTTTTCCATAGAATTTGGAAAAACCCTCCCCACACTCCTCAAACCATGGTGCCACATCATCATTCCACTTCCATTTGTTGAGGGAGGTCTGGAGACTGTAGTGAAATCCTTCTCCATCAAAAATTCCAACATTTGATGCATCAAATCTCCCCCCCAGTTAGGTGTAGCCTTATTGGCCCCTCTACCCTAAGTACGCTTGTAATGTCCGGTAAAATTTAGTTCGCAAGTGCCATATTTTTTAAACTGTCGACCTGGTGAACTGTCTCTGCAAAGCTGCGATCTGCATCTGCAAATCTGCTTCTTTTCTTGTTATTACGTGCTCAAATTTTCAGGAGGGCATTTTTTTTAGTTACCTGCTGAGATTTTCATGGCACGTGTTCGCTTGTGCATCCAGATAGTGCAAAAAGAGCCTTTGGCTCACCAAGTAATCAGTTGTGTGGAAGGACTACAGAAGAAGAAGAAGAGAATTTTATCCCAAGAGAATCTTATCCCGACAGTAAGCCAAACTAAAGCAGAGAGAAGCCCTTTGCAACAACAATAGTGAACTTTAAAACAAGTCAAGAACAAATGAGTTTCATATTCAGGAATTCCATTTTATAAAGTCATACAGCAGAATACTGTCAGCTCTCACTGTCCTAGAAGCTGAAAGATACATTAGTGACTCTAGTATTCTAAAAATCAAGGCATTTGTTGACAAAGAAGCGGAGTAACTCCCCTCTTATGCAGCCCACCGCACCAGATTTCCAGTCAAGCTGAATTTGGGGTTCCATTTGGAGTAGACTATGCTAAACCAAAAGCTTCAAGGCAAAGGTTCACAATCTGAGGAGTATCTGATAAGTCCTCCTCCTCCATCCACTTTGCATCCAATGCAAGATAGTTCTTGAATTTAACCAAGAACCGCCTTCGTACTTTACCCTTATTCTTTTTGTCCTTATGTGCCAAAATCTGTTCAGGAACAAGGATCTCCTCGTTTTCTTCCACTTCGGGTTGCTCATCATTCCGGCACATCACCTTTAAAGGGTTTCAAGAGACTCACATGAAATGCATTGTGAATCAGTGTTAGGCAGTTTCAGTCGGAAGGAGACATCATTGATCTTTTTCGAGATCTGGAAAGGTCTGTAGTATCTCATACGAAGCTTTGGAAAAAGCCTCTCCTTTCCCTTCTTTTTTCTCAGGCGTGCCTTCTCTTTCGGTGCCAAGGTTTGGGGCCAATACTTTCTGGGGTGGAATTTCGCCACTCCGTGTCGCTTGTTGTTAACGCTCACGGCTCACGGACACCCTATCACCTACGACGGACGTTCTAACCTACGGCGGACATTGTATTATTTATTTGGTAGAGTCAGGTACCGGGCTTGTCGGTCCAATAGGAAAAGGGTAAGAGTGATCGTCGATGAGAGGCGCACTCTAACTGGAACATTCAAGGGATTAGTTGGCTAAGCATGGGCGCCCAAGTGTGAATGGGGCGAGCTCATATAAAAGTCAACTAAACCTAAAATTCACTTATTCTCTCATTTGTGCAATTGAAGAGTGCTCTTGCTCCATCTCCTTCTTCTTCTTCTTCATCTCTTTGTGTGTGAGAGAGAGAGAGAGAGTGAGAGAGGGAGAGACAGGGAGTGTGTGGGCGATCGAACATTACGAAGGCACGACAGCGGTGAAGTGGTTGAGCGCGGCGTGGCGGCGTCTCCTTCTTCTTCGCGGCGAGGAATCCTCCACGAAGCAAGCGTAGAGCGGTGAGTGACACACCATCGCCTTCTTTGAGCTTACTAGTTTAGGCTTGTTGTGTGCTTGGAGCCATTTGTGGCTCGCACACGGTGTATCAACAAGTTCCTTGCATTGTCACGTGTGACATACGCGCACATTTTTGGTGCCGTTGCCGGGGAATGCCGTGCATTAAGCTCGAGTAGCACTCTGTGCTTCTCCGTGGTGCAATTTCAATTATAGGAAAGGTAAGGAAGGAGGGTGTGTGTGATGAGAAGAAGGATTTGGTGTTGTACTGTGTGTTTTTTTTGTTAATGGAGTTTTCAAAGGTTCTGTGTTTATTCTCTGTGTATTAAGGTAGTTAGTTTTCTTTGTTAATAGAGATTTCAAAGGTTTTGTGTTTATTCTCCGTGTATTAAGGTAGTTAGTTTTCTGTGTACAGTAAGTAGGAAGTAGATTAGTGAGAGTTAATAGAGTGTGTTAGTGTGTAAGAGTAGGTATATTAGTTAGAAGTAGGTAGATAGAGCGTGTGTGTGCTCTCGCGCAGGCCGCGGCGACCTTATCCTTTAAAAAATAATAATAATAAATAAATTTAAAGGTAGATCGGGAATATCTCCCAGACCCAAGCCCAGACCCAAACCCAAGCTCACGCTCAGGCCTAGGCCTCAGTCGCCTTTTAAAAAAACGAATTTTAGCTTCACACATAGCTAAAAATCGATTTTTTGAGAACCAACGGAACGTCAGATGCTCAAAAATTGTGTTGTAAAGCACACAGCGACCCTCTAAGTGATACGCTTGTTTCGAGCTATCACACACTTCAATAAAAAAAAAAACATTAAAAAATATTCAAAAAACATCAAAAACAAGAAAAAGTCAAGTAGAAAACGAGGTGCAAAACACCCACAAAACAAAGCAAGTAACCTTTGAGGGTACTTGCCGACACTTTTAGGGCACCCACAACACATGTATCTACGCTCTGGTCGTGTGCTAGAGTCCGAACAACTAGCTAGTGCTTTGATTTACAGGGGTACTCACTATCCTTCCACGCTAGGGTCTACGCCCTCGGCGGGGACCCAAGGTAGTGCAATCCAAGACCCAAATATAGCGGCTAGCGACTCTTCCTCTGACTACGATATTATGGAAGAGCATCTTACACAAAGCCCTGCGGGAACAAATGAAACCGTACCTAGCTGGGCCCAACAACCTGGAACTAGTGTTTTTAGTCGTTTGATGGAAACTTTTAGTAGAGCTACGCGCTCTGAACCTACGGCTAGTGAAGTAAACGAAGGGGGTGGGGAAGTAGAATCACCATTCACATCTCCTGTAGACCCCACACTCCCTCAGAGTGTCCACGTGGACATTCTACCTACCTCATTTAATGAGGGCCCTACCGAGCTACCACCTTCCAAAGTCGCCTCTAAGATAGCGGTGACTAAAAGTCAAAACACGGGAAGCAACATTGCAACCACCTCACAGCAACCCTCTAGTACACCAAGTTTGGACGGGGTATTTCTCAATGAAAATTGAGAATATGACCTACACACGGAGACTTTGACCGACCTATACATGGGCTACACATACCATGTGGGTTGGTTAGAAGTTGTACAATCCACATCTAGTGCCACTAGTCTAGAGGAACAACAACACATGATCTACAATGTCATCCATAGGATTGTCCAGTCCGAGAGGCAAAATCGAGGAATAAACATACCTTCGACGGGTCCTATGCGATTTTTAGACACGGGCAAAGGGAAACAACCCACTCTATCACAAATGGAGACTCCCCCAGTGAGTCCCATTGATCCCCCATATGTTGTTTCGCCAGGGGTCTCAATGCAATCTGAGCCCACAAGTGATAGCTTTACTTTTCCAAGTCTAGCTCATCTTTCCCTTGATGACACCATGGCTACCATGCCTACCCCAATGATGGGCATGCCAAGAAACACACCATGGACCTCGTTTGTTAGTAAAGCACCGCTACATGGTAGCTCAATGCCTGCAATAGTACCTACAAGTGCATACCAATTGTTTGCACCTTTGGGTCCACGTACTCATGTAGTCCCTACCCCTCCCATTGTTTCAACTACCTATGCTCCACAACCACAATACACAAGTTCTTATTTCCATGGGACTATATCGGCTAGCATTAGCATGTCACATCCGACGTCTGCTATGCCTAGGGCCACCCATATGAACTATGGACCACCACATGGCACAACATCGTACCCAACATGGAACCGAAGGGCTTTTTATGCGCCAAGCCCAATGCCAATACCTACTCCACATGTAGTCTCTGGAGCACCTTCACCCACGATGCCTACTCACTTAGGTGACTTGGCAACATTTGCTCAAGCTATTGGTCGATCTATTGTTGAGAATATGTGTAACACGCCTGATAGAGAGCTTAGAAGTAAGGCAGTACAAATAGCCAAGCTCACACAAAAATTTAGTGGAGACGAGGATGTGAGAAAGCATATCGAAGTGTTTGAACAAATATGCGATTCTCTAGGAGAACACAATGACCTACATAAGAGCAATGCTTTAAGCCTAACCTTAAGTGGAAAGGCTGAGGATTGGTATAGAACCCTAAGGGTGGAAGAAAAAACGATTTACCTTACTCTTAGGAGACTCTTCTTAAAAGAATATATACGAGAGGGACTGCTTTGGGGTGTAGCCTCTCAGCTCCAGAAAGCCCAACGAGAGGAAGGAGAGTCGGTGAGAGACTTTATAAGTCGCTTGAAGCATTTGAATTCTCGTTGTAATCCAAATGAGCGCTTCAACAATAACCAATTGCTGGATAGATTCATTAGGGGATTACGACATGAGGATATCTACAATGGCCTAGTCATTAGAGGTATCACCACTTGGGAAGCAGTCACCACCAATGCAATCCAATTGGAGGATAATTTAATGATTCAAGGAGAAAGAGTGTCTGTTGAGTCTAAATCTATTAGCTCACAAGCATCGGGGCATCAGCCAATGACCGTAAAGCCTATTGCTAAGGAGCCAAAGATATCTGAGATGACTTTAGCAGATCTCACCAAGGCTATTCAAGAGAGTCTTAGAGACAGTCGTGCTCCGCAAAACAATCATATGTATCCAAGAAGGGAGCAACAATGGTGCTCAGTATGCTATGGACCGCATAGTACCAGTGAATGCCCTACATTTAGAGTAAAATCCAATGGGAACTTCAATGCATGTGGGAGGTATGGTCATCAAGCTAAGGATTGCATAGTATTTAAGCGCGCGATGGCCAATAGACCAACCTTAGCATGGACAGACACACCTTGAGTGCCTGCATTGATGCCAGCCCCACCTCTTGAACAAACAGCACAACACATGGTCCCTAGGGTCCAAAATGTTGTTCAAACAACACCCTTACCACCTCCAGTGCTAGGACCTCAACCACCACATCCGAGAATCACTTCTGTGAATCAAGTTGGTTGTGAGTCATCTATTTCTTGTTTGGAAGGCTATGAGGAAGATATAGATCCTAATATCGCCTATGGGATGGATGTGCTTAAAGAAAGTCCACAATACTACATGGAGGACTATTGGGGACAAGTCAAACCTGTATATCAAGTAGCTGCTCTTGCGGCAAGAGGCCAACATATCAATTACACTGCTAAGAGACCACATCTTCAATGCTATGAGTGTGGAGGTCCACATCGTGTAGCCGAGTTTCCTATTAGGCTACAAAAGAACGCCACACTTATGCAAACCAATTAAGCGAGCACGTCTACAATGCCAATACTCATGTGTAATCGATGTGGCATAGATCATTTGATTGCCCAATGTCCAAATAATCCAAATGCACCGAAGATCACGCCATTAAACTTGATTGAAGTTACTGAGGAGCCATCACCAAGTACACCTGTGGTACCACTAAACGTACTCACATGATTGATGCTCCAAAAACAAAATTATATTCTTGAGGAAAGAGACACGGTATCAATTGCCCAATCTCAGAAAAAGAAGAAAACACGAAGAAAGATCGCAAAAAGTAGCGAAGTCAAACCCCAGTTCAAAGACCAACATAGGGACTGGTGACGACCGCGTATATATGAATGACGCTGAAGAAGATTCTGATTTAGGTGAAACCATGGAGACCAAAACGACCACTAACATAGAAACCAACAAGGAAGATCTTCATGAGCCACAATGGCCAGGATCCAAAAAGAACTTACCCAAACCCTATAGAGGAGATTGAGCGAGTCAAGCAATTAAGGAGTTTGGTAGAAGATACCCAAAGGGATCTAGAACCAGCACCTAGGAAGATCCAGATTACAGACATTGTGTTCCCTACACAACAACAACCTCACCAAGTCCATAGACCCTTGGACATACCTAGTGTCATCCAAGAAGAAAGTGACTTAACGTCATGGGAAAGTGGGCGTACTCACTTCTTGATGGAAAGAATGTTTATAGAGGGACTACCTGATCCTATCGAAGAAATGGAGATCCCATTTTCCCCACGTCAAGGGACTCAAGGCCAAAAGGTGCCATTAAACATTGCCAAATTGATGGATTTCATGTCTTTAGAAGTTAGAACCACCATCGTGTCCAAACTATGTAAAGACCCTGAGCTAGTCTCAGCTCTTCAAGCCTTCCTCAATGGAGAACTAAAGTTTGGGCTACCACAATTTGCACAGATAGATGGATCTGGGGAGATGCCAATAGAGGAGGAATACATAGATCCACAACCCAACCTAGAGGAGAACCTTGTTATAGAAATACCTGTTAACATGTTGGGACAATATTTTGAGGGTGATGAATCCAATGCAACTATACCAATCACTACTAAGGGATTAACTGTGAAGGGAATCCTTGATGGTGCAGTTGGGGTTAGCATTGTGACTAAAAATTGCTGGGAAACTATGGGAAGACCTCACCTTGCGACCACAACCATAGTAGTGAAGATGGCCAATGGGTCTATTGTTAAACCTATTGGGATGCTAGAAGATCTCAAGATCAAGGTCTTTGGACATAAAATAAGGATTACCTTTATTGTTATGGATTTCTCCAAACACACTATGGCATCGGAGATGATCTTAGGATGTCCTTTCATGAGGGAAGCAAAAATGGTACATGACTAGTCTAAAAACCATGTCTACTTGCAGTTCCAAGATTCTTTCATTCGAGTGGATCTTGTGACAGGTCGAGCACATCCTCTAGAAAACAGGTTTATAATTGATCATAGATCTGACACCACAGTTCACTCGGCCCCATTGCAGTATTGTTACACGTGTAAAGCGGACACTGATGTTGGGGAAGATTCTCCTTATATGGATGTGCTACCTGGGATGACTGAGTCGAACAATGTGGATTGGGTCCACCTAGCAGCAACCATAGACACTTGGGGAAATAGGAAGACGACCTGGTTAACACCAAAGGGAGATGAAATGCCCGTACCCTTAAATATGCTACAAGCCATGCATATAGCTTCTGACAAGACTCATCCCAATATAACGAAGAAAACATACAAGTGGGTCCCTAAAGCTTCTTTAGCGACCATGGCTAGTGCTAAAAAACATAAGCCTTGTAAGAAACATTCCACTCGCTCCAAGAAATGTAAGAAAACGTGGCGCTGGATTCCTAAACAACTATTGGAAGCCCAAGGCTACTATCAAGGAAATGATCAAATTTGGGTGCCAAAATGTAGATTGTGTTCTTACCTATCACCTGACCCATGTGAACTCAATCCCGTAGCTCCAAAACAAATCAACAATCGCGGAAAGAAAAAAATTACAGAATGCTACACACCCACTCCAGAGCTAGTTTGGGTGCCAAAGAAAGAACGATTTGTTCCACCTAGCTCAGGAAGGGGGGAGGCCCATGAAGCTTCTAGCTCCTCATGTAATGCATCCATAGAGGTAAAATCTTCTCCATAGCCTCCACCTACAATAGTGGACCTCCATAAAGCTACAAAGGATTCCACACTTCCCAGTGTTCAAGAATCACCTGATTAACAACTTCAAGTTCGATCCTGGGAGAGTACCTTACCACCCTTGCAACTAGATGAAACGCATAGAGCGGTCAAAAACTATTGGTTAAAGCCTTTAACTATAACAACTTGGAACAACTGGTTTCAAAGGGTGACGACATCATTTCAAACGGTATGATCTACCCAAGGAAGGGGGGAGTGTTTGTTGACATCCATCATTCACTTGCTTCCCTCTCAACCTTTCTCCCTGACCTCTTAATCTCCAATCTTAGGGAATGTATATATATAGCCTTATACTCACAAAAAATAAAAATAATAAAGAGCAAGATCAATTAGTAAACGAGTATGCACAATAAAAGTCAAAACATTGACTCAGACCTACACATTCACATCCGGTAAACAGAAACCTATGTCATAAAAAACCTTTGATCCTCATCACTCGAGTGATGGAGGGTAGGTAGGATTATTACAATAGGAGTGTTTCTGTTTTAGAGTTGAGTGATTAGCAAAGTTCCTTTTTCCCACTGATGTGCCTCCTAGAGGTATTCTTTGTGTTTCTTAGTGTGTACAGGAACGTGTTGCTATTGTTAGGATTTGGACCTTCATGGAATCTTTATCTCGACTCACTCTTCAAATCAAGCGCGACCATCAACCCAAACAGGTGTTTCTTGTCCATTAGCACTGCCCCTTATCTTTTTTGCATCTATGATTGTTTGTTTTGATTGTGATTGGTAGCATAGTATCCAGCACATTTGCTTAGTATCAAACATTTAATTCAATGTAATTTTTTGTCATAATCACTTGTCTAGGTTTAAAAATCAAGCAAGTTCGACTAAGCTAGTTTGACCAAGTTAGGTGTTAGAGATCTTCTCTTAATACCATGGGGAATGTCTTCCTAATAATCAATGGTTACTTAGGTTCTTAATCCGATTTAGGCAGCATTGTGTGAAATGTACTAGGGCTTTCTAGTGGGCTTGACCCTATTGACCTTTAGCTTAAGTATTATAAAGGGAGTTTACTAATGTGATGAGTCTGGGGAGGGTAACCGTGTTATATGACGCCCCAAAGTTACAAAATTAAAATGTTGAAAACGAACAAACAAAAAATCAAAGTGCCACAATGTAAAATCTTAAGCTGTTCTTTGAAAAGCAAAAAACCCAAGGCATACAAAATAAGCACACACATCAAAATTGAATCACTGTGAAAAGACTTTGGGGGGTCAAAGAAAAGGTAATCAGTCAGGCGATGATTTCATGAGAAATTCCTTTTATCGTAGCTTAACTACAAGGTCTTCTAGGTATAGCCTCTAGTCAGCCCTTGAACATGAAATACTTGGCTCTCGCGATTAAACAGCTTAATTGACCAGAGAAAATTAAGAAGCTTACCCATGGTATTAATAGTCGATCTTTAGTGCCTTTCGACCGTTAAATTAGCGACCCCAGACTTGTTTAATTTTTTACCTTTACAGCTGTTTATGCGTTTGATTATATTGCAATTTAATGTTTATTGCTAACAAAAAGTTTAAAATTCTGTTACCAATCAAATTGTCTGCCTAAAACTGCATATGCTTTTTAATTGCTTATGAGAATGCAATTACTGTGCCAATGTTGTTTGATTTTGCAGTGACTGAAGGAGGCTAAGGACATTCATCTCAAATGCTCTTCCACCTCGACGAACGAGCTTCAACTCAATAGCTTCCGAGGACGGAATCTACATCAGGAAGGGGGGCATGTTAACCCCCACGGCTCACGGACACCCTATCACCTACGACGGACGTTCTAACCTACGATGGACATTGTATTATTTATTTGGTAGAGTCAGGTACCGGGCTTGTCGGTCCAATAGGAAAAGGGTAAGAGTGATTGCCGATGAGAGGTGCACTCTAACTAGAACATTCAAGAGATTAGTTGGCTAAGCATGGGCGCCCAAGTGTGAATGGGGCGAGCTCATATAAAAGTCAACTAAACCTAAAATTCACTTATTCTCTCATTTGTGCAATTGAAGAGTGCTCTTGCTCCATCTCCTTCTTCTTCTTCTTCATCTCTTTGTGTGTGTGTGTGTGTGTGAGAGAGAGAGAGAGTGAGAGAGGGAAAGACAGGGAGTGTGTGGGCGATCAAGCATTACGAAGGCACGACGGCGGTGAAGCGGTTGAGCGCGGCGTGGCAGCGTCTCCTTCTTCTTCGCGGCGAGGAATCCTCCACGAAGCAAACGTAGAGCGGTGAGTGACACACCATCGCCTTCTTTGAGCTTACTAGTTTAGGCTTGTTGTGTGCTTGGAGCCATTTGTGGCTCGCACACGGTGTATCGGCAAGTTCCTTGCATTGACACGTGCGACATACGCACATGTGCACGTATGTCGCACGTGTCAATGCAAGGAACTTGCCGATACACCGTGTGCGAGCCACAAATGGCTCCAAGCACACAACAAGCCTAAACACTATAACATATGCGCGATATTATCGCTCACATTACCGCAAAAAAACAAACAAACTTGAAATATAAAAATTTCCGTATGCGGAAAACACTGCGGCAAAGTTTGTGGTAATGGTCTAGCGGTAACTTCCGCGGTAATGATCGCGAAAATATAGCCGCAACCATTACCGCGTTTTTTGTTGCAAAAATGCCCGCAAACATTACCGCGTGTGAGTTATCACGGGCATTACCGCGGCAGGATTTATTATAAAAAAAGAGATGACCGTTTGGATTGTCCTTTGCAGGACCATCCAAAAGGTCATCTATTTTTTTATTTATTTTACAAAATTATTATTAATTACAACAAAATATCACAATTGGATAATACATTGAGCCAAAAAAAGATTGATAATTTCATTTACATAAGTGGAATTACAATTGGGGGAGGTCTTGCAAAGGTTTGTGTAATTGGCTTGTGCACACACTAATTAGTGTGTGTTAACATACACTAATTAGTGTGCATTGGCTTGTGCACACACTAATTGGTGTGTTTTAACATACACTAATTAGTGTGTGCATTATATTGTGCACACACTGATTAGTGTGTGCATTGGCTTGTGTAATTGGCTTGTGCACACACTAATTAGTGTGTGCATTGGCCAATTCCATTGGTCAATGCACACACTAAATAGTGTGTGTATTGGCCAATCCAATTGGCTTGTGCACACACTAATCACACACTAAATAATGTGTGTATTGGCTTGTGTGTGAATTGGCCAATCCCATTGACCAATGCACGCACTAAATAGTGTGTGTATTGGCCAATCCAATTGACCAATGCACACACTAATCCCAAACTAATTAGTGTGTGCATTGACCAATCACATTGGTCAATGCACACACTAATCACAAACTAATTAGAGTGTGCATTGACCAATCACATTGTCCAATGCACACACTAATCACACACAAATTAGTGTGTGTTTAGGGTTACTAATTAGTGTGTGAATTGGCCAATCCCATTGACCAATGCACACACTAATTAGTGTGTACATTGACCAATCACATTGGCCAATGCACACACTAATCCCAAACTATTTAGTGTGTGCATTGACCAATCACATTGGTCAATGCACACACTAATCACAAACTAATTAGTGTGTGAATTGGCCAATCCCATTGACCAATGCACACACTAATCACACACTAATTAGTGTGTACATTGACCAATCACATTGGCCAATGCACACACTAATTAGTGTGTGCATTGACCAATCACATTGGCCAATGCACACACTAATCACACACAAATTAGTGTGTGTTAATGAGCACTAATTAGTGTGTGAATTGGCCAATCCCATTGACCAATGCACACACTAATCACACACTAATTAGTGTGTGCATTGACCAATCACATTGGCCAATGCACACACGAATCACACACTAATTAGTGTGTGTTAACACACACACTAATTAGTGTGTGTAAAGAACACATGCACTAATTTGTGTGTGTGTGTGTATGCAAGTGTGTGCATGCGTGTGTGTGTGTGTGTGTATGCGTGTGAAAAAATCAAAAAACATAACAACAAAACTTACATGGAACTTGGAGCGCTTGTTGGGAGAGTGGAAGAGTAGAGATAGTGGAGAGTAGAAGAGTAGAGATGGAGGTAGAGCTCAAGGTTTTGAGGTTCGCGCTCTCAGCTTCTATGGAGAAGACGATGAAATTCGAATTTTAGAGCTTTGAACTTCGCGGGGCACGCGGGTGCCCCTATTTATAAAAAATTTTGAAAATTGATTTGCCGCTCCTATTACCGCGAGCATTACCGCTGTCAGGAGTTTTTTGGAGCAAGGGATTGCGCATATGTACATACACATGCATGGTGCATCAAATAATGAATTTCCCATTTTCCAGAGCCAGGTGGTTACGTGGGGCCCATATGTGTACAGGTAGGATAGGGTGTACATAGTGCATCAATTTTCACTATTACCAGTACCACTGTGTTTTTTCTACAATAAGGAGGAGTTGGTAGCACGTAAAACTTCTCGAGGAAGCTATCCGCGGGCCGATGACATGAGGTAAGCAGGTGCGTCAGATGGCATCTAGTGGCGTCAGGAGGGCGAACGGGGTCAATACTTGCACGCAGAGAAGTATGGACACGACGTGGGTGTTTTCTTGTGATACTTATGCAGAAAGGTCATCATGAGGACCACTTTTTGGGGCCACTTCACGTGGTTGCGGGATGCATTATTTGGAAAAACTGAGTGCCAAGTGTGCGGATGATGCAAAAAGGTGACAACTATGCACTGCGAGGTCAGTTTTTGGCATGTTCGGGATCCGTTTGAGGTCATCTAAAAGGCCAAGGGTGCCCAACTAATAAAGCTAAGTGTGGGAACTGAAAAAATTGAGAGAAGACCAGAAAAAACATGGAGAAGAGAGGAGGAATAGCCGCAGGTGTGTTTTTGCTCATTTTGGAGCTTGTTTTGGCCGTAAAATGCTCATCCGAGGTCGGATTTGAGCACTTTGACATGGTAGACTGGGGTTTTGGGCCGTTCCGGACGCGATGGCACTGTCCATTTTGCCAAATTTCTCACTCTTTTCTTGCTATTTTTCTGTGTAAGTTTCTCCTATGAGCGAAGTTTCTGCTCTAGTTTGTGATTGTATCTGGCTTATTTTACCCATATTGTGTGAGCTATTTGCCCCATTGGTGTTGGCCCAAGCTCAATTGTATCTAAACATCAGAAATTCTCCTCTTTTGAGCTGATTTTTGTATGTGTGTGTGTGTGTGTGTGTGTGTGTGTGTGTCTGTGTGGAGTGGGAAAGTGGATAGTCTCTCTCCTCTCACTCCAGAAGTGTGTTCCCTGTCTCGGCCAGGTGTGTTGTGTAAGCCGAGTGGTGCCCCATAGTGTGTGTGTGTGTGTGTATCTTCCCAAGAGTGTGTGTCGGGTCGTTATAGAGGCGCTGTGTATGTTTTCATCCCGCTCACATTCTTTTGGCGCCCCCACGGAGGATCTTCTTCGAGTACCTTCTGCTTCGAGCTTCAAGCTTCGAGATTCGGGATTACAGGTTGCAGGGTGCAGATTACAGGTTACAGGTTATAGGTTACAGGTTACAGGGACAGGTACAAGGTACATGTGATTCACATAGGTACAGGTAGCTGGAGTACAGTGATATACTAGCAGTGGTATTACTTGCAGTTGTCGTGGGTATGCATCAGTTGGCGCCTGTTTGAGCGCATTGTCCGTTGGTATTGTACGTTACTTGTGGAAACTGCCATTGTACGCATTTGTGGAGCCATACTTGGTTGTATTTGGCAGTCCCAACCATTTCTGAGACTTGGTCTGGAAGATAGTCATTTCTAAGACTTGACTATACGCGATTTGCATTAGCCTTCGTGTGAGGGTCGATAGCGTGAGGTTTTTATTGAGCTGGGGGATTCTCAAATGTGGAGATCCTTTCGGTGATACAGGTAGGTGGAGCACCTTTTTTGTGACCTCGCCATAGGCTATGTACTAGTGAGTCCTACTTGATGCTCGGGTTCTATTGTTGACAGTTTATGCATACATATACAGTCTATATTTTGGGTTCCTACTGCTCTATTTCTGGGGAAACTCTGCCAAAATTTTTCCAAGTTATGATGGCTGGTTTTTTGGTCTTTTGAGCCATTTATGTTGTTATGCTGCTAAAATTTTGGCAAAATCAGAGGTTAAGTCAGGTGTGCCTTCTAGGGAGCTTCATGGTTGGCTTTAATGGATGATCAAAATGGCCCTCAATTCACTCCATTTCATTTAACTCAAAGAATCCAGATAAATGTTCATGTGTCCAGGAAGATTTTTTTCCAACAGCGTATAGTCTTTATGTTCGGGCCAAGAAGATTACGAGAGATCTTGGAATGTCCTTTGCCTGTTGTAATTCCGATGATCAACTATGAAAACTCATTTGATGTACATGTGTTTTTCCTTATCTAAAGTTGAGCTCCATTGAAGTTTCTGGGGATTGGGTAGTCAAAAGTTTTGGGTTCTTGCACGTGTGTTCAAAGGGGTTCTCAAAGCATTGTAACTTGGGTAGCCATGGCTTTCTCTTATCCGGAGTTTCATGGAAGAAGTGATGAAGATGTGGAAGATTTTTTGGAAAAGATGGAGATTGCCTGCATTAGCAACCAGATTCATGACCCTGCGCAGATGTTACGTCTTCTCCAAATTTGTTTGAAGAGTGATGCACGAGTCTAGTCCAAAACATTTGAAGAGGAGTTGCGTGCAGCGGATCCACCTGTAAGATTGAGTTGGGACAATCTAAGGCATGGGTTGGAAGTGGAGTTTGTGAAGATAGAAGATCCTGACAAAGTGTGGCAAGAAGTACAAGGTTTGGTGCAAAAAGAAGGTGAGCCAGTAGATGCGTACATACGTAAGTTCTCATTGGCATGGGAGCGGATGTGCAAGGCCTTAACACCACAAGTACCCCCACCTGACATGATGAAGAAGGACAGGTTCTTAGCTGGTCTTTGGGAGAATATACATTGGAGAGTGGAGCTAAAGAAGCCTAGGACATATGAAGATGCACTAGAGGTATCAAGGAACAAAGAGTGGAAGTTAAGGAAAATGAGCCAGTTAGGGGTGGAGTCTTTGCCCATGAGGTCTGAATTTCAGCCTATAGAGTCTTTACGAGGTCGCATGTCAGGGGTTCATCACGAACCAGTGGTTCCTGTTACTACTCAAGTTATGCCAGCAGTGGTCACTACAACAGTGCAAGATGATGGGCTAAGGCAAGACATGAGGCAAATGGTAGATTTGATGAAGAATCTCAGCCTAAACATGCTAGGTCAAGTGGGAAATAATCGAGGTCGAGGGAGGTTTGCAAATCAGCCAGGAGGTGAAGAAAGGCCTAGGAATAGTGTTGGACAAAGCAATGGTAGCTTTTGGAGGCAGACACCCACATGTTACAATTGTGGAGATTTGGGTCACATCAGCCCGCAATGTGATAAGCCACCAAGGATGGGGGGATACATGTATCCATTTCCAAGACAGGTGCTAACTAGGTCAAATGATTATGGCATCGAAATTAAGGGAGACGAAGGAACCAGTGGACTGACCCAGGAGGAAAAGAGAAAGACAAAAGTGCTAAGTGTAGTCACCTTGGAGAAGGCATCAAAGCTAGAGGATACATTAGTGATGCCTATTGGGAAGAGGACCACAGAGGATAAGGGAGGAAGAAGTGCCCCAGGTCCTAGTAAGAAGAAAGGAAAGAGCCATGAAGGCGAGGATGTCAAGGCCAAGAGGAAAAGGAGAGCTCGTTGAAAGTTTCATGTTTCAGATTTTCCACTAGGGGATGGGCAATTAAGCTATGACTTGAAGGAGGATCTGACGAGCAGGAAGTCAGATGTTACTTTTGGGCAGCTTATAGAGATGGTGCCTAAGCTAAAGTGACAGTGGAAGAGGATGGTTAACCCAATGGAGAAAGAGCCAGAGAGAGGTTCAGTAAAGGTGTTGGCAATGGATGAGCTACCAGACATTTGTCCAATAGTAGATGTGTGGCATAAAAGGAAAAATTTGGGACAAGGTTATGTGGATGGCGGAGCCCAAATATGCGTCATAACACACTCATGCGTTGAGAAGATGGGTCTCACAGTGGCTGGGGTGTCAGGTTTTCGGATCAGATTGGCAAACCATCAGAAAGTAAAATGCTTGGGTGTTGTAAAGAGCTTAGAAGTGGAGGCATATGATGCAAAGGCAGTGGTTGATTTTCATGTGATGCCAGCAGGGTTGGGAGCATATCCTATTATACTGGGCAGACCATGGTTTCGTGCAGTGGGAGTTGTCCAAGATTGGCGACATGGTACGATTAGCCTCTATGGAAAGATAGGTGCCAAGAAGCTATACAATATGGACACAAGGAAACGATTAGAGGAGCTTTATGAAGATGAGGATGGGTCTAGTGATGAAGACTCTTCCACAGTGACAGATGAGGATAGTGATAGCACTACCAGCAGTGATGAGGATGCTGATGTTGCATTTCTTTTGATGGATAAAGAAATCCAGGAGTCTGGTTTAGTTGCATTTGTGAATGAGGTTGAAGATGAAAGTGAAGGGCCTTATGAAGTGATTGAAGGGCTGATGCAAACCAAAGTTGAGTTGTCAAAGAAGCAGGAATTGATGACACAAATGATCAGTGGAGACCTCTCAGCTATGGAGAAGGATATATATTTGCACATGCTGGCTAGTTTTCTTGATTTGTTCATTACTTCATATGAAGAGATCAGAGGGTTCAAGGGCAAAGAGATGCATATAGAGCTGAAAGAAGGTGCTAAGCCAGTGCGGCAAAGGCTAAGAAGGATGGGTCAAGAGCAAATGGAAGCCTTGCGAGAAGAGGTGGACAAGTTGTTGAAGGCACGGTTCATAGTCCTTGTAGAGACCACAGAATGGGTGAGTCCAGTTGTAGTCAGTCCAAAGAAGGATGGGAAGTGGAGAATTTGTGTAGATTTTAAACCCTTAAATGCAGCCACTAAGAAGAACCCATATCCTCTTCCATTCATCGATCAGATCTTGGATTCAGTGGCAGGTTATGAGAGGTACAGTGTGTGTGATGGTTTTTCAGGCTATTTTCAATTGAAGATTGCTCTTAAAGACCGCACAAAGACCACTTTTATTATGCCATGGGGCTGCTATTGCTACATAGTATTGCCATTTGGGTTGTCAAATGGACCTTCCTTCTATCAAGAGAGAGCAAATTGGGTGTTGGAACCATTCATTGGTAGTTGTGTTAAAGCTTTTATGGATGACTTCTGTGTTTATAGCAGTAGGGCTGAACACCATGAGAAGCTGCAGATGGTATTGGCTCGATATGATGAATGTGGAGGACAACTAAATCCAAAGAAATGTCATCTAGCACAGCCAAGGGTGAAGTTATTGGGCCACATGGTGTCAGAAAATGGCATTGAGGCTGATCCAGACAAGGTTAAGTCTATTATTCTTCTTCCATCACCTACAAGTATGAAGCAATTGGCAACCTTTATACACAAATTGAAGTACATGGCAAGGTTTATTCCATTTTCTTCTCAGATTCTTTATCCATTACAACAAGTGGCAAAGCATGATCCATTGCAATGGGATGACAAGTGTGAAGAAGTGTTTCAAGAGGTGAAAGAGGTGTTAGGGGGGTTGTCAGCCATGCAGGCTCCTGATTGGGAGAAAGTTTTTTATGTAAATCCCTCAGTAGGGGATGATGCCATTGGAGCCATGCTATTGCAAAAGGGGAAGGGCAGCCATTATATGAGGCCAGTGTATTGTGCAAGAGGAGTGAAGTTGGTAGCGGAGAGAAAGTTCTCGGAAGTAGAGCTAGTGATGGCCAGTGTAATATTTGCTTGTCGACGATTTCGTCATTACTTGCTACCACAGCCTTTTGTTTTCTTGACGAGTTATGCCTTTTTACCACAGTTAATTAATGGTACTAACATGTCAAATGTGGTGAAGAAATGGGTAATTGAGCTGGAAGAGTTTGAGTTCTCTTTTCTAGTGGAAGATAGTACAAGGGCTACCCTAGTTGATTTGTTGACCTACAAGGAGAATCCCCTTATTGTTAAGGAAGAGGTGGTGAGAAAGGTAGTTGAAGAAGTTCCACAAATCAGCAATGCACATGTGTTGTTCTTTGATGGTTCATACAGAAAGAGCCATGATGCAGCTTCAGGGGGTATAACACTTTATGATCCAGAGGGGAAGCTAGTATGCAAGAGAGGGTTCAAATTGGATGCTCATAGTAACAATGAGGCTGAATATGCTACTCTGGAAGCCGGATTACACATTTGTTTGAAGCATGGGGTTCGAAGGTTGAGCATAAAAGGTGATGCCTTGTTAGTGGTGAAGCAAGTGCTGGTGTGTGGAAGAGCAAGAACACCTCATTGAAGGAAATGTGCTTCAGAATTAAAGGCCTATTAAAAAAGTTCGAAGCATGGAGCATCAGACACATTGAACGTGCTCTAAATGGAGAGGCACATGAAGCAGCTCAAGGCATGATTGGGGAGCTATTTGTGTTGAGGACCACTTTACCTCTTTATCATGGCCGGGAAAGTTTGACTCAAGAAGAGGAGTTTTTGCTAACAGGAATCATTCCAAAGGAGATTCAAAAGTCTAAGAAGTATGGCTTTGTGCGTAGAGCATACAGGTACAAATTGATTGGTGATGTCTTATACATGAAAGGGGCTGATCTGGTGTTGAGACGTGTACCATGGAGGGAGGAGCTTTATAGAGTGTTGGAAGAGAATCATGAAGGCGCATGTGGTGGCCATTTTGCTCTTAAGATCACCTTGCATAAGATTTTGCAAGAGGGGTATGTATGGCCTAGTTTGCACAAGGATGTTCACCATTGGTGTAGGTCTTGCAATAGGTGTCAAGCATTTGGGAAGAGAGTGTTGAAGCCAGAGCTACGAAAAACCATTATGGCGTTTGATGTGTTTGAAAAGTGGGGGATTGATGCAATAGGCCCGTTACCTATCACAAGCAGGGGCAAAAGCTATATCTTGACGGCAGTGGACTATCTTTCTGGAAGCCATGGGCTTTTCCTTTAATCAACCGACACTATTCCAAGGAACAAGCTATCACCCGGATCTGTTACAGATTCATGAATATCCCAGAAATCTCACCAATGGCCAAATGGAATGGCTAGTTCAGAAGGCAACTCGATATCAGATCCTACAGCTAAGCGGAAGAAGAAACAGAGCTAGAGACATGAATGCCTCAGCCTTAGGGGGAGGGCTAATGAAGCAAGCTTTTCCATGCATGGGAACCCCCCCATATATTTTTTCCCTTTTACCAAAATATTTCCCATTATATAAGTTACTTTTGATTTTTTCTTCCTTTTTCACAAACGTTTTAGCCTTTATTAAATAAATAAGACTTATGCTAATCAATCACGATGTAGCATAAATAAATAAGCTTTCTTTGTTGATCTCTCTTTTGACCTTAAATATTAAATATATATAAATTACATTATATATTTTAGTATTTTCTAATATATTTTTTCATGTATGTATATTATTCCACCCTACCAAATATTTTATTCACTAGTTTTCATTTTCAAACCTCAACCCCACTTTCAAATTTCAATAAGACCTCCATCTAGATGATTGCCAATCTTTTCAAAACTCTAGGTCATGTTTTCATACACATGAAGGAGCTTACACTTGAAGGCAAGAGAGAAGTCCACTCAAAGGGGACCACCAAAAGACTTTTGCAGCCACAAATAATACATTATTTGGCTGAATTTTTTAAGTAAAGAAGAACCCCGAATCTGAAGGAGTGTTCAACATGAAAGATGTAGCTCGTGATCTCAACTTTTAGCTCAAATTTTTTCAGAATTTTTGGAGTTATAAACGCGGAGCTATGATTTTTGTAGTGGACCCCAGTTTTCTCATGTAATGGTGACACAGGCCATCCCTAGTTTTCTTCCCTCTAGAATGGCTATGGTTCTACAAGTCTTCAAGCATGATTACAAGAGACAAGGCTCTTTTAATGAGGTCTTGGCAAGTCTAGAGTGATTCTATCACCATTTTTGGAGGATCCATCCTCATCAACAAATATCCACCTTCGACAACCTCTCTTATAATTTTCTTACCTCTCTCTTCTCTCCCTAATAAGCTTATGTCTAGCCAAAGCTAGACTATTGTAAATATTTCCTATCCTCTACATCCTACCCACATTCTCTCTTCTTCTCTCTCTATTGACTCTAGTATTTTAAATAATGAGGAGACAAGATGGGAGCCACAGTCACATGCACCCCATTTTCCTAGTCACCAGAGTGGGACCACTCACTTAAATTAGAAATATTGCTAAATCCTCTCCTCCTTCCCTATATAAGGAGGCCATGAGAGCTCACCATGAAAAAAAAACACACATAACATCACCTAAGAATACACTATGCATTGTGTGTGCCTAGGGACACACATACACACCCACACCATCACCATCACCGCAATCACCATGCTCGTCTTGAGCATGACCTCTACACCCTTGGGCTATGGAAGATGAAGGGCAGCTAAATGAAGGATGATGGCCATAACCCTCGTGCGAGTCTTCACCATCAACTCCCACCTATCCGCCATGTGCTCTACCACTCTCTCCCTTTTCATTCCCCTACCCTATGCTCCCCATTTCATCGCCTTATTCTCTAAATAAAGCTTGAGGTTTTGTGAGTATGTTTTCCTGCAATGTTTTGCCCATGTGAGGTGTGCGGAATCGCCACCTAGTCTTTTGTTTGGAGTGAGCTTCTGTATGTGTGAAGAGTGTGCGGATTCGCCATCCTTCTGTGGTGCCTAAGTACTAAGCCGCAATACCCCCTCCCTCACACTCTCTCTCTCTCTCACTTGATCTCATTTTCCTTCCTCTTCATCATTACTCCCAAGCATCCATCTCTCTTGGATGAAAACTTTGTTATGGTGGTGTGTTGTTTGCGTCCTAGCCGCTGAAGCTAGGTGGTGCCCCCTGTTTGCTTTACCATGACAGGCTCGAGGCGCGCCATTTGGTCCCCGGTGTTTTAGAGCCGTCGGGGTTCGGGGTTCTCTTTGCTCCCTTCATTTGGTGCCCCCACGGAAGAGTAACTTTTCATGAAACCCTTCAGTTTACAAGACTGAAACCCCTAAACTATTGTGAATGGATGAATGGCTAGCAGGATTTGCTAATTGGGCGACAGAAGAAGAAGAGCTCCAAGCACAACTAGACGAACTCCGCATCTCCATCGAAGCTTGAGTGCCAGACGTAACGGTAATCGATTTGCAGTGGGAGAGTCAACCAACACGCCAAACCCAGTGGATATACATAGGCCAAGTGCCAAGAAGAAGAAGGAGAAGGTCGAAACCATGTCCGCAACCTACAACCAACCCACAACAACAAAATGGAAGGAGCTCTACACAATAGAGAATCAACACTATTCTACTTTGAGAATCGGGTAACTCAAGTCACCGAGGTAATTATCACAGTCAGTTTTCAAGTCGCACCTAATGCTGCAGCACAAATAACGGAATCATTGGCTCACACTCTCACTAGAGAAACTAGGGATCTACTGAGTTTGTTTCAGGAAAGAACACCACCCTCTCCCACAAGCTTGGACAATGACTAAGCACCTCTAAGCTTCACATAAATCAGTACAACCTACCCCAAGACAGATCACACATACCAACACGTGTACGCTCAATCAAGGTAATACTGGATTTGAATGCTCACTACCAGCACGTCATTGACACCATGCCGGGTGGGGAGCGGTTTTGGGAGGTTCTGGCATCAGATCAACCATTTGTCTTACCTTTGGTACAAGGCAATGTACCGTTTGAAGTTTTAATCTATGTCCTAGTATAAGAGGGTATACACGCCTCCTTGTAAAGAAGAAAAAAACCTTTTGCAAGCTAAGCAGTGTGTCTTTCTAGCTCTCTCTCAGTAATCATGGCAAGTGTAGCATTTCCAACATTTAAAGGAAAGAAAGGGGAGGATTTGGTAACAGAATTCCTAGATGACTTTGAAGTAGCATGTGTAGTGAGCAACAAAGATACGGATGAATCCCGGGTTATAATCTTTAAGCATCTCATGAAGCTAGAAGCTAGATCATGGTACAATGCACTTCCACAAGCAACCAAGGATGACTGGGAACCCTTAAAAACCGCTTTTAAGAGGCGCTTTGGGGGAGGTACCACTTCAAAAAAATTGTGGGACAAGTTGAGAGACTTGAAGCAGGAGGGTCTTTTAGAATATGCCACCTATGAGTCCAAATTTGTGGATTTGTGGGAACGGTGGGTTGAGTCACTGGCAAGGGGGGAAGCTGCACCCGATTTCCTAAAAAAAGATCGGTTCATGCATGGCTTATGGCCGCTTCTCAAGGAGAAGGTGAAAGGCAGATTCCCGGCTACGTACGAGTTAGCCATTGAGATTGCTCGCCTTAAGGACAAGAAGCTACGAATGAAAGCCAAAGAAACCGAGTCAATAGAAGCAGGAACATCGCGTCGACCAACAACTATGACAACCACCATTCCACCACCACCACCGGCTCTTGGGGTAAGATATGACCAACAAGATATGTTGGCCCATATTACTGACCAACTGCAGAGTTTGTCTATCCACTTAATACAGCAAGGGAGGAGTCAAGAAAGAGATCAAGACCTTGGAAGAGCACGAAGACAAAACAGAGAGTATCACTGCTACAACTGCGGAGAAGACGGTCACAGTATGTACTACTGTCCCAAACCACGACAAAACTATAATAGAGGAGGTAGGAGGAACCAATTGTCACCCTTTAGAGAAAGAACACCCCCACCCCGAGCACCAGCCCCACCAACACAAATTCTACGTCCGCCACAATCACCACTTACAATCATCCTATGCCCACCATCAATTGGCACCCGCACACCAAGTATCATTGGTCTTGCAGAAGAGGTCAAGATGAAGGTAACCGAAGAAGGATCAAGCGAGAAGTTTATTCAAAGAACTGAAGCAGTGGAACAAGAGGTTAAAGAATCAAAAGATGCTACCCAGGTGGTGGAGGTAAGTCAAGAAAATTGTGTTACAAATGTGAGTACATCTTTAACCTTTAATGAAATAAACACCAAAGAGATCAATCGACAGCATTGGGCAGTAAGGGTAAGAAGGTGTAAAGTGTTAATTAGGCCTCGTCAGAGTAAGAGGAATGCAAAGGGCATGAAAGATACAAGAGAAGAGGAAGACCAGCCTGCTAGCAAGGCTTTGCAGAAGGTGGACAACATATCAAGCAAAGGGGAGGGCTTTGAAAACGGAAGCCTGTGCACCAGCATGGACCCAGGACAGTGTAGCAAGCTAAAGGAATCTTGCATCAAGGTAGTTTCACTTGAGGACCATAACGAAGAGGTAAGTATGACTGAAGGTTTGGAGTTGGATATTGCTCCAGAGGCTTGGCAGCCGAGCAAGACTTTATTGTGTAGTGTTATAGACATAGAGATGGGTAATGCCTCTAGTCTACTGAAGGTGTTATAAACTTGGAGATGGGTAATGCCTCCAGTATATGTGAGGATGTTCATAGTAAGTTTGATGATCAATATGTTGCCAACCTTTTAAGGATGTTCAAAACTCCTCCACAACACAACATTGTGTTTGCATGGGATGCATCAGACCTATGGCTATGGCTAGCCGCTATAACATATAGAGATAAGATCAGCATGGAGATAAGAGCAAAGGAGCCATGGATAGACAAAAACCTGATAGAATGCAAGAATGAAGACCTCCTTCGCAATTTGGTACAATTTTTTACAAATAGTGCATCCTCTCTTTGAAGAAAGGTAAGTGGATTACTCTTGTATTTAAGCCGCAAGGTAGGTGGCTTGCTATTAGCATCAGTAAAGGAAGCTGACATGTTTCAGCACACCCAAAAGAAGCATGATATGCTTGCAGTTTTTTCCAATCATGGCAGTAAGCAGGATTCTGAAAACAACTGGAGCTCACCACACCAACAAGGCGGCCATATATGGTGGATTCTTGGCACACTCTAGGGAATCATAATTTTCAGTTCTGTCTTTGCAGGAGCCAAGATGCTCATTTCCCCTCTCGCTACTGGTGGTTACAAATTTGGTCCAATTTGGCATGCAAATTTTATTGTTCGGAGACTGCAGACAATGATCCTATTTTTCACTTGGGATCCAGGAGGACATTGGCACAAAGTTCTGGAAGCCATGGGCTTTCCCTTTAATCAACCGACACTATTCCAAGGAACAAGCTATCACCCGGATCTATTACAGATTCATGAATATCCCAGAAATCTCACCAATGGCCAAATGGAATGGCTAGTTCAGAAGGCAACTCGATATCAGATCCTACAGCTAAGCGGAAGAAGAAACATAGCTAGAGACATGAATGCCTCAGCCTTAGGGGGAGGGCTAATGAGGCAAGCTTTTCCATGCATGGGAACCCCCCCCATATATTTTTTCCCTTTTACCAAAATATTTCCCATTATATAAGTTACTTTTGATTTTTTCTTCCTTTTTCACAAACGTTTTAGCCTTTATTAAATAAATAAGACTTATGCTAATCAATCACGATGTAGCATAAATAAGTAAGCTTTCTTTGTTGATCTCTCTTTTGACCTTAAATATTAAATATATATAAATTACATTATATATTTTAGTATTTTCTAATATATTTTTTCATGTATGTATATTATTCCACCCTACCAAATATTTTATTCACTAGTTTTCATTTTCAAACCTCAACCCCACTTTCAAATTTCAATAATACCTCCATCTAGATGATTGCCAATCTTTTCAAAACTCTAGGTCATGTTTTCATACACATGAAGGAGCTTACACTTGAAGGCAAGAGAGAAGTCCACTCAAAGGGGACCACCAAAAGACTTTTGCAGCGACAAATAATACATTATTTGGCTGAATTTTTTAAGTAAAGAAGAACCCCGAATCTGAAGGAGTGTTCAACATAAAAAATGTAGCTCGTGATCTCAGCTTTTAGCTCAAATTTTTTCAGAATTTTTGAAGTTATGAACGCGGAGCTATGATTTTTGTAGTGGACCCCAGTTTTCTCATGTAATGGTGACACAGGCCATCCCTAGTTTTCTTCCCTCTAGAATGGCTATGGTTCTACAAGTCTTCAAGCATGATTACAAGAGACAAGGCTCTTTTAATGAGGTCTTGGCAAGTCTAGAGTGATTCTATCACCATTTTTGGAGGATCCATCCTCATCAACAAATATCCATCTTCGACAACCTCTCTTATAATTTTCCTACCTCTCTCTTCTCTCCCTAATAAGCTTATGTCTAGCCAAAGCTAGACTATTGTAAATATTTCCTATCCTCTACATCCTACCCACATTATCTCTTCTTCTCTCTCTATTGACTCTGGTATTTTAAATAATGAGGAGACAAGATGGGAGCCACAGTCACATGCACCCCATTTTCCTAGTCACCAGAGTGGGACCACTCACTTCAATTAGAAATATTGTTAAATCCTCTCCTCCTTCCCTATATAAGGAGGCCATGAGAGCTCACCATGAAAAACAAACACACACAACATCACCTAAGAATACACTATGCATTGTGTGTGCCTAGGGACACACATACACACCCACACCATCACCATCACCGCAATCAACATGCTCGTCTTGAGCATGACCTCTACACCCTTGGGCAATGGAAGATAAAGGGCAGCTAAATAAAAAATGATGGCCATAACCCTCGTGCGAGTTTTCACCATCAACTCCCACCTATCCGCCATGTGCTCTACCACTCTCTCCCTTCTCATTCCCCTACCCTATGCTCCCCATTTCATCGCCTTATTCTCTAAATAAAGCTTGAGGTTTTGTGAGTATGTTTTTCTGCAATGTTTTGCCCATGTGAGGTGTGCGGAATCGTCATCCTTCTGTGGTGCCTAAGTACTAAGCCGCAATACCCCCTCCCTCACACTCTCTCTCTCTCTCACTTGATCTCATTTTCCTTCCTCTTCATCATTACTCCCAAGCATCCATCTCTCTTGGATGAAAACTTTGTTATGGTGGTGTGTTGTTTGCGCCCTAGCCGCTGAAGCTAGGTGGTGCCCCTTGTTTGCTTTACCATGACAGGCTCGAGGCGCGCCATTCGGTCCCCGGTGTTTTAGAGGCCGTCGGGGTTCGGGGTTCTCTTTGCTCCCTTCATTTGGTGCCCCCACGGAGGAGTAACTTTTCATGAAACCCTTTAGTTTACAAGACTGAAACCCCTAAACTATTGTGAATGGATGAATGGCTAGCAGGATTTGCTAATTGGACGACAGAAGAAGAAGAGCTCCAAGCACAACTAGACGAACTCCGCATCTCCATCGAAGCTCGAGTGCCAGACGTAACGGTAATCGATTTGCAGTGGGAGAGTCAACCAACACGCCAAACCCAGTGGATATACATAGGCCAAGTGCCAAGAAGAAGAAGGAGAAGGTCGAAACCATGTCCGCAACCTACAACCAACCCACAACAACAAAATGGAAGGAGCTCTACACAATAGAGAATCAACACTATTCTACTTTGAGAATCGGGTAACTCAAGTCACCGAGGTAATTATCACAGTCAGTTTTCAAGTCGCACCTGATGCTGCAGCACAGATAACGGAATCATTGGCTCACACTCTCACTAGAGAAACTAGGGATCTACTGAGTTTGTTTCAGGAAAGAACACCACCCTCTCCCACAAGCTTGGACAGTGACTAAGCACCTCTAAGCTTCACATGAATCAGTACAACCTACCCCAAGACAGATCACACATACCAACACGTGTACGCTCAATCAAGGTAATACTGGATTTGAAGGCTCACTACCAGCACGTCATTGACACCATGCCGGGTGGGGAGCGGTTTTTGGAGGTTCTGGCAACAGATCAACCATTTGTCTTACCTTTGGTACAAGGCAATGTACCGTTTGAAGTTTTAATCTATGTCCTAGTATAAGAGGGTATACACGCCTCCTTGTAAAGAAGAAAAAAACCTTTTGCAAGCTAAGCAGTGTGGCTTTCTAGCTCTCTCTCAGTAATCATGGCAAGTGTAGCATTTCCAACATTTAAAGGAAAGAAAGGGGAGGATTTTGTAACAGACTTCCTAGATGACTTTGAAGTAGCATGTGTAGTGAGCAACAAAGATACGGATGAATCCCGGGTTAGAATCTTTAAGCATCTCATGAAGCTAGAAGCTAGATCATGGTACAATGCACTTCCACAAGCAACCAAGGATGACTGGGAACCCTTAAAAACCGCTTTTAAGAGGCGCTTTGGGGGAGGTACCACTTCAGAAAAATTGTGGAACAAGTTGAGAGACTTGAAGCAGGAGGGTCTTTTAGAATATGCCACCTATGAGTCCAAATTTGTGGATTTGTGGGAACGGTGGGTTAAGTCACTGGCAAGGGAAGAAGCTGCACCCGATTTCCTAAAAAACGATCGGTTCATGCATGGCTTATGGTCGCTTCTCAAGGAGAAGGTGAAAGGTAGATTCCCGGCTACGTACGAGTTAGCCGTTGAGATTGCTCGCCTTAAGGACAAGAGACAAGGCTCTTTTAATGAGGTCTTGGCATGTCTAGAGTGATTCTATCACCATTTTTGGAGGATCCATCCTCATCAACAAATATCCACCTTCGACAACCTCTCTTATAATTTTCTTACCTCTCTCTTCTCTCCCTAATAAGCTTATGTCTAGCCAAAGCTAGACTATTGTAAATATTTCCTATCCTCTACATCCTACCCACATTCTCTCTTCTTCTCTCTCTATTGACTCTAGTATTTTAAATAATGAGGAGTCAAGATGGGAGCCACAGTCACATGCACCCCATTTTCCTAGTCACCAGAGTGGGACACTCACTTCAATTAGAAATATTGCTAAATCCTCTCCTCCTTCCCTTTATAAGGAGGCCATGAGAGCTCACCATGAAAAAAAAAAAAGACACACAACATCACCTAAGAATACACTATGCATTGTGTGTGCCTGGGTACACACATACACACCCACACCATCACCATCACCGCAATCACCATGCTCGTCTTGAGCATGACCTCTACACCCTTGGGTTATGGAAGATGAAGGGCAGCTAAATGAAAGATGATGGCCATAACCCTCGTGCGAGTTTTCGCCATCAACTCCCACCTATCCACCATGTGCTCTACCACTCTCTCCCTTCTCATTCCCCTACCCTATGCTCCCCATTTCATCGCCTTATTCTCTAAATAAAGCTTGAGGTTTTGTGAGTATGTTTTCCTGCAATGTTTTTCCCATGTGAGGTGTGCGGAATCGCCACCTAGTCTTGTGTTTGGAGTGAGCTTGTGTATGTGTGAAGGGTGTTCGCCATCCTTCTGTGGTGCCTAAGTACTAAGCCGCAATACCCCCTCCCTCACACTCTCTCTCTCTCTCACTTGATCTCATTTTCCTTCCTCTTCATCATTACTCCCAAGCATCCATCTCTCTTGGATGAAAACTTTGTTATGGTGGTGTGTTGTTTGCGTCCTAGTCGTTGAAGCTAAGTGTTGCCCTCTGTTTGCTTTACCATGACAGGCTTGAGGCGCGCCATTCGGTCCCCGGTGTTTTAGAGGCCGTCGGGGTTCGCTTTGCTCCCTTCAATGCATTCAAAGAGAGGCTCTTGCAGTTACAAGAGGTTCAGTTCGATAGGATGAGCGCATTGGAGCATTATGGGCAGATGCAGGATAAGGCTTCGGCAAAGATAAATGAAAAGGTCAAAAGTAAGGGTATCAAGAAACATGACTTGGTTTTGCGCTACAACAGTAAGCTGGACAACACCTTCCAAAAGAAGTTTCAAATTAAGTGGGAAGGCCCTTTCAAGGTAGTGGAGTGTTTTCCAAATGGCACATATCAGCTGGCTAACCTGGATGGTGTTCTACATAAGTTGCGTCTTAAATTGTATCATGCTAGATTGATGATGGTGGAGCAAGATGAGCTGTCTGTGGATAAAGCAGTGTTGGTGAGGGATGAGGAGACCTGTGATGCGGCGAGTCTCATATCTCTTTTTGCTGCTGCTGATCATGAATGATCTAGCAGGCTAGGGGAGGAGCAAATTATGTCAGGAGTTTTTTGGAGCAAGGGATTGCGCATATGTATATACATATGCATGGTGCATCAAATAAAGAATTGCCCATTTTCTAGAGCCAGGTGGTTACGTGGGGCCCACATGTGTACAGGTAGGACAGGGTGTACATAGGACAGGTTACGTGGGGCCCACATGTGTACAGGTAGGACAGGGTGTACATAGTGCATCGATTTTCACTATTACCAGTACCACTGTGTTTTTTCTACAATAAGGAGGAGTTGGTAGCGCGTAAAACTTCTCGAGGAAGCTATCCGCAGGCCGATGACATGAGGTAAGCAGGTGCGTCAGATGGCATCTAGTGGCGTCAGGAGGGCGAACGGGGTCAATACTTGCACGCGGAGAAGTATGGACACGACGTGGGTGTTTTCTTGTGATACTTATGCAGAAAGGTCATCATGAGGACCACTTTTTGGGGCCACTTCACGTGGTTGCGGGATGCATTATTTGAAAAAACTGAGTGCCAAGTGTGCGGATGATGCAAAAAAGTGACAACTATGCACTGCGAGGTTAGTTTTTGCCCTGTTCGGGATCCGTTTGAGGTCATCTAAAAGGCCAAGGGTTCCCAACTAATAAAGCTAAGTGTGGGAACTGAAAAAACTGAGAGAAGACCAGAAAAAACGTGGAGAAGAGAGGAGGAACAGTCGCAGGTGTGTTTTTGCTCATTTTGGAGCTTGTTTTGGCCGTAAAATGCTCATCCGAGGTTGGATTTGAGCACTTTGACATTGTAGACTGGGGTTTTGGACCGTTCCGGACATGATGGCGCTGTCCATTTTTCCAAATTCCTCACTCTTTTTTTGCTATTTTTCTGTGTAAGTTTCTCCTATGAGCGAAGTTTCTGCTCTAGTTTGTGATTGTATCTGGCTTATTTTACCCATATTGTGTGAGCTATTTGCCCCATTGGTGTTGGCCCAAGCTCAATTGTATCTAAACATCATAAATTCTCCTCTTTTGAGCTGAGTTTTTTGGGTGTGTGTGTGTGTGTCTGTGTGGAGTGGGCAAGTAGATAGTCTCTCTCCTCTCACTCTAGAGTGTTACCATATACATGTGGTAGTGATGTGTGTGAACACATTAGGACCGCCGGGGCATTTTTTCCCTCTTTAGGAGGTTTTTTCCCCCGTGCATTGTATATACGCCCATCACTCTAGGGCTATCTATCTTTCCATTGCACACTAAGGAATACACTCTCTATTTTGTGCCTTGAGCTTCCTTCGTCTTCTCCAAGCTGTGTGTGTTTCTCTGCAACCCTAATTCCAACAATTGGTATCAGAGCAGGTCACGTCCTCCCAGGCTTAGTCGCCAGCTGCTCCAGCACACGCCTGCTCACTTTCTCCGATTTCAGTGAGCTTTGGCAAGCGTTCGCAGGTCGACATTTTGTGCAGATTTTCTGTCAGTGCCGTTTTCTGCATAACAGGTGCCTTATAGTCTTCTACGGTTTGTGCTATATAGCACAAGTTGTTCCCGCTCCATTTCTCCTATTTTCGGGCAGTTTTCACATCAGGTGCAGCATTTACCATGGCTGACAACAACAACACAGATGTGTTCAAGATGTTTGTTGCTGAGGACAGGTTGGATGGGGACAACTACCCTATGTGGGCTTATATGATGCAACACGTTCTTGTGTCAAAAGGTGTCTGGAACATTGTGCAGGGCATTGATGTACGTCCTGGTTCTGAAGATGTAGGCGATATTGAGGATGTTGCAGGTCTTGCTGCAAGGATTGCAGCTGTTAGAGTTGTTTTGCCTACAGCAGAACAAGCTCGTTGGGATGTTAAGGATGCGCAGGCTCATGCATTGATTGCGTTGTCTGTGAAGCGCACCATTATTCCTCACATCCGTTCAGCAAAATCTGCAAAACAGGCTTGGGATATTCTAGCAGGTCTTTATGCAAGCCGCAATGAGGCTAAAATTGCTTTGCTGCGTAAAGAGCTAGAGTCGAAGATTATGCATGAGGAAGATGATATGGACACTTTCCTTGCTAGTGTCAAGGATATCAATGAGCAACACATTTCTGCAGGTGAAGTCATTTCTAACAGTTCCCTTGTGCAGACTGTTCTTGATGCCTTACCAGATTCCTACCAGACTTTTGCTAGTACTTGGAGACTGATGACCCAAGGAAATCCTGAAGTTGTCAAGTTTGATGCATTATGCACATTGCTGTTGCAAGAGTCACTTTCTAGAAAAAACAGGACTAGGCAGCGTGCAGTTGAACAGGCTTTTATTGCTTCTCAAAGAAAGGGTGGTAACAGTAATGCAGCCACTTCTTATGGTTCTGCTGCGAGTGGCAAAAATTCTGTTCCTAATGCTTCTGCTGGCAGCACTTCGTCTGGCAATTCTGGTGATAAGGGCAAAAAGAAAATGCGTTGCCATTATTGTAAAGCCAATGATCACTTGATCAAGTCGTGTCCTAAGTTGAAGGCCAAAGAGGCTAAGAAGAAAGAGGGTGGTTCCACTGCAAATGCTGGTTCCACTACAAATGCAGCCATTGTTGAGTCTTCTGTGAAAGGAGATTGTGATGCTGATGTTGATGCAGAATGGGCTTTTAGCGCAGAGTGCACTTACAATCCTGCTGTCCATGATGCATGCTTGTCAGTTGCTGCAGATTCACATGTGTGGTATTTCGACAGTGGTGCTACAAAGCACATTACCTCACATCGTGAATTGTTTACCTCTCTCGAGTCTGTCCCTCATGGGAATTCAGTCACTTGTGCCAACAACGCCTCTTATCCAGTTCAGGGAGTTGGAAAGATTGTGCTCACTGCTGCTAATGGCAGTTCCTTCACACTTGTTGATGCACTTTATGTACCTGGGATCAAGAAGAATCTATTGTCTGTATCCGCACTTGCTAGACTTGGACTTGTAGTCAAATTTGTGGATGACAGATGTACAGTTCATGATCTCAGTTTTGGTGATGAAATTGTTGCATCTGGGCTTTTGTGCCGTGGGCTGTATAAGCTCACTTTGTATGACAAGTGTGGACAAAATTTTGCAAATGCTGTTGCAGATTCAAGGGCTATTTTAGATGCAAAACTTTGGCATGCACGTTTTGGTCATCTGAATTTTGCCAGTTTGCTGCGTTTGCAGAAATCTGATATGGTTGCTTCTTTGCCGCCTCTTGAAGCACCTATCAAACATGTTTGTGAAGGCTGTATTCTGGGTAAAATGCAGCGTTCTAAGTTTCCAAAGGATGGTTCAGTTAGGGCCATATGCAGGTTGCAGCTTGTGCATAGTGATGTTTGTGGGCCCATGCAAACTCCGTCCTTGGGCAATTACCTGTACTTCGTGACTTTCATTGATGATTACTCCAGGCATGCATGGGTATTTCCGCTTAAAGCAAAGTCCGAAGTTTTTATGTGCTTCAAACAATTTTTGGCTATGGTTGAAAATGTCTCAAAATGTACTATGGGCACCCTCCGTTCCGATCGAGGGGGGGAGTATATGTCTCATGAATTTAATGCATTTCTGGCTAGTCGTGGGATAAAACACCAATGTACAGTGCCTTATACACCTCAGCAAAATGGTGTTGCTGAGAGGAAAAACAGGTCACTAACGGAAATGGCACGATGTATGGTCAAAAGTCAAGCTTTGCCGCACTCTTTTTGGCTTGAGGCCATCATGTGTGCCACTTATGTACTTAACAGGTGTCCTACGAAAGCTTTGCAGTCTATTACTCCATATGAAGCATGGCATGATAGAAAACCTTCTATTGAGCACATGCGTGTTTTTGGCTGTTTGGCATATGCTTTGGTGCCACAAGTGCAGCGCAGAAAATTGGATGATAAGGCTGTCAAATGTATTTTTGTTGGTTATAGTGCTGAAAGCAAAGGTTACAGGTTGTATCATCCGCAAACAAAACGTATTTTGGTTTCACGGGATGTAGTGTTTGTGGAAGATTCTGTTCAACCCTTGCTGTCATGTACTAGAGACAGTAATGTAAGCTCACAGGACATTTATGACACTTTGTTGCCTCTTTTCAGTGGTGGAAATACGAATGTAAGTTCCAATGAGGCAAATGTACAGCCTATGGGGGTTTCTGAAAATGTTTTAGAACAGCCTATTACTGATGCAGATGTACATGATGTACTTGATGAGGAAAGGGCTGAAAATGAGCAGGCTAGAAGTATGCCAAAATGGCTGGTGCACACTTTGCGTGACAGTAAATTGGATGCACCTTTATCTAGTTGTACTCGTTCAGGCTCTCGCCATGCATCTTATGCATCAGATTGTTATGCTTTGGCTGTGTCTAGTTTACATGATGTTGAGGAGCCTCTGTCTTTTGATGAAGCACAGAATTCAGAAAATTGGATTGCTGCCATGAAATCAGAATATGATGCACTTATAGAGAATGACACATGGACTTTATGTGATTTGCCTCCTGGCAAAAAGGACATTGGTACAAAGTGGGTTTACAAGTTGAAACGCAAGCCGGATGGTGAGATCGATCGCCATAAGGCTCGACTTGTTGCAAAGGGTTATGCACAACAAAAAGGCATAGATTATGAAGAGACTTTTGCTCCCACTTGTCGTATGACTACTGTGCGTTTTCTATGTGCATTGGCAGCTCATTTTGGTTGGGATGTACATCAATCAGACATTGTTACTGCTTTCTTGAATGGTGACATATTTGAGGAAGTTTATGTAACGCAGCCTCGCGGTTTTGTCATAAAAGGACAAGAGGACAAAGTGTGCAAATGTAAGAAGGCTTTGTATGGGTTGAAGCAATCTCCTCGTGCTTGGTATGAGAAAGCTGACACTCATTTGGTTAAACGAGGCTTTCGTAACAGTCCAACGGAAAGCACATTGTATGTAAAGCGTGAGGATGATGTATTTCTCATTGTGGTTCTTTATGTTGATGATTTGCTGATCACTGGACCAAATGAGAGACATATTGCTGAATTTAAGGCTGATTTGAATGCTACTTTCAAGATGAAAGATTTGGGGCTGTTGCATCATTACTTGGGTATACAGTTTAAGCAGTGTGATGGTGGTATTGCCTTGTGTCAGAAAAGTTACATAGAGACATTGCTATGTAAGTTTGGACTTGAGGATTGCAAACCTATTGCCACTCCCATGGAAACAGGTTTGAAGTTGAGTCTACATGATGCTGGCGATCCTGCTGATGTCACTCTTTACCAAACTGCTGTTGGCTGCCTCATTTATGTATGCAACACGAGGCCAGATATTCAGTTTGCAGTCTCGCAGGTCAGCAGATTTATGCATAGCCCAGGGTCTAAGCATTGGCAGGCTGTCAAGAGGATTTTCCGCTACCTTAGTGGCACTTTACATCTTGGCTTGTTTTATCCCAAGGGGGGATCATTGCCGCCAGACTTACATGCTTTTTCGGACTCAGATTGGGCTGGTTGTTTTGACACGCGAGTGTCCACAAGTGGTTTTTGTTTCATGCTTGGCAGTTCATGTATATCATGGTTGAGCAAGAAGCAACCTACTGTGGCCACTTCGAGTTGTGAGGCTGAGTACAGGGCAGTCTTCACAGCTACGGTTGAGTGTGTATGGCTCAGACGCCTTATGGCTGACTTGGGTGTTGGACAGGACACTGCCAACACTATCTTCACTGACAGTCAGAGCGCATTGGCAGTTGCGAGGAACCCAGTTTTTCATGCTCGCACAAAGCACATCGAGGTGCATTACCACTATGTCAGGGAAAGGCTCTCAGCAGGAGAGATCAGCTTGGCTTATGTGCCAACACAGGACAACCTTGCAGATCTTTTCACAAAGGCATTGTCTCGTGAGAAGCTTGAAGCTTTCCGCAAAGCTTTGGGCTTACTCCCCTTTGTGGACTGATCCTGTCCTCAGGGCATGGCACTTCCCTTTACTCATGTGCCAGCTCTCGTTCACCGCATCACTCCAGGGGGGATTTGTTACCATATACATGTGGTAGTGATGTGTGTGAACACATTAGGACCGCCGGGGCATTTTTTCCCTCTTTAGGAGGTTTTTTCCCCCGTGCATTGTATATACGCCCATCACTCTAGGGCTATCTATCTTTCCATTGCACACTAAGGAATACACTCTCTATTTTGTGCCTTGAGCTTCCTTCGTCTTCTCCAAGCTGTGTGTGTTTCTCTGCAACCCTAATTCCAACATAGAGGTGTGTTCCCTGTCTCGGCCAGGTGTGTTGTGTAAGCAGAGTGGTGCCCCATAGTGTGTGTGTGTATCTTCCCAAGAGTGTGTGTTGGGTCGTTATAGAGGCGCTGTGTGTGTTTTCATCCTACTCACACCACGTGCCTTACCGCGCTTATTACCGCACCTATTACTGCGACGCAAGTTCGGGCCATATACACAGAGGGCCACGTTCTGACATTATTACTATTGATCCTCAAAATCTATTGGTATTATGTTTTTTATAAACTATATGTAAAATGAAAGTATTCCTAGTACTTTGAAAATGACATTTTTACCTAAAAGTTTAATTTTTACTTTTTACTGATATTTTATTAACATTCTTTGGTAATTTGATTTTAATTAGTGTATGTAATTTATTAATGTAGGTTGCTTGGGATGATTTTGGCCCGTCCACTGAACCGGATAGATCACGGTGGTTGGCCGAGCGATTACCATGTCCATGCGTGCGGTGCAAATGCGCCATTACTCGACTTCGACGGATATGCTTGAGCCATGTAGAAGATTATGGACTATGGGACGATCCTCGCAAGCGTGCACAGATGGAAACAAACGATCCGCGAATTGTAGCGGCTATTGACGTCACCCCTCATTGGCGTGTGGTTGGTGGAGGAGGGGAAAGGAAGGTGGAAGAGCGCATGCGCCAGGAATCCATTAGAGAGGGAGTAAGCACATCAAATCAGCCAAGTACTGCTTCTCCCTCTTATCCGAGTGACCACATCCCATCTCCTTATGTGGATGCAGAAGACGACCATTTGCATACAATGGTTGAGGATCTCTTTGCACGAGAGGAGGAGCATGAACTAGAGTGTGCATGCGAAGAAGCTTCCGAAAGAACGAGGAGTGAGCTACTCGATTCAGCACACACCGCACTATATAATAGATGCTCTTACTCCATTTTAAGGACATCTCTCGAAGTCCTTAACCTTCAGGCGATGTTTGGATGGAGCAATGCTAGTGTCGACGCACTTTTGAGATATGTATACAGATTGTGAAGGATGCTTGTGGAGTGCATAAATTAGCTTCTAATGTACTTTCTTCTTGTGATAGGTTTCTAGGAAAGATGCTTCCCGCGAAGTGGTGACTGCATTAGGGATGGATTATGATCGCATTCATGCTTGCGTGAATGATTGTGTGCTCTTTCATAATGAGCATGTCGATTGTGACACATGTCCATCATGCGGGGAGCTTAGGTTCAATGAAGAAATGCAGAGCAACAAAATTCCACGTAAAGTTTTGAGGCATTTTGCACTCATCCCTCGCATCCAACACATGTTTAGATCGAAGGGTACGAGCGAGCTTTTGAGTTGGCATGCAAAAAATCGCTCCACAGATGGTATTATGAGAGTGCCAGCTGACTCACCAACGTGGAAGCACATAGAGGACACATGGCTAGAGTTCAGGGATGAGCCTCGTCACTTGAGGATTGGGTTAGCTAGTGATGGAGTGAATCCATTTGGGCACCGCTCTACTTCATGGAGCACTTGGCCGGTGGTGGTTATAAACTACAATATTCCGCCTTGGGAGGCAACAAAAAAGGGAAACATTTTACTATCACTTCTCATTCCAGGAAAGCACAAGGTCAAAAACACGGATGTATATCTGCATCCTCTTATTGATGAGCTTCAAGAACTATGGAGAGGCATAGATGTCATTGACATTTCACGGCCACCACGAGACCGCAAAGCCGTCATCAAGTGCATCCTCATGTGGACCATGCATGATTACCCAGGATTTGGAGAGGTATCTGGTAAGTATGCACATGTTAATTGTACTCTTTTCTTTAGGTTTATCATCTCATGTGTAACGTTTGTTTACCTCTTGGCAGGATTGGCAACATCTGGACATAGTGTGTGTCCCACTTGTGGCCCTTCCCTTGTGATAGAGAGACCTCCTCTTCTTGGGAAGGTGATCTATCCCAACAACCATCGCTTCCTACCTCCTTCACATCGTAGATATGCTCCCCCTATCAATGGAGTACAGCCGTTCCATTGGAACATGGCTGATTGGGCGAAGCATTGGGAGGAGCATCATGGTACCTCCCCACCTCCCAATGGGTTGCCAAAGGGTATGTCAAGGTACTCAATCTTCTTGTCACTCCCCTATTGGGCTTCATTGAAAATTCAGCACTTATTGGACCCTATGCATGTATTCAAAAATGTTGGGCAAGCTATATGGGATCACATAATTGGCAAGAAGGATTCATTGGGTGCTAGGGAAGATTTATGAGCCATTAGACGTCTCCCCCCTTCAGCCACGCCCCGCATGGGGGAGCGGGGAAAGATGATTCTCCCAAAAGCACCATGGATAATGTCAAAGGCACACCAAGAGCGGACAAAGCAAGTTATTGCATCCATCAAAACTCCAACGGGATATATGCGGTCACTCAAAGGTGCTTTCACAAAAACCAAAAAGGGTGGCTCCACTCAATTGTATGGGTTGAAATCCCATGATTGGCATAAAATCCTTCAGGTAAGAGTAGAACATTTTGTGGTGTCTATGTGTCCTTATATATAGGTTGACATTCACTAAGATGTTTTATTGTTTGTAGTTTGTACTTCCCATAACTATTAGAGGTTATGGGGACAATAAGGTGAAGGCTACAATATTCAAAGTGGGTGAGATTGTGAGGTAATGGGTTTTTTTCAAGTACTATATCATGTTGTGCATGCATGAACTTTGGATTTTTTTTTCATCTACTATATAACGTTTTCCCTGTAGATTTGTGAGCTCCAAGGAGATAGAAGTAGAAGCCATACCAGTAGCCCATCAGCTAGCAGTAGAGGCAGTGTGTGCTATTGAGGATGCATTCCCACGTACAATCCTTGTTAGCCAAATACACCTATTGCTTCACCTTGTTGAGGAGATTGCCATTTGTGGGGTGGTTCACTCTAGATGGATGTTCTTCTTGGAGAGATTCTTGAAGACTTTAAAGGATTTTGTTATATTGAGGTATGCAAAATCAATACAATATAGATAGCATTTATACGCTATGGAGTTACTAATAAAAATATGTGGTTTTAATGTTTTCAGGCGAGCATGGCAGAAGGTTGGGTGGTGCAAGAGGCATTTGTGTATGTCTCACAGTATCTCATCACAGTGGATCCATCATTGCCTCGTCTGTGGAGTGAAGAAGAGGATCCTAGGAAGCACTCAACCATTCCCAATGGAAAAGGCTCACCCTTGGTCATGGATAGAGAGTTTCATGCCATAGTCAACAACTACTCTTTACTCAATGCCACTATCATGACCAAATGGGTCAATATGTACTTGGAAGCCCGCGCAACTAGAGAAAGGGATAGAGATGCATGGAAGAGGTCCCATGGAGGTAGACGTGCACCTCCTTTTCCTAAAGAGCTTGCAAAATATCCTGATTTGATTCAAGTAGAGTGGATCCATAATGCCATGACCAATGCCAAAGCACAAGGAGAACAAATAAGCCCTAAAGAATGGGAGTATGCGCGAGGATGCTTGTGCAAGGTGAGTGTGTATATGTTATGTATGCATGTATGCAAATCACTTAATGAAATGCGATGTAACCTCTTATGCATTGTGATTGTAGGGTCTCATTTTCAACTCCATTTGGTCCGAAGGCCGACATTTTCGCACCCGCAAGATAGATGAGCGTCGGACCACTAATGATTGTGGCATGATGGGAAACTTTGACACAACAACAGATGAGGTCATATATTGTGGTACTATAGAGAGAATAATCAAAGTGGATCTCAAATCTTTTCACAAATTCCTCTTTGAGTGCCGATGGTTTGCGGGTGAGGTCAAAAGACATGAAAATGGGCTCATTATGGTGGATTCCACCCAATTCCATCGGGGAAAAATTGACAACTTGGTGTATCCTAGTAGTTGCGAGCAGGTAATTTAGGCTATGTGCAATTAACTTAAATTAAAAATTTAAGTTATGTATATCAGCTTATTCTTTGTGTGTGACGTACAGGTCTTTTATGTGCCATGTATATATCAAAAAAGACTTTGGCATGTCATTCCAGTCATGCCGCGGGGTAGATCTATCTTTGCAGAGACGGACATTGAGCCAGTAATTGATCCCATCATACCATCACCACAAGATGCAGAGGAAGATGTAGTAGAAATTGAAGAAGGTCAGCCAAACCTTGCAAATAGTCATCTTGAGGAGGAGGAAGAGGGAGAAAGCGATGATGATTCTACAGGAGGTGATGGAGAGGAGGAAGAATCTCTAAATATGTTTATTGATTTGAATACTATGGGTCTAAATATGGATCCTAGTGCTTGTAGAGATCTTATACAAGATGAGAATTAATAAAACTCTCCATTCTTTCACTTGGTGTAGTATATGATTAATTTGCAAATGTTTCGTTATGTGCTTATGAATAGTATTTGTAATGGTTTTGTTGTGAGTTCAATGATTTATGTATAGAATTTTTAGAGTGAAAGAGAGATTAACTGAAGTGAGCAAGCATTCTGGAGAGTGTAGGAGTTGTAGTGTGTAAATACATTTTGAGTTGTATTGAATTTAAATGGAAACCCGCGGGAGAGGGAGGGGGAAGGGGGTCCAGCCTTAGCGGTAATGTGTACGGCAATATTCGCGGAAATGCGTGCGGTAATATTTACGATAAAGTGCCGCTTGAGCATCAAAAGGATTTTCTCTCCTCATTTTGAATTCCTCTCTCTTGTTTTGCGGTAATGGCCCGCGGTAAACACCACGATCTCTCATAGTGAAACTAGTAAGCTCAAAGAAGGCGATGGTGTGTCACTCACCGCTCTACGCTTGCTTCGCGGAGGATTCCTCTCCGCGAAGAAGAAGGAGACGCTGCTACGCCGCGCTTGACCGCTTCACCGCCGTTGTGTCTTTGTAATGCTCGATCGCCCACACACTCCCTCTCTCTCCCTCTCTCACTCTCTCTCTCTCTCTCACACAAAGAGATGAAGAAAAAGAAGAAGGAGATGGAGCAAGAGCACTCTTCAATTGCACAAATGAGAGAATAAGTGAATTTTAGGTTTAGTTGACTTTTATATGAGCTTGCCCCATTCACACTTGGGTGCCCATGCTTAGCCAACTAATCCCTTGAATGTTCCAGTTAGAGTGCGCCTCTCATCGGCGATCACTCTTACCCTTTTCCTATTGGACCGACAAGCCCGGTACCTGACTCTACCAAATAAATAATACAATGTCCGCCGTAGGTTAGAACGTCCGTCGTAGGTGATAGGGTGTCCGTGAGCCGTGAGGGTTAACACGTGTTGTCTCTCTCTCTTTCAGTTCAGTTGTTATTGAAGTGCTAAAACTTTGTTCAGTCTGTTCTTTTCTATTGGCACGTGGTGCCCGTCTTGTGACAGTGTTCATCGGCTACTTTATGTTTCTATGTCTGTAACATGCATATGTGAGCATTTGTGTTGCATTGTGATGTGCCAACCACTGGATATTCCTTGGATGAGATTTTTCAAGGAAGCCAACGACCCAAGTTATCAAGAGCTCCAATCTGTAATGAGAAAATTGATTGTCTCTCATATTGTCTCTAGGAACGTTCCTTGGAAACTTTTAGGCTAACTTGAGTTGTTAAGCCAATGACCCAGGTTATCAAGAGCTCCAATCTAGAATGAGAAAATTGATTGTCTCTCATATTGTCCCTTGGAAGGTTCCTTGGAAATTTTTGGGCTAACTTGAGTTGTTATGAAGATATGTGGTAATCACAGATGATTTTTTTTTTTCAAGAAGGGGGGATGTCACAAACTACTGACGTGGCACGCCACTGAAGAACGTAGCCAAAATGCAGATCCCGGCTGAGGAGCCTAACCCCTAAGAAGAAGAAGCAGAAGTAGCAGAAGAAGTTTTACCGACTTCCAAAGTCTTGCCGAGTGGCCTAGTTTTATAGAGTATTTATCGCTAACTTAGGGACCCGTCCGATGGGGCCCAAGTGACCCAGAGGCATTAAAATAAAGCAGGATCGTGCACACACACACAATCTCTTGCGTAGAAGCTAATGACGCGGTGGGAGCTGTACGGAACCCCCGCAATTTGCGTTGACATGTTGGCGTGGTAGAGAGTACGGAATTCTGCGTTTTACGTTGCAAGTGTTGACGTGACAGCTGGACGGATTCCCGCAATTGGTGTTGGCTGCTCTTGGACCATAAGCGTTTGAGTTTGACTGCTTTTCATGTAAAGTGTTTTTAGAGGCCAAGGGCCTTCAAATATGACCCATGGGATGTCACTCTGGCAGTCTACCCACGGGGGATGCAAAGCAAAGCCATGGGAGTTACCAAGTTCAAGCATTATAAGGAAATACCGAAAGGGGCGCCAAGGTTTGGGGCCATTTCTCTCTCGGGGTGGACCGGCACTCCCTGTCTCGTGTGTCGTGCACTCTCTATCTCTTCCGGCTCAAATGTTATTTGAAGTGCTTAAAGTTGTTCAGTCTGTTCTTTTTCGTTGGCACGTGGTGCCCGTCCCCGTGACACTTCGTTGTCCATTCGGCAATACGAGCATGTGGACTAGGTCTAAGGCAACACGTTGGTTTAAGTCCCAGGTCAAATGCATCACCAGTTTGTGAGACATACAAAGAACATTACCAAAAACCTTGTGTGCACACATCGCACTTACTAGAGATGGTACTTCATTTATTGGATGGAAGTTGGCACCAAAACTTGAGGTTCATTTTTCCTTTAAACATCTACCTTCATCCATTCACTCATAAAACAAGACACCCTAGCAAGATCACTCCTTTGGCGTTTTTTCCTTTCTACCATCGTGCTCCTTCCTTGCATAGTCTTTTCAGCCATAGTCACCCCCTTCTCTGCAGTTGGATTTGGCATTTTGTGCAGCCATCTCCCTCCTCCCTCTGGCGCCCCCATTAGCCCTTGGAGTCATGTATTTGTAGCCCTCATCTAGCCTCATTGATTGCAAAGAATTCAGGCTTGCTTAGACCTCCAAATTTACTACGTTTTGATTTGCGCTTTTGCAACCAGTATTCAGCCCTTGATTCCTCTCACATCAGGTGCAGCAGATCTACCCTTGGTTTCCATCCGCAACCCACATTGAGTTGGCACTCATCAAAACATCAAATCAGCCCTAGAGCTACTTTATTTTGGAGAGTTACCGCAGTTGCATCATCCAATTAAGTCGAGTCTTCCATTGGTGTACATTCCATTCATGCAATCTAAAGTCAATACCACATCGGTAATGGTGTAGGGTGCCTTTGAGAGGGTTGGTTGAGGTGGGTCTCTCTCTCTCTCTCTCTCTCTCTCTCTCTCTCTCTCTCTCTCTCTCTCTCTCTCTCTCTCTCTCTCTCTCTCTCTCTCTCTCTCTCTCTCTCTCTCTCCCCATCTCTACCTCATCTCTGTGTATTTCTTTTGTAACAAAATTGGAAAACCCCAAGTCAAGAATTCGGCACAACACACGATAGAATCACTTAAAAACACTTCACAAACTTTATCACAATTCAATTCAATAGAGTTGACATGGCCCGGTGTAGTTTCGTGCCCAGAGGTATTGGCCCCAAAGTTTGGCACCCCTTTTGGTATTTATTTTTATATTAATGCTTGAGCAAAGTACAAAGTTCGAGGGTCCTCTCTGCTCAGTGATCTCTAGAAGAATTGAGAGAAAGAGAAGCCCTAGGCCCAAGGCCTTCTCAAAAGCAGTACTTGAAAAGCTTCAACTCAAAATCATATTGTCCCATAAGCTGCAACGCAAATCACAAAAAAATCGTACACTATCCCATGTCAGCAATAAGCGCGTTTTGTGGACGTCCGTACAACTTGCCACATCAACACTTCCTGTGCGATTGTTCTTTTTGGCCTATTTTAATGGTCTCATGTCCATTGAGTCCTATAAAAAAGGAACCATAAGTTGGAACAACTTTAAAAGTTAGGATTGTCCGGGTGGCCATGCCATGTCATCATTTTGTGACATCTTTCTTAAGTATTGAGAGAGAAGGAAAGAACAAAGGATTGTGGAAGTATGAATTCTAGATTCTACGTATTTCCTCAATTCCGCTGCATTTAGAGAAAATCCTTGCACATCACGATACGACCACTTGAAGAAAGATGAAGTCACAGGCTTGGACTATCACAAAGTGCTGACATGGCATCACTTAAAACACTCCGGACGGAGAGGGGTCAAATCCCTAATTCCCAAACATGGTGGTGGACCCTACTATTGCGCAAGGAAGCGCGTAGTGGTTCAAATTCAAACGCGTCTTCACTTCTGCCTGGCTCACAAAAGAATATGAAGAGGATGCCATCACAACTTGGAATCATGTAAGGATGACCAAGGAAGATACCTTGGACGACTATTGCTAGAGGATTTGGCATACTTTTCTACCGGCCTTTTCTTTTAAGAAAATTAACTTCAAGCAACAAGTTGAGCAGTTTTGTTGCAGGTTACCCAAAGAAATAAGACACTATTGTCTACAAAAGAAGTCTGACTCCATTCAGAGACTTATGGGTCATGCTAAGCAAGGATTTGGTTATGCATGGCGGCACGTTAATGTACCCTTCAGACGTGCCCAAAGGGGGCAGACTTTGTTCAATGGTAACAAGAAGGGAAAACAACAGAAGAAGAAGCCAACTGGCCTGAGAATGTTAGCCAAGCAAAGTGCTGAGTACTAAAAAGTAACCCAAAAGCCTCAAGGTAAAGCTGCAATACATTCGGTGACTCTAGCGGTTCACACTCTTCCATCTACTTTGCATCCATAGGTGGATATTTATTGAGCTTCACCAAATACCATCGTGCAAGTTTTCCCTTAACTTTTCTTTGCTTATGTGCCAAAACCTGCTCGGGTACCATGATCTCATCAAGCTCCTCAACTTCTGGTTGATCTTCCTCTGGCACATCACCCTCAAAGGATCTTAGAAGACTCACGTGAAACGCATTATAAATCTCCCAAGTATCAGGCAATTTCAGCCTATACACAACATTGTTGATCTTCTCAAGTACTTGAAAAGGCCCATAATAACGCATGTTGAGCTTCGGAAACAACCTTTCCTTCCCCTTCATCTTCTTTAACCTTTGCCTTTCTAAACAATAAAAGTACCCAATCACTAGGTGGAAACAACAATTCACGAAGGTGACGATCAACAACCCTTTTTGCTTTGCTTGAGTCTTCTCAATCTTGATCTTATATATTTCATCCATGTTTTCTATATATCGATCTGCTTCAAAAAATTTGTCCTTTGTCTGTAAAATGGGAGGAACCTTTTGCCACTCTCAACATCTCAAAAGGTGCCTTGCCTGTTGACGAATGCACCATAGCATGGGTAGATATTGTTCCCACTTACCCTTATTATCAAGAAAGCCACAAATTTCAGTTGTGTCCATTGCTTATCATCATGGGGCGCAATTTTTGGGTGAGCAATTTTTGACGAGCGCTTTTTAAGAATTAGGCGAGCGGATTCCCAAAAGAAGGGATAATCTACCTATCTCTCTCTCTCTCTCTCTCTCTCTCTCTCTCTCTCTCTCTCTCTCTCTCTCTCTCTCTCTCTCTCTCTCTCTTTTCAACTAAAATTTGATTGTCGGTTCACGACCAACTTACATTCAAACAAAAACCACCATGGATGCTTTCAATACACTATTAATAAGACAAACAGAAGTTCCTTACACACAATTATGGTCTATTTCATACAGCAAACCCAAATCTATGTGTTCCATTGCATCAAAAGTAAATACATATAGGGATGGGATACATCATGGGTGAGGTGGATGAAAGAAGGGCGGTGGGGGGCCATATGCTCTGGGAGGAAACAACGGTCGTGCCAACGGGGGCAGTGCACCAAATGGTGGGGCAACTCCTCCAAATGGCAGAGGAAACTATATGTGGGGGGGGCTATAGGTAGTGAAAGAGGCAATGGATTAACTCCATGCAGGGCCTCAGATGTGGAGGCAATGAATGCACTGGGAGATGGTCCACTTGCATGCCATGCCAAAACTGGGGCCGTGAAAGTGGCATACGGAGCTGCTACTACCCCGCGCTGACTGCTGAGTGGTGTCAAGCTCCAGTGGATGAAGCTGCTCTGTCACCTGCTTCGGTTGCTCAGTTACCTGAGCTCTGACAATCTTATGAAACATCAATGTCGAGCCTAAATCGGAAGGTAGGCGCTGAGCTGGCTCTACACAAGCACTAAAAACTGACCAATCCTTCTCACAACTGATGCAATGCCTGCGTAGTAGTAAACATTGTGCTACCAATGTCCCCATTCCTACAAAACAATCCAACACAACATCTCCCATGTCTGTGAAGGTAAACTAGTAGCCATCTACAAAAAAAAAAAGTAATCTTTAGATTTATTATACCTATAATTTCTATGGGAACATGAAGAAAAACTTCCAAAAAATTTCTACCACCTGGCAAACGCTGAACTCCTCTCAACACCTCTACGATAAGGTGTGCCCATACGATCAAGCGTCCACTGTGTGGAATCTGAACCTGGTAGCTACTCCCACAACATGTCGTCATTTGTGGAGAAGCTACATACATTTACTGCAATCTCTTCATGCGCTTGATCATACCTCGGAAGCCGACACCCACCGGTTCTAGGGGGTGAAAAAATGACCAGCAACAAAGTACCAACCTACGAATAACAGTAAAACGTTGTTATTTTGAAATGCAAACATCGAAGTTACTATTCAATATCAAAACAAAAAATAACATACCCCCTCTACATAGTCCTGAACAGTCGTGCAACTAGACTCCGGCAACCGTATGTACAATATCCTCAACAACTAGAAACGAGCTCCCTCTGCCTTCGAAGTGACAATGGAGAGATGTTTTGCATGACATGTCACCACAACCATGCCATCAACCAGAAGAAACTCGGTTGCCAAAAGGAATGCAACATCCACAAGCTCACTATCCCATTGGTTCCATAAAGGAACCCCACCTGTGCTAGCAACATGTGGCCTAGTGTGTAAGGGAAAGGCCATGTACATCAAATGTACGCCACCCAATCTCAAGCTAGGGTTCATCTGTCCTGTTCTTGATAGAGAGCCCAAGAATCTGTAGTGACTTCATAGAACTGCATGCAATCTTTGTTAGCACTAAAATTGTGGAAATAACTTTGATTGTAAATTAGCGTGGCTTACCTGTCATTGCACAACACATCTGGAATAGCTTTTGCCAAGCACTTGACACTAGCATGCACTGCAAGGTGGCGTGGCTCTACATGCATATCTGTATGTAGCAACATAATATCAAATATATCTTTCAAGCAACACTAAAGAGAACAACAAAACATTAACCATTTTCACGTACCTGGAGGGTTTTCTCCCACAACTCTGGCCATGTCTGATAGGTCCTCAACACCCCTGCCATGTGATGGTGAACATAGAGGGGACTCCTGGATTCCCCCTACTAGTCTTGGAGTGAAGGAAAGTGTCGGTACACTGTGGCTCATAGCACCAAGGCTATGAGCACTATCACTGACTTCTACAAAATACTCCTCAACCACATGCTCGCTCTCACTATCACTCGAAACAACAGCCCTCTTCTTTCTCTTCCCACGTTGTCGGTTAGCCAATGGTGCTTGCAGGTCTTTCTTTGAGGCCTGTTTCTTTTTTTCCGGTTTCTTTGATGTATTTGGAGATAGAGCATCCTCTATCACAACGGCTTTCTTCCGTGATGCAGTATGCTCCGCTATTAATTAAAAAAGAACAATTATTGAGCCCATGTTGTATTTGAAGGAGTACGAGCGGAAGTGTGACGCGAGAGAGAGTGCGAGAAGAAGAGCACGACGATATGGTGAACTCGCTCTACTGTAATGTGTAGAGCATAGTGAGTTCTTATTAGGTTTTTACAAAAGAATATGTGTACATACCTGGCGGCCCGCCCACTTACCTGGGCGACCACATTGGGCTTTATACCCCAACAACCTCCCACTTAAAGTCCAGTGTGGTACTTTAAGTGTGAGAGAAGCTACTATACAAGCTAATATACAGGAGATGTAGAGAAGTGATGTACTACCCTACACCTAACTGCTTGCGAAAATGCGCAAAGCTCTCTAAGGGAAGTCCTTTTGTAAGTAGATTAGCAGGATTTTCTATGGTGTGAACTTTGACAAGCTGAATTTGCTTATCCTCGAGCATTTCCCTGATGAAATGATAATTCACATCCACATGCTTTGTCTTTGAGTGATAAACTAGATTGCGAGCCAGTTGTATAGCACTCTGACTATCACAATATAACACGGGCATCTCTTCTTTGATTCCCAAATCTGTTACTAGTCGATTAAGCCAAATTGATTCTTTGCATGCCTCTAATGCTGCAACATATTCAGCCTCTGTAGTAGATTGAGTAACACAATCTTGTAATCTAGAACACCATGATACTGCTCCACCAGCCAATGTAAAGACATACCCTGACGTAGACCTTCGGTTGTCTAGGTCACCTGCATAATCTGAGTCTGTAAAACCCTTTACACTTAGCTCCTGACTCCCATATCATATACGCATACTCTTTGTAGCTTTCAGGTATCTCAATATTCCTTTCACTGCCTCCCAATGTTTCTTGCCTAGGTTTGACATGTATCGACTTACTACTCCCACTGCAAATGCAATGTCTAGGCGAGTAGCAATCATTGCATACATCAAACTACCCACTGCAGAAGCATATGGAATCTTGTCCATTTCATCCTGTTCTTCCTCAGACACTGGACAATCTTGTTTGCTAAGTTTCACATATGGTGGCAATGGAACACTCAATGCCTTTCCCTTCTCCATATTGAAACGTTGCAAAACCTTGTCAATATACTCTGTTTGAGATAACCAAATCAACTTCTTTGATCTGTCTCACTCAATGCGCATACCAAGTATATGACTTGCCTCACCCATGTCTTTCATGTCAAACGATTTTTCCATCTTTGACTTCAAAGCTGAAATTTCTTCCAAGTGCTTGCCAGCAATCAACATGTCATCCACATACAAAATAAGGATCAGCCAACTACCATCCTTAGCCTTCTTTGTATATAGATAGTGATCGAACTCACTACGTTTGTAGCCTTGAGAAAGCATAAACTTTTGGAATTTATGGTACCATGCCCTCGGTGATTGTTTCAAGCCATAAAGACTCTTTAACAACTGGCATACCAAATCTTCCTTGCCTTTCTCAACAAACCCTTCTGGCTGCTGCATGTAAATTTCCACATATAAATCACCATGCAAGAACGCTGTCTTGACATCCATTTGGTGCAACACCAAATCTAATATGGCAACCAATGCAAGAAAGCATCTCAATGTAGTCATCTTGACCACCGGAGAGAAGACTTCATCAAACTCAATGCCTTGTTCTTGCTTAAAGCCCTTGGCAACAAGCCTTGCTTTGTACTTTGGCTGACTATCATGAGCGGTGATCTTATACCTGTAAACCCATTTACAAGGTAGAGCCTTTTTGCCCTGTGGTAATTTAACTAGCTTCCATGTCTGGTTTTTATGCAGAGCTGTCATCTCTGACTGCATGGCCAATTGCCAATCCCGGAGTCCTTCATTTGCACTTCTTCCTTGTAACATGAAGGCTCATTGCAATCAGTCAACATGACATAGTTCATAGATGGAACAAACGGATCAGGAGGTCGCGTGATACGTCCAGATCTACGTAAAATAGGTGGCTCAGGCTCAGCCACAACCTGTGGTTCCAATCTATCATGTCCTTGCTCCTCTTGAGCCCTGACATTTTGTCTTGCACGTGCAGGTCCATCTTCTTGGAAGACAACTCTTCTAATCTCCTCAACCCTCTCTGGTTTAGAATGATATTTGGATTCATTAAAGTGAACATCATTGCTGCGGATAACCTTTCTGGATTCGGGATCCCAAAGTCTGTACCCCATCTCACCAGAATTACCATAGCCTAGAAAGATGCACTTTCTACTCTTTGGCTCAAGTTTGTTCCTAAATTCCTTTGGAACGTGAGTATATGCCTCACAGCCAAAGACTCTGAGATGCTTGTATGAGGGCATTTTGCCTGACCATACCATCTCTGGCACTGAATCCTTCTGCAAAACCTTGCTAGGAGATCTATTTACAAGATGAACAGCTGTTGATACAGCTTCAGCCCAAAACCCATTTGGCAGCTGTGCATTAGACAACATACTTGTGACCTTCTCTTGTATGGTCCTATTCATCCTCTCAGCAACACCATTTTGAGGAGGATTGTAAGGAGCAGTAAGTTCACGTTTTATACCTTTTGACTCACAAAAGTCCTGAAAGGCCTTTGAAACATACTCTCCACTATTGTCAGTGCGTAAGCATTTAAGCTTCTTGCCACTCTAATTCTCCACAAGTGTCACAAACGTTTTGAAAACACTAAACGCTTCATCATTGTGCTTGAGAAATTAAACCCATACTTTTCTCGAGTGATCATCTATAAATGTCATAAAGTAAGAAGCTCCCCCTAGAGATAGGTTAGGCATAGGTCCACACAAATCACTATGAACAAGTGCCAACTCTGTATCTCTTCTACTGCTTCTATGCTTATGTGGCTGCTGTGTTTGCTTACCATACAGACAATGTTCACAGAATTCAAAATCATTAAATGAAAAGCCAGGCAAATAACTAGAACGAGACAATATTTCCATTCCCTTCTTGGACATATGTCCTAACCGGCTATGCCACAAAGAAACGTTTGGCTGCTCGGTTACATTGATTACATTTTTAGAGACATTTGATACATAAATCATGTAAAGTCCTCCAGACTTTACTCCATGTGCTACTGTCATAGAACCCTTGGATATCTTCCACATGTTCTGTCCAAAAGTGGTGACGTAGCCAGCATCATCAAGTAAATATGTGCTGATCAAGCTCTTTGTAATTGCGGGAACATGTCTCACATTCTTCAGCGTGAAAGAAGAGCCATTCTGAAACTTCAATTGAACATCTCCAACACCTAAGATTTCACATGTCTGCCCATTGCCTAGTCGAACATGATCTTTAGTGGTCACATAAGAGGTAAACCACTCCTTGTTTGGAGACACATTAAGTGATGACCCTGAGTCTATAATCCAGTCACTCAGTGCATTTCCATCAGATGCTGTAAGAAGAGCTGAGTCCATTGTATTCTTCAAGAAGTAGATGTCTCCTGACACTAGACTGTCATCCTCTGCAACAGTGTTTGTCACATTTATTTCTTGAATCTTCACTGAGGACTTGTTCTTCTCACCATGGTCTTCAGCTTTCTCTTTGCCTTTTTCTGCTTTCCATTCTCTGCAGTCTCTTTTCATGTGACCCTTCTTGCCACAATGGTAGCATTCTATGTCACTCTTTCCTTTAGCACTGCGGGACTTGCTACGAGACTGATTCGTCTTTCCACCTTTGTACTTTTCTTTGGTCCTTCCCCTGACAACTAAGGCTGTTCCTTTGTCTTTGTCCATTGTCTTTCTATTGGTTTCTTCAGTAAGCAGACTTCCTTCTACACCTGCTATGTTCAAACCATCTAGAGGTGCAGAATTACTCAAAGCTGTGCAAAAAGTGTCCCAACTTTCCGGCAATGTGATCAACAGGAACATAGCTCTAACAGGTTCATCAAACTTGACACCTTGAGCTGACAACTGACTGTAGATGGTGTTGAATTCATTCAGATGATTGGACATAGGTGTCCCTTCTTTCATCTTCAAGTCAACAAGCTTCTTAAGCGAGTATACCTGTGAAGCTGCACTCTGCTTCTCATAAAGATCACTCAGCTTTGTCCATGCTTCATAAGCCGACATCTCGTCTGCTACATTGAAGTAAACACTTTCTTCCAAAGTCAGCATAATGGTAGAAAGTGCCAATTCATCCATTTCGCTCCATTCATCTTCGTCCATATCTTGTGGTTTTATCCCCTTGAGCTTTATAGGTTTTATCTGCTTCTTTTGTACCAACACGTGCCAAATCTGCTTCTTCCACAATGGAAAATTGGTTCCATCCAACTTCTTGATATTGTAAAGAGCAGTGTCCTATGATCCAGCCATAGCTACGCTTCACAGTATTTTACTTTCCTCGGAAAAATTCGGCAAAATTTTCCCTGTAAACTGACCTCTGAACCAATATCAACATGTCAAATGAACCAAGAAAGCTTCAGATTCTGCAGAAATTTCGGCAGAGTCTCCTTTGTAAAATGGCTCTAGTGTACTCAAAAACAGACCAAAAAACAGCTCAAAAAACAGTCTCTCTGACACTGTAAGCTGCGGGTAAACCTGTCTTGCACCTGTATTGCCTCTCACTGTCCTGTAAGCATAAACTGAGACAATGCATCAACGGCAGTAAAGCAAAGATGCAATCCCAACTGTCTAACTCACAGTCAATATATCCTAGCTGCCTATATAAGGGTGCTCGAGGGATCGCTCCAAGACCTGTATCACCGAAAGGATCTCAACATTCGAGAATCCCCCAACTCAATAAAACCTCACTTGACCCTCAACAAAGGCTGCAGTGAATCTGAGAATACATAGACTTCCCACAAAATCATACATCCACAAATTTCCCACTATATGTTGTAACTGCTGCGATGGTTGTTTGCTGCGAGACTCACAGCCAGTAAACCCTCAACAGACATACATCATCTCTGACAATACATCCCATGTGGCAGTACTTGCAATGTCAGGATGAAATCTGAAATATCAAGCAGCAAACACAAGCTACCTGATGAACTAGTGGATGTCGCCTACAGTCTGTGTGTAGATTTGTCCATGTCGTTTGTGACACGCCTCCAAGAACTGTAAGCCGTCCTTCAATGTGTAGACAGCCACAAATCAACACTCTGGGAGTGCCGATACCCTCGGCACCTGCAATCATAGGCCGAAACCCCAAATTTGCAAAGTCGGATCTGCACCCGCTGAGACCACGTAGTCGAAAATGGCCTGCGTAGAACTTTGTCGAAGCCGAACGGTGGTCGAGATGACCTCAGAATGAAATTTTGAGAACACCAAGCCCATCGGGCTTACCCACAAGATTTGGGGTCGTGTCTTCGCCTGTCGAATCTCACTCCAATCTGAGCAGGTGACTTTGGCTACTTGCAAATGCTGCCCCGAGCCTCTGATACCAGTTGAAGGAGTACGAGCGGAAGTGTGACGCGAGAGAGAGTGCGAGAAGAAGAGCACGACGATATCGTGAACTCGCTCTACTGTAATGTGTAGAGCATAGTGAGTTCTTATTAGGTTTTTACAAAAGAATATGTGTACATACCTGGCGGCCCACCCACTTACCTGGGCGACCACATTGGGCTTTATACCCCAACAGTATTGTTGCATAGCAAAGATAAAAAATATATAGTATGATACCTATGTATAGCTCCTCCTCTTCGGGTGGATACTCCTTGTCCGGGTAGTCCAGCCACCAAGGATACTTGAGCCACGCTCCCTTTGGCCGCAAGTCGTCTATCCATTCGTTAGGATATAAGCTCGTCTCCTCTCTCTTCGACATGCACCATGAATCACTGGGGTGCTCGGAAATAGAAAAAACAAGAGCATCTCTCTATCATCTACAAGATAGACCACAATGTTTTGAGCCACCGAGAATAAGATTAGTGTATCCTATTACATTTTTAATTTGTCAATTAAAGATGTCAAACCTGTACAACAAGTGTCGTGCCGTGCAATCAAAGTGGGGTTGCTCTTCGAGATCCTGTGTGGACTTGATCCAAGCACTCCACTTCTTGAAGGCCTTGTCAAAGTGCTTCCGTCTGTATGTCAATAATGTGTGGGCAAGTGTGCAACCATACCTACCTTCAGCCTTCTCGTGTTGGATAGCAACATTATGATTCTCGCCCTCCATTTTCTCGGCCATCTCAAGCACTCAGCTACAGCAAATAATAAGTCACAAGTTAGATTATTACCAAATTGTTAGCTGGTGCACATAATCACTAAATCTAACCTTTCCAATTGTCACCAATACACATGATATCGAAGCCACTGGATCGAGGCCTTCTCCGTCAACCCTATGTCATTCTCCTTCAAGGATGCATCACCACTTTAGAGCATATCAATCAAGCGACACTTCCTAGCAAAGGAAAAGTGAGACCTATTTTTCATTGTTACATAGTGAAAAGAGAAAGATATCGAATTATTTAAATGATATTTACTTACTCTTTCGGGCTAATGCGTGCACGCGCAACCTCTGTCACTCTCGAGGGTGTCATTTTGGTGGTCTTCTCGCCCCAACCTGTAAATGATATACATTTCTAGAAAAAATCGTTGCCATTCTTTGGATTTGCAATGGTGGCTATTTCAAGCCCTTTGCGCGTAAAATATTGCTATGTCTAGATAGCACTAGATTGATGCTTTCCTCGTATGCATCATGTGTCAATTCGTAGTCAAAACTCCCTTTTGATGGCCGCCCTTCCGTCTTACTACTATACATCGCATCGAATTCTTCCTATCATTTACCAAGGACTCAATCAAAATACACATAATAAGATTTCGCAATCAAAACATATTCTCATTTAGCATTGGTTTCAAGCATATCTTTCAAATGAGTTGCGCAAGGACAGCCATTGACAATTTTAGCCACTTTGATTTGTTTGGACCCCTAAAATTCAAAGACCTTTTTGCTGTCAAACACGCTCTTTCGAGAAATTTTTGCAAAAGTGAAGTAGGGTTCACCGACCCTAGCTTTCTCATCATGAAAATATTATGAGCAATTGTGTGAGGCACTGAAACCCTCGTGGCCCTATTTAACACTCGATTGTAATTTACATTGTCAAAAAAATAAGATCAATTTACATTCGAAAAAAAACAGTTGGGCTTACCTATTGATCATTCCCAAAACCAATAGAAACTCCATTGTCTCATGGGGTTAAAAATCAACAAGAACGCACTCCGCCTTTGGTGCCTTCTCAATCGGGATGTCATTTTTGTTCATCCATGCCTCCAATCTGTGATTACCATCCCAAACCACAAAGTACCTCTCGACCGTGTGACTAAGCTCGGGGATTTGACGAAGCTCCTTATCCAAATCATATGACATTGCAAGATCTCTCGAAGTGTGGCCACAACGAGAAAATTTCTTATGATCCTCCCCAAGAATCCGTTCACTAACAATAAATCTTACCATGGTTGGTTGGTAGCTTTTGTTTGCAATGGAGAGTTGCAAATCCACCACATGGTCATCATGCTTGCGGATGGCGGGGTTTAAAAGAAGTCGACATAGAGACGAGCGTGGAAGTTTGTCATCGTATGGAGCGCTATGAGAATCCATCCAACCCAATGAAATGTGCTTGTTGATCACATTTTCAAACTCTTCATCTTGAATTGTGGTAGCTGTTTCCACACGATAACTCAATCATCCACTTGATTGTGTTATTCCATCCACTCCGGTTACGATGGACACAATCCAATCTAAAGAACTCAAGGCTTGAGATTGTTCGGTCTCTTTAGTGCATCGCAGAGGGACTTCTTGCGACGTAGTAACATGTGGGACGCATATCGAACCTCATCATCCTATCTTATTGCAATATTAGCGAGAGCCACGATTAATTTGTCAAACCATGGGACGAAGTTGACTCGACTAATGCATAGAGGCTACAAGAGGTTATCAATCTCTTGAAAAACAACTAACAACTTGCATCTAACTCAAGCTACACTCAAGTGACTGAAATCACCAAAAGCCAATTGCTCATCGGCAAGCAAATCACATCCGTTACAGCATCAAATGACATCCAAATATAATGAAACTTCTAGGACAAGTTTATAAGACCTAAGCACACATGCCTATGGCCTCAAAACCCACTTTAGGTCAAGTTTCAAAATCGCGATTATTAACAGCAGTGGATTTTTGACCTAGTCGTTTTCGACCCAGAATGCATCTAAATGCTTAGTAATGATGCCCCAATACCCCGCCTATGCTTAGTTTTCATTTTAAAAGTATAAATTCCTAGTTATAATGAAATTAGGCCGCGGATCAGTGATGCCAAAAGCTACGAAATACTGTGAATGGCTTACGTCAATGCATAGAGCTCTTACCCGCGGTTGCAATGCAACAAACGCATTCGCAATGTGACAACCGAAGAGAGAGTAGGAAGCGCAAGAAGGAGAGAAGTGAGCGCAGTTAGCTCACGCTGTGTATTTCTTATCCAAAAACTTATAAAAAACTTACAAAAATTGGCTTTTATACCTTAGCCAAGGTTTTTGGGTGATCAAAAGTAATAATCTGGAGTTCTATCAAAGCTGGAAATTGAATGGCTGATACAATCTGGAAGCTTGTAGCTCATTAATTACAAAGTTTACCAAGAAAATAGGAGTTATAATATTCCCGATTTATCAAAATAATAATTGTTTTTACAAGGAGAACTCCGAAAAATGGTGTCCGCGTTAGCTTCCTGCTAACATTCCCCCCCTCCTTGCTTGTGTCTTCCCTTGACACAGCTTTATGGGCTGAAGTAATCTTCGAGTTGACGGCAGGAGAGGCGGTCCTTCAGTGCTTCCAGTGCCTTTTCGTATCTGATTTTGTGTTCTTTGTCTGGCACTTGCAAAAATTGCATGGTGACTCTATTTTTTAGTTCCACTGCTGAGTATCCTACAAATCTTGTTGTGAGGTTGCTTATCACCGACGCAAATATCTTCGTTCGCCAGGTGAAGAAGCGAGTGTAAAATGCCTCCTCAAAAGTTAGTATATTGTACAAGGGCAGAAACATGCATCGGGCATAAAATCCATAAAGAACTTCCTCTGAGGGTTGCCTACTTAGATCATAGCAGAGGCCTTTGTTTCCTTCCAAAAATGAGAGCTATGGGGCTCCTGTCTACTCAGGATCATTGAAGATCTTTGTGCATGTGAGTAGCATCCGGAAAAATTTATATAACATGGCACAGGAGAGATCTGATAGACTTTTGAAGAATGTCATGGCGTTCGTTAGGATTTTTACCATGTATTCTTCTGTTGCTTGGCCTCTCTCTGGAGTTGGTAGCCTGGGAAAATTTAACCATGTTGACCTCTTCTTCCGCAGTGCTTCGTGTGCTTGCCACGTCCTTACTCGCGGTATCGGAAAAAATGTGGGATCTTTCTGTATGGCTGCAAGTGCTCTTGTGAACAGAATCAAATATCTTGGATTCTTGTTCAGCCAGCTTAGCCTCCACTTCGGGTGGTCTTGATCTACGCTATCTTCTTGCATATCCTTGTATAATCTTTCATTTACCTGTAAGAGTTCTACCTTGATGAGAAGGGATGGCAGGGATTGTTGGTGCCATTGAGCATTGATTTGATTGCGAGTGAATTGTGTGACGTTGACAGAGTGTAAAACTCTCAACTCCCAATCCATAGCTGCCTTCCACTGCTCATCTACCTCTAAGGCAGTCTTCTCCTTCAGTGCATCTTCTTCAACCTTTGACTGTTGGACCATTGGCACTGTGTCTTCTCCTCCACTCGGCTCTTCGGTAGACTGTGTCTCAAATTCAGCAAATGAAATCGAGGGGATTTCCACTTGGGGCGCCTCTGAAGTTCCTGCCTCTTCTTGTATATCTAGCTTTCCTTCTTTGAGGAGTTGATTCATTCTTTTCAATTCTGCAATTTCCTTAAGGAGCTCCTCCTCTCTTTGGACCTGCATGAGTGCCAGGTCTCTGCGTTGTGACTGCTCTAGCTTCAACTCTAGTTCTAAATCTCTGTTTTTCTTTTCTAGAGCTTTATACACTTCATTTGTTCCTTGATCGAGGCCACGGCTTGATTTTCTCTTAATTTTCGCAAGAAAGTGGCCTGATCATTATGTTCAGAATACTGCAGAGATGCGTTTGCTACATCTAATTGTACTTGAATCTTCTGAGCTGACAGAGAGGTGGTAAGAAGTTCATTTGTCACTTCTGTCAACTGCTCATCTTTCACTTTGCAGGCATCAGATAACTTAGTCAGAAGGTCACACAACTCCTCCATTTCCTTCTGTTGGTTGTCCCTGGCTATCTGACGTCGTTCTGCTTCAGTCTTTAGCACTTTTACTTGCCTTGGGAGATCAATGATAGTAGCCATTCTGACGTCGAGCTCACCTTGAAGAGCATCGATGAACATTTCTAATTCTTTGGCTTTAGTACTGCGGTTAAAGGATGCTGAGCGGAGTTTCTCCGTCATGATTTGCATCTGCCTTGCATACTCGTTTACTTGTAGAATGACTTCATCATTGGACTGCCACTCCTCCTGTCTTGCAAGTTGAGATATGCCGGCATCCTCTTGTGTTGCTTCTTGTTGTGTTGTTATTGCTGGTGTTTCTATAGAGATGGTTGCTTTTCCTTGGCCATCCTGAGGTTTTGAAACCTCGGCAGTTGCTGGCTGAGTGGAAATTACTGTTGTGGTCTCAACCCTTTCTGTTTCCACGGTTGCAGGCCTTTCCGCCTTCTCAGTCTCGGTTTCTTCCTCATGTGTAGTGGTTTGCTCTTTTTCTGTATCTTGCTCTTTATTAGTTTCATCTGCCTCCTTGTGAGTATCCTCGGTTGTCTGCTCTGGTGCTGGTTCAACTTCCTTTTCTTCATGTTGCTCGGCGTGGTCAGTTTGTTGTGTAGCTTCCGTTTGGTGGGTGAAATCAGAATCTTTTTCCTTGTCGATCTTGGCTTCTTCAATGGTCTCTTGGCCTGGCGGTGATGATGGTGGAGTGGGCATGGGCTGGTCCTGTTGTTCCGGCGGTGGTGAGGCCTAGCCTTGCTCTTGAGTTGCTACTTTCTCAGCTTTCTTGGCCGCTTCTTCCGCCTCTTTCAGCTTTAAGGACTCTGCCTCTTGGTACATTCTTTCTAAATGATCCTTGGGATCCTCGGCCTCTTTCCTTGAATGATGTTTCGTTCGAAGTCCCTTCAAGCCGGTGGGTACCCACTTTTCTGGGTCTTTTCCCTGCACTTGCCTAGTGCACTAATACGCCTGTTTTTCTCTTTCAAATCTTGCTTGTTTCTGCACTGGCTCCTCTTGGTGGGCAGCCACAACTTTTCTCTTCATTTCTTCCCTCCTAGCTCTTTTTTCTTCGTTGTCAGAGCTTTCACTGCTATGCTGCTCTAACGAATTGTCATCGGATTCATGACGTGATTTAAATGATCGCTTACCAGATCTTGTAGATCTTGGAGAGGATTGAGCTGCCAAGATCCATGTGTTCTGATTTGTGGCAGGCGGTAGGTTGTCGGCCATGCCGATGGCATGATAGGCTATTCTGGTCAATACTTCCGGCGCGCCCAAGTACGTTATCTTTCCCTCCTTCTTGGTGGCCTTCAATGTTGTCAACACATATTGCGCGTGGTCCATAGGTTGTCTGGTGGTTGACTTCAGAACTTGTGTAAAAGTAGTGGCCACGGCGTGATTTGGTGTCGTGTACCTTGGTGGCCTTTTTGCCAGGAAATGGAAATGTTGATGGTACAGACGGGCTGGCTCTTCCACCTGCTTGTGGATGAGATCAGCCAATGTAGCCACAGTTGTTTTCTTTGTAAACGTGCCCGCTGTTTTTCTATATCTTGCCCGCATGGCCATCCCTTCGGTTGGCAATCTGAGTGCCTCTACCACTATTTCCTTTGTAATTACAACCTCTACCTTATTTCCTTGGTTGTCTGAGATTTGGGCAGTTCCGTCTTCCTTGATGGCGGACAGAAGCTCGTAAGCTTTCTGAAAGTCTACTCCACAGGGCTCTTGTTCATAGAAGTGTCGGAGTCCCAACCTGCGGTTAGCCTCTTTGGTTCCTGGCTTTGCAGCTACATCGTAGACCTCTTTAGGCAAGAGCTGCAACTCCATCGGATGCCCTTTTTCACTCTTAAACCTGCCCGTGAAGACCGTGGTGTGGTGTTCTTCTAACTGCTCTTTAGAAAGGTAAGATGCCTGCTGCCTTTACTGACTCGGGGTCCAAGTGATACGGGGGCAGTTCTTGCAGTTTCTCCTTTTGGTTTAACTTCTTCTTAGCCTTCTCTGTTGCTTGCATTGCTCCTGTTCAATGAATAGAGTGCAAAGTTAGCAGATTTGTCGGATTTTCTCTGGAATATCCTTTTAGACTGAAATGTTGATAATCTGGTCCAAATTGCTTCAAATCAATTTTTGAACAAGCAAAGATGCATAAAATCATGCAAGGAATAAAACTGTATGGTCAAAACAAAAATTTGCAGCCAAAGTAAATAATCACGATTATTTACAGCTGGAAAAATTTTCAACTTTTTTGCAACCTTGGCTTTATAGGCTTGAAGTATGTGCCAATTACATGCTCTGAGGAAAATATGGGCTCATTTGAATGTACAGGGTGAAAATGGTACCAGATTTTGGCTTTAGGTCTCTGAAACAGTAGATATAAAGAAAATTTGAGATTTTGAAATCCAAATTGACTCAAAATTTGCTAGTGGGCTTATCTCAATATGCTCTTTGGATGTATGATGAGAAAATATCCAAATTGCCCCATTTTTGCCAAAAAGTAAATAATCGCGATTATTAACTTTTCTTCCAAAATTGACATTTTTTGGCATAGACTGGTTCTAGGTATGGTATAGACCTTGGGTATGAATTATGAGGTGATTTGGATCAAGAAAAGTTTTTCATAACCCAAATTTTGGCTTACACAGACTTCTTTGCGTTTTTTTGTAGTTTTGCAAGTAAAGGGTGGTCATTTTAGCTCATACTTGATTTTTGGCATGTACTAGGTGTGTACACATGATAGGTGAGGTGAATTGACAATTTCCAAGCAAAAATGTTACAAAAGTAAATAATCACGATTATTTATGACAGTGACAAAAACTTTGCATTTCACATAAATTTTGACCTAAACATATTTCATACACCTAATACAAGTCCTAAATTGAATTTGGTCAAGTTTGGTTATGCCGGCATCACTTTGTGCTCTGTCGACTCTAAATTTACCGTTTTTTGTGATTACTCTATCTGTTAGGTTGGTCGGTCAACTTTGAGGCTTTGGACTTGTCCATAACCTCGTCGTGAAGCTACCTGTCCAATTTTGGCTCATTTGGAGTCAGTTTAGCCTCGTATGTCAAATTTGACGATTTGTAACCTTCAAGCCGTTTTCCGCTTTTCGAGGGCTTTACTTGATGGATTTCTCCAAACCAATCATATACGTTGTATATGAACCTCATTAATAAGCCATCTGTGGGGTCAGTCGAAATTCTGGCCTTTCCCAAAAAACCCTAATTCTCTACTGGGGACCCCCTTGACTCCAGCCATGATCATCTGATGGTATGGAATGGTTCTATTATGTTAGGACATGCTATGGCTCAAATCCCATCCGATTTGGTCAAGTTGGCAGGCCGCTATGGTCACTTTTAGGTCATAGATCTTCGTGCACTACTCGGTTTCTAGGGTTTTTTCTAGGGCTTTAGACTAGCTATCGGCCGTACAAAATGGATCATTGATTAGTAAGGAACTTACCCCTCATGTCTCGTGTGAGACAGTGTTGAAAAAGGTCAACTATGAGCTCCGGAAATGACGCGCGAAAGAAGCCGAAATGCTCTCTCTACAAAGCTCCAAGTGAAAATGAGGTGGTTTTAGCTTACCCTGGCTATCTATACCCAGACTTCCCTAACCAATTTTCCCCAAATTCCCCCGTTCGTCTTATAAGGCCGTGAAATCTATGTTAGGCTCAAAAATTTCCAAAATCGGATTCCTGTAGTTCATTCTGCAAGAATTTTGCAAAAGTAGGCTTGACCACCTAATTTGGGCTTCCCGCTTTCATCTTCTGATTTTGTTGAAAATTTTTGCGCTTGTCCACCTTGTCTTTCTAATCACCATCGTGTCTTCCATTTTTCCATCTGAGCTTCCTGTTATTTATTAATAATTTTTTTCTTTTTTATTTGAAAAAATCAAAGAAAATAGAAAAATACTCTAATAAAACAAAGTGAAAATCCAATAATTAAAAAAAATCCCTTGAAAAGCATAGCTTTATTATTTTTTGTTGGATTTCTCCATTTTTAAGCCTTCTTTTGAACAAAAATGATGAAAAATACCCAAAAAAGGACTATTTTTTATGATTTTCTGATTATATATACACTATTTATGCTCATTGGGAAGATATTATCAGTGAATTTTCTTTTGTTGATGAATTATAAGGGCATTATTAGGTAATTTTGCAAAAAATCACACGTTAACATGAAACTTTTTCCTCCCTCTTCAAAAATTGCCCTTAATTACTTAGTATTTAGTAGTACCCTTCCACCCCTCTTAGATGGTGTTCTTCGGGACGACTGCGTGCATGGGTCGAACAATTGTGTCTATGCATAGCCATGATTGGCTCTACCATGCTATGAAGATCAATGCAATTCAACTCAATATGTTGTGCAAGGGCTGGATCTTGAGTAAATAACTCAAGGGTTTCTGATGTCGAGGTTTGCTGTTGATGTCTTCCAAAGAGCAAATCTTGTAGCCTTTGTGCTCTCTGTTTGATAGTACCATCAAGGTGTTTAAGCACGCTGATTGCTTGAGCTGTTGATAGCACTTTAGACGGTTGTCGAGCTTTTTCTCGCCATCGATATCTCGGTCTGCTTGGTGCATGGTGTTTGAGAGTCTGTAGAGACTTAACTCGCCACTGTTTGATTGGTTTCACGGTGTGTGGAGAAGATAAGTGCTCTGTTGGCTTCCAAAACTTTTTCATGTTAGGTTCCTTGTTCATAGGTGTCCGACTCTGTGCTCGAATCCTTGGAACCGTCTTCTGTTTCTTTGGTGAAACTTTAGGTACCCAGATCTGATTTGGTTTATCCACAAGTTGTGCTTTTGGTACCCAAATTTTCCTAACTCCTTGCATGCTACTTGTAGCATTTGTTTGTCGAGGGGATGGAGAAGATTTACTTCGTGGATTGGTCCTCTGATTGCATCTTTTCCATTCCTCTTTGTTGGGTGCAATAGGAACAATGAGTTGCCCTCCTTTAAGTGAGCTTTAGTTGATTTGTATCCCAATCTGGTACTGCTTTGTATGTACGCATCCAAGGAATGCCAAGAATCATCGTCTCATTCATGTGTTCATCTGGCAAGCATACAAACTGATGTGGACATGAGCATCCATGTACTACCACGTTCAAGTTGACTACTCCCAATGTTGGAGTTGGGTTCTTGTTGCATCCTTTGATTGTCGTTATTCCTACGGTCAATGCTTGACTTTTTGCCTTCTTGTATGTGGAATAACTGACTACATTTACTCTAGCTCATGTGTCTACCAAAGCATTGGTGCTATGATTCTTGAGCTATACTTTGATGCGGAGATCCATTCCATCTAACCAGTCGTCATCTGTTGAAACTTCGTCTTTAGGTAATTCCCATCGTCGATCATCTAGTTCCAAAGTGTTGATGGGAATCGGCATCTGTTGATTCTTGAGAGTAGCTTTACGCTTGAGCCCCCGAAGTCTAGCTTCCTCCTGGGCTTCATCAATAACCTGCTATCGCTTCATCTTCCTTTGTTTGGCTGTATGCATTCTCTCTAGCAATTCATGGTTAGTGGCAAATTGTATTTCTTTAAACGACATCCACTAATCCAATTAGCCATTGGTTCACCATCTAGGATTGACAATTTTAGTACTCCACTTGAAAATACATCTTCAATGAAAAATGGTCCATTTTCCTTTTTCTTAAACTTGGGAATGTGTTGCTTAAGGGAATAGACTAGAACTAAGTCCCCTTTCTTGAAAATTTTGGTGATTAAGTGAGAATCAAAAAATTATTTTGTTTCCTCTTTTGTCCATAAATATGAGCTACAGCAGTTAGCCTTGCTCGTCTAGCTTTTCCAAATCTTCAAGTCTTTCTGACAATTCATGTCCAGACCACTCAAGAGTTTGTGCTACCCTTAAGGTCGGCAATAGAAATTCTATTGGCAGTATGGCATCAAGACCATAAACAAGGTTAAGGGGTGTCGCATTTAAAGCCGTTTTGAATGAAACTCGATAAGCCCATAGAGCAGCATGGAGATTCATTTCCCAGTCTGTCCTTCCTGAACTAACCACTTTGGTCAGTACCGAGCTAAGAATTTTATTTGTATGCTCAGCTTGTCCGTTTGCTTGTGGGTGATAGGGCGCTGATTTATTATGGATAACCATAAACTCATTAAGCAAATACTCTATTACCTCGTTGAGGAAATGAGTTCCCCGATCACTAACAATCTCTATTGACAGTCAATACCTTACGAATACGTACTCATATAAGAATGCAGCAGTGGTTCTAGTATCATTCTTTTGGGTTGCTTTAGCCTCAGCCCACTTGGTCAAATAGTCCGTAGCTACAATGATATATTGAGCTTGGGTTCTATAAGCAGGTGGCTGTATCGGTCCAACAAAATCTATACCCCATTTAGCGAAGGCTATAGCCCCCATCATTAGTCTTAAGGGCATGTTGTCTACTCGTGTTGGCATTTTTGCTCGTTGACAAGCATCACACCTTCGAACATATTCTTTGGCATCTGCAAAAAGTGTTGGCCACCATATGCCTGCCATCAAGATTGCTCTTGCGGTGGTCTCACTAGAAAAGCGACCTCCAGCTAATCCAGCATGTGCTTGTTCTATAATCCGAATATACTCGTTTTCATTTTCACAAAGACGCAAATGTTGATCCTTACCTCTCCGATACAATTGGTTCCCAATGAAAGCATAGTCTCTTGATTTCGTTTCAATTGCTCTTTGACGGCGTTTACTCATATCCTCAGGAAATGTTCAGTTCGATAAGTAAGTAACCAAATAGTTACTCCACTTAGGAATAGGTGACATTTGAAACAATGTTACATGAGGAATGGGTGGTTGTTTCTGACATTGAGGGCAATCTTTTACAAAAGATCGAACATCTCTTCTCATAGTCGGCCAAAATACTCCAAGTCTTAAAATTCGTTGCATAGTTTGGTCTTCCGCAAAGTGAAGTCCTACTTTGGTAACATGTGCTTGACTTAGGTACTGATCCCTTTCTTCAGGGTTAATGCATAAAAGCAATATCCCGTCTCGATTTCTCCCAGCTAGTAATTCATACATAGCCGATTGCTCGATTAAATCAATTGTGATAGGAAGTGGTGAATCCACTTGAACTATTGTCATCAATAACACAATTTTTTCCGACCATCTAGGTATCATTTCCACGGAGAACAAATAGGCATCTGATATATCATCATCTACCCCTTTAGGTGATTCCCCTGAAACAATCCTGGACAAATGATCTGCTCATTGATGTGTAGTGCCTTTTTTTACAACCACAGTGAAATCAAATTCGAGAAGAATGATGAACCATCTCACTATTCTTCCTTTGCTGCATGGCTTGTTGACCAAACATAACAAAGCTTGGTGGTCCACAAAGAACACAAACTTGTTGGCCAATAGGTAATGTCTATACTTTTTAACGGCATAGATTATTCCTAGTCCTTCTCTTTCAGTGGTGGTGTAATTCTTTTCTGCCATATTTAATTGTCGGCTAGCATAAGAAATAGGAAAGTCAATTTTTCCATCTCCTAGTTGGGCTAGTATACAACCAATAACAAAGTTTGAAGCATCTACATGTACGTGGAATACCTTATCCCAATCGGGTGCTTTCAATATTGGAGCTTAGGTGAGAGCTTGCTTAAGCTTCATGAAGGATTCTTCACATGTTTCAGTCCATTCAAAGTGCGTAATCAAGCTATACATGGGTTTTGCAATTATAGCATACATGTAGATGAACCGTCGGTAATATCCATAATGTCCCATGAAGGCTTGTACCCCTTTAACTGTTGTTGGTCTAAGCAAATCAGCAATGACATGAATCTTTTCAATATCGGTAGCTATGCCATTTTTAGACACTATGTGTCCAAGGATTTTCCCTTGTCTTCCCATGAATGTGCACTTTTCAGGGTTTAAGTAAATCCTGTAAAGTCTACATTTCACGAATACCTTTTTGAGGTGTTCAAAATTGTCAGCTCGGATTGACGAATGTACACATAAATCATCCATGTATACTTCCAAGAATTTCTGAAGATACTCTTTGAAAGCATAGCTCATCAATCTCTGAAATGTAGCTGGAGCATTGATTAACCCAAACTGCATAACCCGATAGGCAAATATACCCCATTCTGTTGCAAAAGCAGTTTTATGCTGATCTTTTGAGTCAACCAAAAGTTGATTGTATCCCGAAAAGCCATCTAGGAAGCTGTAAGCTTCTTTTCATGCCACTCGTTCTAAAACGTGCTCTGTTATCTAAAGAGAAAAGTTGTCTGTAATGGTAGCTACATTCACTTTTTGGAGATTAACGCACACTCGTAATTTCCCATTCTTCTTAAGTACTACCACAATTGGGGACACCCAATCAGTCTGTTCAATTTCGTAAATGAATTCAGCTTCCTTTAGTTTTACAATCTCTTCTTTGATCTTCCTGGAAAATGTTTCGTTATAAGTGTATGGTCTCTGTCTACTTGGTTTCGCATCATCTCTCATGGGTATGGTATGTTGGCAGATTTCTGGATCAACACCCTTGAGATCCTTGTAAGACCAAGCAAAGATATCCCGGTATTCCTTTAACAAGCTTAGAAAAAGCTTTTCTTCTTCTTTTGTTAGGTCATTTGCAATGTAAGCCGATTTAGGCTCTTCTCCTGGTTCAGCCAAGTCTACCCTTTTTTAGGGCCTTTGTAAGACTCGCCTTGTTTCTGTAGTTCCCTAACCGGTTGTTCGATTATGATTTTCCGATCTTGGAAAGTATACTTTTTGTAATGGGATGGAACATGCATTAGATTCTTACTATCCTCTTCCGTGGTTTCGGATTCGGTGGTGTATATCTCCTTTAGAGCTTTTTTCAACTCTTGATATTTCTTTTTCCGCTCGACTCTGGTCATGAGTGGTTTTTTATCCTGACGTTCTTAGTGAGTACCCTTTCTTGTTTTTCTCAATGTCTGAGACATTTTTGAGTTTCCGTTTGAAGGATATCTGCCAGTTATTTTGTCCTTGACACAATCATTAGCATCTATCTGCATCAGGAATTGTGTTTTACTCGAGACTGATGGCATAGGTCGTGCTTTCACAATTTTAGTGTCCCTCTTTCTTCTATACCATTTTTTTCTTCTTGATTTCTGGTTTGGAAAGTCAAAAAACTTTTCCTCCCTTCCTCTTCAGAGTAGTTGAGCTCTCGTATGTTCTTTTTCGGATCGCGAATCTTCGGAGGTAGCTGAGTGTTCATCCAACTCATCGGTTGCATCGTAATAGAGGTCAGAAAAGACTTGTTGAGCTTTCATCAAGTCCTTTGTTTCCTCATCCTTGTTTTCAATGTTAAGAACTGGCATCATTTGGATGGGAATTATGTCATAGCCATCCTTATTGCAAAATTGAGTAGGTATAGACGTGTTCACGCATACATCCATTGTCGCTAAAATTTGAGTCCACTCGAATGGTTCGAATAAATGTTGTGGAAAGGGTTCAGGTATGTAAGCTTCGTCTGTACAGTCTCTTTCTAGGATACATTCCTCTCGTCTTAAGCTTCCATTTTCTGAAGCTCCACACATCCAAATAGAAGTGTCTTTGTTTAGCCAAGATGGAAGTTTAGTTTCAGCCAAAGAGACTGAATCAAACTCTTGGATGGGTGTTTTCAAGACGTCTCTATAGGTGTGGTCTTTTAGATTGACTCTTGTTATAGATCCCACCTGCTTCAAGTACAAATAGTCATTTCCCCAATCTTGGATAAGGTGTACCTGTCACATGAAAGGTCTTCCCAATATGATTTCATAGTTGAATTTTTTCCCAAAGTCTACTATGGCAAAAGTGTGTTGATATTCAATTCCACAGGAGTTGACTATCACTTTTTCTAGTAGCCCTAATAGTCTTTCAATGTGTTCGTCAGCCAACTGCAATTTCATTCGTGTTTGTCTAATGGCTGGCTATCCCCAGGATTCCCATACTGCTTTAGTGGCTATGGCTATGTCAGCTCCACTATCCAGTATTGCCATGGTTTCAATGTCATTATACTTCATTGGGAGGGTAGTGTTTCCTTCTTCCCCTTCATAATATTCTCCGACCTTGTTCATAGGAACTGATCGAATCTCTTTTTTTTCCGTTTCATTTTTCAAGTTTCCTAGATTCTTAGAGATTAACTCCATTATCCCCACCTTTTACTAGGGTTTTATGTAAATCATTCCATAAGTATGGCATGAGTTTCAACAGTTCTCCCAAAGTAAGAGTGCATTGGATAGGTGTAGACATTATTGAATGAATGTTGCCTACTTCTAGGGTCTGTTTGTCTCTTTTGACTTGGGTGGTTTTGCAAATGATAGATTCATCTTCGTTATCTCCCAAGTAAGAAGGTAATGTTTTTAATGTCATTGGTTTAGATATCCCTGAAGCCTGTGATCCGCAATCCCCGTATAAGGATTGTATAGTTTATATCAGATGGTAGGTTATCCAACCAGACTTCCTCTATAGGAGCCGACTTTAAAGTTAGGATCCCATCATTGATCTTCCTTACCTTTTCCCATAAGTGTCTTGGCCAGTCTTCCTCTACGAATGTAATTCCTTCTAAAGCATCTTCATGGTCCGGCACTATGAGCTTTGGTTCATTTGTTTCAAGGTAGGGTTCTGCCACCACATCGGATTTGGCTTTCGTTTCTTCTACCGCAAGCTTTTCCGGTTTTGCAATACTTTCAAGCTTGGGTTTCTGTTTATTCAACATTTCTTGCGTGATTCTTACCAAATTTTGATAAGCTTCCAGCTTAGCTGCTTCCATGTCTGGAGATGGATAGTTTTTCCATTTGTTTTCCATGTTTTGGCCCGCTTTAAGTCCTGCTTGGTAGGCTTCCAAGGCAGCATTGATAGGCTCAAAAATTTTATCAACCAGAATGGATCCTCCAGATTTCACGGTTGTTTCCTTGAATTCACTGCCAGTTTCTTTCGACTTGTCCTGGGTTAGAATTTTTGCTTTCTTTTCGTTTTCAACCCGTTGTTTTTAGTTTCTCATCTCATATATTTTGCTTCTGCTCCTTTTGATTCTTTGAGAAGAAACTTTCATGTTCTTCGAATCATCAGAGGAATTTTGTTTCTTTTTCTTTGCTTGGGCTCTAGTGATTACCTTGATTGGAACAATCGGCTCGCTCTCTGATGAGCTATTAGGCATCACTTGGACTACGTTGACTACAGTTTTTCCCTTATTCAAAGGATTCTTAGGACAATCTTCCGAAAAGTGTCCTCCCTTTTTGCAACATTGTATGCAATAGGCTTCAATTGGTTTGAGATTTTTGTCAGGCTTTGGACATTCTTTCTTCCAATGGTCATCAGCACCACAGTTATGACAGTTTCATGTTCTTGGCTTCATCATGGGTCTCCCCATGGGAGGTCTGACACCTTGATTAGCTACATAATACATTGGTGTGAGCTCTGATGGAGTATAATTCATGGTTTCCTCCATTGGTGGTGGTTGTGGACTATACCAATCTCCCTCTACCATTATTGTAGATGGACTAGACTCTCCATAGGTTGTAACAAGCACTAATGCTTGTTCATCTATGACTCCTTTTGAGTGCATGTGTACTTTACAGGCACCGCATTATGTCCTAAACAAAGAGGTTGTTGTCCCAACACAGGTTGAGGTCTCTCCATACCCATTGGTGGTCTTTGAACTTGAGCCATATTAGGCTGATATATGTACATGGGTTGTCCTTGTGGCCTCATGGGCACATACTGAACATTCCCATCATACTTTGGTCTGAAGTAACACTCGTGGGTCTCGTGGTTGGTCCATTTATCCTCGATTGCACACCATTTTTATGGCCTTATTGGTTGTCCTTGTGGGGATATCCCCTGTCCTGGTCCTCTCATAGGTGCTTTTTGCATATTGTTCATCATGTCATTCATCCTTTTTATCATATCTTCTATGGCTGAGAGTGGTGCCGCAGCAACCGTTCCCACTTGTGCTGGTTTTGTGGATATAGTCTTCTTGCTTTGGTTATCCTTAGGGACATCCTCTTCATTAAAGATCTCACAATTGTCTCCTAGGTCGATAGCATTAGACACACACGCCTCTAGGATTGTATGCTTTTTAATATAGAGTATAGCATGAAGTTCTTTATTTAGCAGTCCCTCCAGAAACAATGAGACAAGTCGCTCCTCTGTAGGTATCTCCGTCTCTAGTCATCTGGCAATGTATTGTTTCATTCGAGTTGCACAATCCCTAACAGACTCACCATGTTTCTGTTTAAAGCTGTAGATTTGAGCTACCGTATTATGTTTAATCCCCGTTTTAGAACAAGCAGCTACAAATCCTTGAGCTAATTTATTCAAATCCATGATTGACTTTGGTGGAATGTTTTGGAACCATGTCAAATCTTTTCCTTTCAATGTCATTTCGAATCCCTCGAATTAAGTATGGAAATCAAATATACGCTCTGCTCTTAGCACTTGCTTGAAGCTTGTTAAGTGGTCATATGGATCCCCGGATCCACTGTATTTTCTGACCCATTTTTTAAAATCAGCTGGTCTGACACGTCTATTTGGTTCAACTCCAAGTCTTCTGGGAGTTGGTCCTGTTCCGAGTCCTTCAAACCAGTCTGTCGAAAATAGTGACTTATGTAGCCTTGGACTGGCCTTAGTGTCACCCGTTTTTCTACGTGATAAGGTGGTTTCTGGTTTCTTCACATTACTTTCAAATGATCTCTCACGATGTTCGTCTCTTGGAGTGGTTTATGGTCCTTGACCCAATATCCAATCTCGTATGGAATACCTCTGGTATTTGGTTTGTTCTACCTCCTCAGGAGTCATCATAAAAAAGTTATTGTTATAACAATCCCTAAACAAGTAAGTTGGTAGATCTGCAGATCTCTTATCTTTGATTTTGAAGATATAGATGATCTTCATGGCCGTTAATTGTCCTGGTGTAGCATGAGAAGTCCACAAAAGATCTTTTATGTTTCTATCTTCCCAACAACAGACTCCAATCCTAGATTATCCGTACTAAGCCGTTTCAAAGGCTTCAAGTCTCCTTGATCGTATCCCTCAAATTCCAAAGTTGGTGATTCTTCTTTTGATGACATATATGGGATTATAGTGTTTACTTCTAGTCCCCATTTTTCTACCACGTCAGGGTTTTCGACTTGTACATATTGAGTTCCGTTTCAATCCATGTACATTTTTCCTTGTTTGTTTGCCCTAACCTTTTTTTCAAACTCAATACCATGATCATCAATGCGAATAGCATACTCTTCGTTAGGATCCAAGTAAACCTGGGCTCCATGATGATTAGTCTTGTAAAAAGAGAGGATATGCTTGTAGCGCATTGTCGTTCCGGTTTCCAAGTGAGTCGAGTAAGAAGACATTTCAGATGTTAAATCTGAAAAAGTGTCAGAGACTTCTTCAGGAATTGTGTGCAAGGAATTGCCTTGAGTTTTGCTTTCTTCAATGAATACTCTACTGGTGTTTTCTCCGAATAGGCTTTGATTTCCTATTACACGACCGGATTTAAGGTTCATATAGACTTATGAAGCCCTGGTTTGAGTACTCACCTTAAATTGACTTGTCGTCAATTTTCACTTGATTCAATTGCAACTTTCTGTCAAGCCACTGATTCCTCGTCTACAACCTGATTCCTGTAAAAAATTTGTCAAATTAGCTATTTTTCTATAAGGACAGTAGAGCTCTTGAGAACTCCAGTGATTGGTCTCTGCATTTCACTTCAATTCGTGCTATGGAAGTCAAAGGTTTAATCTGCAATCTGTAAACTGAGTGTATCTGTACCAATTTTGATCCGATTGAACCCAAAATTTCCCTATGGCCTTATATTATGCTAGTCTAACACTGTATAAGCCCAAAAGTCAAATTTAAAGTCTCTGGATAGCAGAAGTAGATAATCGCGATTATTTACTTTTGTCACTTTTTGGATTGGTTTGGCAAGTATACAACTTGTTAAAGCCCTTGGGCAAGTTTCAACAAGTTAGGACAAAATTTGATCAAGTTTACCTACTGTTCCGTATCCGCAGACTTTGATTTCGAGAATCTGGCTTAAGTCTTACTTTTGTGGTCCAAATTTCACCAAAATTGATTTTTGGGGTCCAATTGATGTGCTTGACCTTGTGGTATACTCAAATTTGCAAAATCACCAAGTTTTGAAACAAAAGTAACTAATCGCGATTATTTACTCATGACAATTTTTTGCAAATTTTTGTCCCAACTTTGAGACAGAGCTATTAAGCACCTTATGTTAAGGTCACTAGCCAATTTTCATCAAGTTTGGACCATTTTTTATCAAATGGTCATCAATTATTTGTCCGCAGACTAACTTTGCAATTTTTGTCACAGTTTTCACTTTAGTGATCTAAATCTTACCAAATTTGGTTTGTGGGCTTATTACAACATGGTAAAGCTAGTGGTATGCGCAGAAGTAAATAATCGTGATTATTTACTTTTGTCAATTTTTTGCAAGTTTTTGGTCAACTGAGCATATACACATGTTTATCACATCAATATAAGCCTATGAATCAATTTTCAACAAGTTTGGATAAATTTTTCCTCAATTCACACTCAAGATTCAAAAAGTAAGTACAAGCTTTAATTTTCACCCTGTTTTTTGCCAGTTTAGTGATCCAAATCTTTTGGGCCTTTACAAAAGTTGTTTGTACACATGCAATGAATCAATGATATGAGTCTTGGCTAATTTAGAGCAAAAAGTTAATAATCGCGATTATTAACTTGAGGCTTGAAATGAACACTTTTTTGCAATTTTCTCAAAGACAGTCTTTTTATGATGTTTTTTAAACTTATAAATCAAGTCAAAACTTAGTTTGACCTAAAAAGTCAAGAAAAAGTAAATAATCTGAGTTTTTGTCAACTTCTTGAAATTTTTACCTCGAAGTGTCCTTGAACTTATCCACTGGTTCAGACAACTCTTAGGCTTACTCCCCAGTTGGATTGAGTGAATTCGAGTCTTTTCGTGTTATTTCTAGCCGTAGACCTGAAATTCTGCAACCTTACATAACAACTCACACTTGATTCTTTCAGAGAGAGCAATGCTATGAAATCCACCTCGGATCGTACTTACCCTACTCTTAGTTTCTCATGCAATGGAGTTGTGAAAAATATCCACAAGCACTCGTTTTTTTGTGTTTTTTATGTTTTTCAGAGTCTTGATCTTAAAACTTGTCTGGTCTACCAATCATTCTCCAAATCCTAATATAAATCTACAATCCTACAGTTCTAAAGGTACTCAGCAAGTACGATTACTTCCAAGCTACCTCTACACAGCAAAAGACGACAATCTTAAGCTATGCGGTTTCTAAAAGAGAGTTTTGAACTCTAGACGAACCTAGAGAAAGTTAGAGGACAATTACACAAGACGCTCGTGTTTTTCCTAGTTTAGGTCTCTACGATCCCCGACAGTGGTGCCAAATGTGGGATGCATGTCTAACCTCACCATCCTATCTTATTGCAAGGACAGTTTATAAGACCTAAGCACACATGCCTATGGCCTCAAACCACACTTTAGGTCAAGTTTCAAAATCGTGATTATAAACAGTAGTGGATTTTTGAGCTAGTCGTTTTCGACCCAGAATGCATCTAAATGCTTAGCAATGATGCCCCAATACCCCGCCTATGCTTAGTTTTCGTTTTAAAAGTGTAAATTCCTAGTTATGATGAAATTAGGCCGCGGGCCGACGACGCCAAAAGCTACGAAATACTGTGAATGGCTTACGTCAATGCGTAGAGCTCTTACATGCGGTTGCAATGCAACAAACGCATTCGCAATGTGACAACCAGAGAGGGAGTAGAAAGCGCGAGAAGGAGAGAAGTGAGCACCGTTAGCTCACGCTGTGTATTTCTTATCCAAAAACTTATAAAAAACTTAGAAAAATTGGCTTTTATACCTTAGCCAAGGTTTTTGGGTGGTCAAAAGTAATAATCTGGAGTTCTACCAAAGCTGGAAATTGAATGGCTGATACAATCTAGAAGCTTGTAGCCCCGACTCATTAATTACAAAGTTTACCAAGAAAATAGGAGTTACAATATTCTCAATTTATCAAAATAATAATTGTTTTTACAAGGAGAACTCCGAAAAGTGGTGTCCGCGTTAACTTATTGCTGACATAACATCAACCTCATCCATGGCACCAGTATTTTTAGATTGGTTTTTTTTTCTCATACTTACGCTAAAGAATTAAAGAAGATAGATATAAGTATGACTTATGAGAGATTGTAACTAAAAGTTTGAGAAAAATAAGTGAGCAAAAGAAAACTTGACACAGAGAGATCTGTGTAATACAAGAAAATAGAGATGAGGAAAGTGAAAAGAATGTGTCTATGCTCTTTATAAAGCTTTTAAAAATTATTAATAAAAATTAATTTTTTAATTTAATTAATTTCCAATGTGTGTGAGAGAGATGTGTGTGCACGCGTGTGTGTGTGCGCACACTTGTGTGTGTGTGTCTGTGCGTGTGCGTGTCCGTGGGCTTGTGTGTGTTGACGTGTGCGTGTGTGTGCGCCTGTTTCTTCCACAACATGCACACACGCACTGGCATGTGTGTGTCTGTGTACACACGCGCACGCCAACGTGTGTATATGTGTGTGCTTACACACACACACATGGACTTACCAACGCACGTGTGTGTGTACACACACACGTGCACGCCAGCGTGTGTGTATGTGTGTGTGGACACACACACATGGCAGTCCACGTGGTCACGGAGCGGCCACGTAGGCTGCCTCGTGGCCACGTGGATTTTCCACGTGTACCGTCGGCAACCGACGATACACGTGGCATGCCACGTGGCCTAACGAACTGCCACGCAGGCAGCACACAGGCCACATGGCATGCCACGTGTACTGCCCTTGGACGATAGTACATGTGGCACGCCACGTGGTGCTTAATATGCGTAGGCCACGTGGCGTGCCACGTCTACTGCCGTTGGGCGAAAGTACACGTGGCACACCAGGTGGTGCCTAATAAGGCACCACGTGGGGTGCCACGTGTATTGTCGTCCAACGGCACTACACATGGCACGCCACTTGGCTTGCGTGTTGCTTGCGTGGCAGTACGCTAGGCCACGTGACACGCCACGTGTACCTTTGATTGACGACGGTACACGTAGCAAATCCACATGGCCACAAGGCGGCCAGCGTGGCCGCTCTGTGGCCACGTGGACTGCCACGTGTGTGTGTCCACACACACGTGCGCTAACGTGCGTGTGTGTGTGTGGACTGTCACTGGCCACGCATTGGCCAGGGGCGGACACACGCCTCCGCGTGGGGGCGTGGGGGCGTGTGGCCGCCCATGGCCAACGTGCTCGCTAGGGACGTGTGGATGCCCATGCTGGCCAAGGGTGCGTGGTCACCCATGGCCAACGCGCTGGCCAGGGCGGACACACGCCTCCGCGTGGCCGCCCATAGCCAACGTGCTGGCCAAGGGCACGTGGCCGCCCATGCTAACCAGGGATGCATGGCCGCCCATGACCAACGTGTTGGCAGCTCACACACACAAGAGCCCCGCCCCTGTGTAAAGGCCACCGGTAAACCTTCCCCCCCCCCCCCCCCCTCCCCACCGCTGTGTGCTAGTTGTGCCAAGATAAGATCGTCTCCTAAATTGTTTCGAATTCCCTCCAGAGTAAGGGTTTGCAGCAGCAAAGGTCATGTTGGCACCCCACCTGCCAACAATAACAGACACAAATGGATGCTCGTGCTCCGCCGCAGAGGGACTCAGATGAAGCCCTCTTGCCCGACACCACCGAGCCCACCATTCGACTTGCTCTATCGCCAATAGAGCATGCGAAGTTTGCAGCAAAGGTGGAGCACCTCCAGGACACACCTCTCATCTGCAAGATCATTGGCAATCGACCCAGCCGAGGTGAGGTACGCGACCTCCTTCAGGCCCGCCTTCTAGAAGAGGTGGGAAAGATCATTGACACTCAGTTTCTCGAGCGAAGATATTACCAGATCGAGTTTGAGGCTCTTGAGATGGTGGCCTCATCACGTGACCCATCCCACACTCCTCCTCTGACATATGGGACTGGCCGCAGATATAGGCGCTCTCTTGGTAGTGCTTTCGCTACGAGCCGAATGGCTCGAGAGAGACAGCCCTACTTGAGGACACCACTTTTGATACATGCCTCTCTTTTTGCATCAGTCCCCCGTGGGCTGACCAGTTTTGACATTGGCCGACGATGGGATTTCTTTGACTACAACTTCACCTAATTTCTGGGTGACTTTTCTCCCGACCTTTAGGCAGCTTGTTTCCGAGTTCATGTCCTCTTCTTAGCAGCTAGAGGCACCAAGGCTTTGGATACAGGGGTAGGTTTCCCCTTTCCGTTGTGTGGCAGGGATCATACAGAGTGGACCTTGCACACAATCCTTGATTGGCTCGAGGTCCATGTTGTAGAGTTTTCACACCACACAGGGGACCTGGGGGTGACAGACACTTTGGCCTCTAGCCAAGTTCAGTGTGACGCCACCGATTGCATCACGATGTAGACACCTTGTGGTTCACTTTTTTGCCGACAATCAGAGCCCTTGCTATGTATTTGTACATGAGGATTCTTAGACAAAGGATGTAGCCCTACGGACTGCACAATCTGCTTGGGCCTGGGTGGGACAGTTGACTCCATATGAGTTTGTCTAGAGGTCTCTCACATGCGGATTACTCCCCATCCAAGCCGGCCTCGAAGATAGCGAGGTTGCAACATCGGTCTTTTCTCACTGATCCCATGAGGATTGTCTCATGGAATGTGCACGGTTTAGTGGGCCCCAATTTCAACGCCAGAGGCGCCGCTTGCGTCAGGAGCTTCAAAGATGCCTTGTGGGTGGTATGATTGATATTCTATGCTCCAGGAGCATCATCTTTGTGAGAGTCGCAATCGACGATGTGGTCAAATTATGCGTGACCGATATGAGACTTTTTGGTCAACTGCTTTTGGGCCTGGAGACATTGAGGAAGGAATATATATGACTACTACAGACTCATGGCAGCAGGCCATTGTGGACAGCACTACAACACTACATGGAGATATCGATGCGCGTATATCGGCGAAATTAGCGGACGTCGATATACGCGTCGATATACGCGTCGCAATGTGCGTCGATATACACATGAAAAGGCTTTATTTTCCACGCGAAAAAAATTTGGGGAAAAAAAGCGAAACCCGCGAGCAGCAAGGGCCATTTTCGCCTACGCTCTGCTCAAATCTTGGCCTCCACCTGCTGCGCAGGTATTATGTCCCCCCAAACCCCTCTCTCTCTCTCTCTCTCTCTCTCTCTTTCCTACACACACACACACACGATGTAGAGAGAGAGAGAGAGCGGTGTGTGTATGTGTGTAGGAAAGAGAGAGAGAGAGAGAGAGGTGTGTGTGTGTGTGTGTGTGTGTGTGTGTGTAGGAAATAGAGAGAGAGAGAGAGAGAGAGAGAGAGAGAAAGAGAGCGGTGTGTGTGTGTAGGAAAGAGAGAGAGAGAGAGAGAGAGAGAGAAGTGTGTGTGTGTGTGTGTGTGTGTGTAGGAAAGAGAGAGAGAGAGAGAGAGAGAGAGAGAGGAGAGAAGTGTGTGTGTGTGTGTAGGAAAGAGAGAGAGAGAGAGAGAGAGAGAGAGAGAGAGAAATGTGTGTGTGTGTGTGTGTGTAGGTAATCAAAGAGAGAGAGAGAGAGAGAGAGAGATAGAGAGAGAATTAATGTATGCTTAGGAAATTAAAATGAAAGAAAAATAATTAAAGAGAAATGAAATGAAATGTTATATTAACGTCTTCGAAAGGTCAAAGTGACCTATGAGACACGAGACAAGAAAGTTACAATGTGATGGATCTGATACAAAGTCAGAGTAAGAAGATGACAAAATAAAATATTGTGGAATCCTAAACTGCCGGGTATGGACTAAACGGCTAAACCAGCTAGCTGGGATAGGTAGATCATAGGAGATCCAGCAGCTGTCGCTGGCGAATCTCATCAATCTCCTCCATGGTCAGTAGTCTGACCGGGCGTTATGCATGTTGAGCCAAAGTGACCTAGCTAGATCCTCTGATGCAGCCTCTGTCGATGTTGTGTAGTCCTCCGCAGTCGTGGACGTCTAGATCTCCCTAGCTCAGTCGCTCATTCGATCAGTAGAGAGATAGGGAAGTAGAGAGAGAGAGATAGAGAAAGAGAGTTATATATATATATATATAGAGAGAGAGAGAGAGAGAGAGAGAGAGAGGTAGGGAAGTGAAGAGCGAGTCAGAGAGAGATAGGAAAATAAGGAAATAGAGAGAGAAAGAGAGATAGCGAGAGCGAGATCGAGAGAGAGAGAGAGAGAGAGAGAGAGAGAGAGAGAGAGAGAAAGAGAGATAGCGAGAGTGAGATCGAGAGAGAAAGAGAGATCGAGATCGCTTTTTTGAGCAAGAACCATGCAAGGCTTCTGAATCTTTCTCAAGTTGCTCATCCATATCCACATTATCTTCTGGCTTGGACATGGAGGCCCCGTCCGGTTTACAATCAGGTAGAAAACTTTCATTGGGCTGAGAACTTCCATGGCTTGTGCATGTGGTGAAAAAAACACCAGGATGGGCATAATATCCTTGAAAAAACCTGTGCAAAAAATTGCAAACAGACGGAACATTACAAAAATGACAAAAATGGTCATGCTTTAATATATGATTCATCAAGTGCGGCATTGGAAAGCTTTCTCTGACAGGCTACCTCGGAATGGAGGCAGGTGGGTTCGTAAACAGAGAAGAAACTATGGAACTAAAAGAGGCAAAGGGGTTTTTCCTGCTACATGCATTGCCATGTACACCTGGGAGTGCACTTATGTGTCTACCCATATAGGATTTGACCAATAAAGACGAGATTTTGACCCGGTGGTCCTGATCTCCGTACACCTCTGGACCGAGGTGTACGGAGATAGGGCAAGACTAGAGAATGCGAGGTAGTTTACATTGTGAGGAGTATATATATATATATATATATATATATATATATATATATATATATATATATATATATATATATTAAAACAACATTCATAATCATTGTAGATGGCAACGTCATCAACTAACATGGAGGAAAAGATTGCATGCTCGTGCACGTTCTGCGAGTATCAAATCCTGCGCAAGCGTAGGATATGTAATGAGCATGTGCATAAGTACGGAGAGTTTGCTAGAGAAACCGTACAGAATCTGCGATACGACTTCTACGGGACGGGCATTGATTTCCGCGACATAGCACCTACATCTGAGAGAGAGAAAAAAGATTATGCGTGAAGGTCCGACCAATATAGAACCACGGATGGAAGTAAAAAAAGGCTTACAGACAGAAGACGACGGCATGGAGAAGATGCTGGATGCCTTCTTCGAGACAAGCGAGGAGAACGCGAACGAAGCAGCACCAGAAGCCGTGCGCCTATCTCCTGAAGACATGTTGAGGAAGTTGGCACGTCAACCAATCTATGAAGGCGCCAAAATATCTGTGCTTCGTACCTGTCTGGCGTTTTTGAATCTTCAGTCAGTGTACGGGTGGTCAGATGCAAGCGTCACTACTTTGTTTAGATACGTAATTTACAAAAGAGATTTTTCGATTGCAACGGTGATGTGCTCGGAGAGCTTTTTATTTAATGTGGCTTAAACAGGTTATTGCGGGAGCAACTTCTCTCGGCTGGCAATGAAATGTCCCCCTCCAGGCCAGACGCAAAGCAACTTCTGACCTCAGTTGGCTTGGACTACAACAAGATTCATGCATGTCCAAATGATTGCATTCTTTTTCCCAATGAATTCGCAGATTATCTATCGTATCCTAAGTGCGGAGCAATGCGCTACAAACAAGATGCAGTTGGCGAGACAGTGCCAGCTAAAGTGTTGCGGCATTTCCCTATTATTCCTAGGATAAAAATTGCGATCAAGGGGTGTTTAACGGAGGAAGTGCGGACCTGCATATACAAGATTTCAGAGCTAGTGCGGTGGATCTCTTCCAAGGATGCAAGACTGGTGGGAGAGGAGCCGCAAGGGCAAGGGGTGCCGAAGAAAATGAACCTGGCCATGCGAGAAAAGATCATGAAGTTTTGTATACTAAATTCAGCGCCCATGCAAAAATGGCTTGAAAGGTACGAAGAAGAGAAAGAGAGACGCAATCTAGAGCGACAGGATTTCAGGCGAAGTCGAACGACTAGAGACTTACCCTTGCCAGACTATCTCGCTCCTCTACCTGAATTCTCTCAATGGCATGGTTGGACAAGACAGTGAGAGCAGCTCGACAAATCGGAGAACCCATATCTCTAGAAGAGGAAGAGCGGCTATTGGATGTGACTGGAAGTATCATACATACATGGCACTGTGGTCGCATGGAAAGCATTTCAAAACACAACAAATTGACAGCAGAAGAAACACGTTTGACAAATGGGATAATGGTTAGTTTCATGCAAAAGAGCAGGGCCAATGCTAGAGACATGAATGAGAGCACTAGCAATATGGATTACTGTGGTCTGGTGTCAGATATCCTAAAAGTAAGCTTCAAGCGGTTTGAGATGTTTTTATTGGATGTGAAGTGGTTCAAGGTGATTACTTCTGGTCGCAATGCAACGGTACGCAGAGATGGAAACAAACTTGTGCAAATAGATTCTACAAAAACTTGGACAGATGCGAGCGACACATTTGCTCTCCCCGAACATTGCGAGCAAGTGGTCTCTGTACCGGACCCTCGAGAGCGACAATGGTGGTTTGTGGTTCACGTTGCTCCAAGAAATAAACAAGTATTTGAAGGGCAAGATCTCCTGGAGGAAAGTCAGTCAGGCGACGTCCATACCTCTGTGACATTAGATGAGATGGACGAAGGTATGGCAGAGAAAGCTGACAGATATACGAGGGATGACGCAGACAAGCCAGAATTGACACTTGTAGATGAAGATGCAATGGATGAAGACAATCTGCCAGAACGAGTTGGGACAGAGTTATGTTTGCAATTAGAGATAGACGATGATACGGTGCAAGATCTTATCAATGATGCCTCACTCGTCGAGGCCTAGGCCTGTAAGTGTTTGTGTGAAGACTTTGATTTAAAATTAAGCTTAAAGTTAATTTAAACAATTGTGTTATGACGCTTTATTTTACTTTCTTTGTGCAGGACTTTAGTATGACAGACGAGATTCCAGATCCCGCTTCCATGAGTGCAGATACATTCATGGGCTTCGTTACACGGGTGACGCCTGCTCAGATGGCAGAGGCTTCTCAGTACTGGGTAGCCAGAGGCACGGGTACTACGTCTCCGGGCTTCACACCCAAGGGACTGACACCTAGGGGAGGGACGCCTACGGGGTTCAGGACGCCTATGGGTACGACGCCTTCTTCTCCCATCACGGCCGCTTCGACACCTAGGGGTGGGACACAGGCGGGTACGTCCTCATCTCCGCAGCACAGGCGCACTCGCCGATCTCGGCGATCGTCAGGTGGAGGTGGTGGTTGCTGTGGAGGAGGGTCCACAGATGCTTCGACCCCTCCTCGCTCACGACCCCCGTCTTACCCAGGCACACCTCTCGACACACCTCTTGGCACACCTCGGACACCTTGGGGGGCACACGATCCTAGTGCCTCCAAGCTCTATACTGTACGGGAAGATGGTTCTGTTGACATGGATAGAGTCGGAACTGAGATGCGGCAGCGGATTCGCCAGCTCGTGGAGCTGCAGTTTTCGACCAGCATTCTGAGGTCTTGGGATCAGCAAGAAAAGAAAAAAGTCACTTACATAGTGGAGACCATCCTGAGAGAGTACCAGCCTGCTCCGGGTTCTTCCGTTGTTTCGACACGGTGGATCAAGGGTGTTGCACGGAACACCATCAAACATCGACGAGATGCAGCTCGGAAGGCTTTCAGGACCGGCTCGCCGAAGCCTTCGAGCATCCCACACGAGACGTGGCTACAGATCAGGGAGGATGAGTGAACAGCGAACAACGGCCACGCGGTTCAGACAGCAGCGTAAAGCCGCGCAGGTACGACAGATGACTAGGGGGACATCTCATCTTGGCAGCGGAGGCTTTGACATCTTTCGCTATGAATTTGTGAGTTTCTAATCCAATCTTAACTATGGCGTTTTTTAAAACGCGATGAATCATGTATTCTTATTACTTTGATTTTTGTATAAACGCAGAATCTTGCGATGCATCGAGCTCCATCACGCAAGGAGGAGTCAAATGGATATCGCAGAGGTATCTATGAAGTAATGAATGATCTTGAAGCTTCAGGAGAGCCTATAGACTGGGAGGCCTTACAGTCTCGCTGATCACTTGAGGTGAGACGTTAATATGTGTGAGTTGATTTAATGAAATCAGTATATGTGAAGTAATATCAATACTAATTTTGTGAGTTTTCCTTTGTGCAGGTTGCGATGCCTAGTCATTAGTGGACCAGATTTCATCTATATGCTTTGTGAGACACAGACACGCTTCTGTGTCTCTTTTTTGTACAAACAATTAGTGTTCAGACAGTTATTGTTTCCCTTATGGTTATGATTATTGTCATTGTCATTGTATAGACAGTTATTGTTTCTCTTTCTGGTTATGCTTATGGTTATTGTTAATTTTGTTTATGGTTATGGTTATTTGCATTATGGTTTTGATCAAAGTGATTATAGCCGGTTATGGTTTTAAGTTATGGTTATGCTTTTAAGTTATGGTTATGGTTCGTTATGGTTATGCTTTTAAGTTATGGCTATGCTTTTCAGTTGGTACGGTTGTCTTTCATTGGCCTTAAATCTCATGTGAGATCCTACATGGATAGCATGTAGGAGGCGTATACATGATATGGTTTTTTTTTAAAAGTTTATGTAAAAACAAAGGGAACTCTGCCGAAATTTTTGCGCGCGGGAGCATGGTTGATATTTTGGTGCTGCGCGCTTTCTTGGGCAGAGGGCAGGAAGTCTGGCTATGGCTGTGTCCATCTTTTAACTGGGCACAGGCCAGGCTACCTACCCTCTGCCCAAGAAAAAAAATTTCTGCTATGGTCATCGATATATGTGTCGCTATGCGCATCGCTATATGCATCGCTATGCGCGTCGATATACGCGTCGCTATCAACGTCGCTAATAGCGACTGGTTTCACAGCGACGCGTATAGCGACGCTCATAGCGACGGACAGCGTCGATATATGCGTCGATAACACCTTCTTTTGTTGTAGTGCAGAGGTATTATTGTGACAAGCATGGCCCAATGGATTACTATGCACGTTCATGGTTGCCTCATGGGCTTCCTGAACATCTATGCGCCCAATGTGGCAAGTGCACAAGCTAAGTTCTGGTCACACATTGTAGAGGAGTTGTCGCATACAGAGCAATGGTGTGTCGGGGGAGATTTTATCATGTTGAAGGACCCCTCAGATAGGATTGAAGGTAGACATGCTACTATACATGGACCTAAGTTGGCTGCTTGGGAGCGTTTATGTATGACCTTGAGAATTTCAGATGTGTGGCAGCATGCACGCTTTGTGAGGCCTCCAGACATCTTATCTTTCTCTCGCTATAACCGCAGAGTAGGAGGAGTGAATCTATCTCAGATAGATCGCTTCTACACGAGTGACCGCATCTGTGGCATGGGAGGATCTGTTTGCATTTTGGTAGGGACTTCTTTCTCAGATCATGGGCCAGTGATTCTTACTATGACAGACACAAAGAGGAGTGGGAGTGGAGAGGACGTTCATATGAGCAGAGAGCCCAAGAGGGGCGCCATGTGCAAAGGGTGGTGGTGGCACTTTGGACAGAGTTTGGGCACTCCGGGTACCCCTACTAGCAAAGTGGCTGGCCACTGGACTTGCTGAGCTTAGCCGCTTCTTCCTTCAGGAATCTATAGGTCGCTTGGTTGCGGCCCAGGAGAAGGAAAAGTGGCTCAGACGTGGCATTGCTTCTTTATAGCGGATGCAAGAGCGCCACCTTGATAGTCCTTGGTTAGAGGAGCAGATGCAGCAAGCTCGACAGGAGCTGACCACCATTGAGGAGCGGCGCAATGAGTTTGCCTTTCATCGACAAGCATCTCATTGGACCAAGGTGGGCAACAAAGTTACTGGGGAGTTCTTGTTGGGCCTCGCCATGCGCGTACCAATGTTAGTTAGTTGAGGAGACCTCATGGGTCAGTTGCTTGAGAGCCTGAGGATATACGTGTGGTTGCTACCGACTTTAACCGTGAGTTTCTTTCAGCTGAGCCACAGTCAAAGCGCCAGAGTGCATGACGAGAGCAGGTTTGGGCATAAATGCCTTGCCTAGTAACTGAGGAGATGCGTCAGAGACTAGAGATGCCTCTCCAGCTAGAGAAGCTCCATGAGGCTCTCGGGGCACTTCCCCGAGGTAGCTACCCAGGGGAGGATGGTTTGACTCCCATATTTTTCTTGGAATACTAGGAGCTGCTTGGTTGGATCTATGTAGTGCCTACCAGCACATCTTGCTCATTGGTCTAATATGCCTTATTCCCAAGGAGGGAGGCTCCTTCGACGAGATTCGGCAGTGGCAACCCATCACTATTCTGAACTTAGCCTACAAAATCTTAGCAAAGGCGTTGAGTTTGAGAATTCAGCCGCTACTTGAGAGCATTATAGATGAGACATAGACAGGTTTTGTCAAGGAGCGCTCCCTTCCTCCTCTCCATTCGGAGGAAGCTGCTTCATTGGAGTTTTGCACGGCTCTCTTTGGCAAGTAGAGTGGTAGTGGCTAACCACGTGCTTTTGGCTACTATGTGGTACATCACGTCTTGCTGGATCTTTTCGAACTCCTATATCAGCCAGCTGGAGAGGCTGATCAGGAACTTTTTATGGTCATGGCGCAACACCCAGTCAGCCAGGGACAAAGTGTCCTGGCAGGTCATCACTTTACCATGTTCTCAAGAAGGCTAGGGATCATCGACCCAGCATGGCAAAGCAGAGCCCTCCTTGGGAATCTTGTGGTCAAAGGACTTCTTCCTGGGAAGGAGCCCAGGAGTTGTTGCTACATTAGATTCGTGCTTGAGTCCCCCATACGGGCGGCCCTTGGAGCCCGTCCATCAGTTGGATTTTTACATAGATGCGCCGAGTGGGCCTGAGCAAGAGTTAGGAGACCCGCTTTGCTGCAAGTCTGCTTAGGTCTTGATAGCAGCTACAGACTGGCCTGGAGCAACACCAACCCACTTGCATGGAGGAGCGCTTGAGGCAGCCTCTAGTTTGGAACACCATGGTTAGCACACAGAGAGGTCATTTGGTTGGCAGTAGGCCTCATGTTTCTTGGGGTCCCATGGCAAAGGGTCCAGCCCGTACTTTCGATGACTGGCTACAGTTTTCAGCACTCCTCGAGGAGGTTCAGAGCATCTAGCTACGAGGCATAAGGAGGTGCAGAGCATGTGTCAGATATTCACAGAGGCTATACCAGCTCAGTGGCATACCCCCCTTGAGGCAGCAGCTCCCGGATGGATGGGGGCCTTCACACGCTCGGAGGCGGTACCCCACATGTTTTTGGAGATTTAGGGAGAGGGTCAGCTTCATAAAGTCTCAATAGAGGCATCATAGGTTGCAGAGTGCTATTTTCAGAGGATTAGAGTTGTGGGCATCTATGGGAGGACTTGTGTCATCGATCCTGACCCACCAGATCTTGAGTCAAGACACTGGCGGCTTTGGGCTTGGGAGAGCCCCCCTCTGGTATGAGTGCAGTGGGACCCGTGAGAGTGGTTCTAGCGGGATCCTTTCTCTTCAGCGGATCACCCAGGGACTCCTTTTTTCTAGTACATGGCTCGCTTGAGGCGACACATACTAACAGCACACACAGAGGCTCGTCCAACTACAATAGTTCACTGACAAAAGCAGGGTCTGTCACGAGGCTATGGCAACTACTAACCTTAGCTCTTGGGTTTTTTCCCTTGATTTTTATTTAATTTTTGGGACCCTCATTTTGAAGTCACAAATGGCCGGACATTGTGTTCCCAATGTGAAACGGACGACGACTAAGAGTTTCACCCGCAGTCGGGAAGGGCAGGTCACCACGAGATGGTCGGGCCAGTCGGCACTAGAATCCGAGCAATAAAAGGGTGTTTAGGCTCAGTTCAAAGTCATTTAGGCCCCTCGCTACACGTTATAAGTCCGTGGGTACTAGGAAATTAACTCAAAAGAGGCAAACCGGACACATGGCGTCTCCACAGCAATTTTCCCAGTCCAGCAAGAAGAGGGGCGCCCAAAAGGAGAGAGGAGGCTGATTTGACTTATTAAGTGACTAGATTGTGTGTGTGTGTGTGTGTGTGAGAGAGAGAGAGAGAGAGAGAGAGTAGTGATCACAGCTTTAATGAAAAGCTTGCCTTCTAACTTGCTCTATGCAGCACGATGATTCCGCTCTCGTGCATCCTTCCCCCCTTTGAATACAAAAACGTAATGCCTCGCTCGAGGGCTTTTCATCTGTATGTATAGTTGTGTGAGTTCATGCACGATTGCCGAGGCAAGAACCTCTTGCATAGGTATTGGATTAGCTAGTGGCTAAGCCCCCGCAGGTATAAGTGAATCGGAGAGATTTCACAAGAGAAATCTCGTCCGATTCAAAGGGCAAGTAGCGCTACAGGTGAGGGAGCTCGAGGGCTTGCTACGGATGCAACCGACACGTGAAACGGAACCCGAAACAGAGAATTACAGATTGCTGTAATCTTTTGCAGGTTCAGGGTTTTCGCCAGTTTATATGCCTTTAGGTCGTAGGAGCTTCGGGGAAGCTAGAGAATCACCGAACACGTGTTTTGGCGCAAATTGGAAGCCAAAAACAGAGATTTCAGTGTACTGTAATTTCTCGCTAGGTTTTGTATAAGTGCTCTAAAGTGCCTAGAAAGTCATTGTTTACTTGGGATTTTGTAGTAGAGACTCCTACTGTGGTTATGCTACTGAAATCGGGTTAGAGCAGGGGAATTTCAGCCCGATAAAAGTGGGACAGCTTATAGAAGTTTACAGGTCTTTTTGAAGTATAATAAGAATAAAGAAATATCAAAAGGGGCACCAGTCTTTGGGGCCAACACTGTGTCACTGTCTACTTGGAAGCACTCTAGCTACCAAGCCGTGGTTCGTTTGAAGTGTAATTCCCAATCATAGGTTTACTCGTGAAATTGGGAATGTCGACATTCTTGGAAGATCAAAGATAAAATCTGTAGCAATGCTTTCCCATGGCTTATTTGGAATAGGCAGAGGCTGTAATAAGCCTGGTGCCTTTTGCCTATCAAACTTGACCTTTTGGCAAATCAGGCATGCTCGCACAAAGGCATCCACGTCGTTACCCACCTTGCAACTATTCAAAGATCCTTGCAAAATCTTCATCAATAGTATACTCTTCCTTACTGTCATCAAGCTCATGATGATAAGGAATGGACACAATTGAAACTTGTGGCTTTCTTGATAATAAGGGCAAGTGGGAACAGTATCTACCCATGCTTGAATATGCGTACAACAATACGGTGCATTCGTCAACAAGCAAGGCACCTTTTGAGATTGTTGAGGGTGGCAAAAAGGTTCCTTCCATTTTGCACACAAAGGACAATTTTTTAGGCAGATCGATATGTAGAAAACATGGATGAAATGTATAAGATCAAGCTTGCCTTGGAGAAGACTCAGACAAAGCAAAAAAGGACTGTTGATCATCACCGTCGTGAATTGTTGTTTCCACCTAGTGATTGGGTACTTCTACGGTTTGGAAAGGCAAGGTTAAAGAAGATGAATGGCAAGGAAAGGTTGTTTCCGAAGCTCAGCATGCGTTAATATGGGCCTTTTCAAGTACTTGAGAAGATCAGCAATGTTGCGTATAGGCTGAAATTGCCTGATACTTAGAAGATTCATAATGCGTTTCATGTGAGTCTGCTAACACCCTTTGTGGGTGATGTGCCAGATGAAGATCAGCCAGAAGTTGACGAACTTAATGAGATCATGGTACCCGAGCAGGTTTTGGCACATAAGGAAAGAAAAGTTAAGGGAAAAGTTGCACGACGGTATTTGGTGAAGCTCAAGAACTATCCACCTATGGATGCAAAGAGGATGGAAGAGTGTGAATTGCTAGTCACCGAATGTATTGTAGCTTTACCTTGAGGCCTTTGGGTTACAGTGTCACAAGACAGGCACCACGTGCCAATAGAAAAGAACAGACTGAACAGACTTTTAGCACTTCAATAACAATTGAACTGAGAGAGAGAGAGAGAGAGAGAGAGAGACGACACGCGACACAGAGTGGCGAATTCCACCCCAGAGAGTATTGGCCACAAACCTTGGCGCCCCTTTCGGTATTTCTTTATATTGCATCAACACAGTACAAACCGGTACTCCAAACTCTGCACCTTCTCCAGGAAGCATGCCAGAGAATGAGCCCTAGCCTCATATTTGAAGGCCCTTGGCCTAAAAAGCAGTTACAGTGAAAAGCCTTCAAAACTCAAAAGCTTCTGGTCCCAAAAGCTGTCAACGTAATTTACGGAAATCCGTACAACCTGCCACGTCATCAGCCAAACACGGAAATCCATACATCTTGCCACGTCATCAGCCAACGTAATTTCCGAAACTTCCGTACAACTACCACGTCATCAGCTTTGTGTGAGTGTGTGTGTGAGTTCTGCTTTCTTTTAATCCCTTTATGTCACTAAGGCCCCATCGGACGGGGTCCCCATAAGTTGGTAGGAGTTCTTCTTCTTCTGCTACGTGTTCTTAGGGATTAGGCCCCTCGGCCGGCATATGTAAGTTGGCCCCATTCTCTAGGGCTTTGACACGTCAGCAGTTTGTGACATCTCCCCTTCTTGAAAGAGAGTAATCATCCGCGATTACAACATATCTGCAAAATAACTCAAATTTTCAAGAGACATTCCGAGGGACAATCAGTTTGCTCTTTTTGTTAAGGAGTTAGCTTCTCCTTTCGGCTCTTTTGATAAAGGAGTTAGCTTCTCTTTCGTCCAAATCGGAACTCTTGATATTCCAGTGTAGTAAAATTAGCCATCACACCTAGACCTGATCTTCCACGGGTGTCTTGATGCACTAAAATTACATACCCAGGCAATCTCATCCAATTAGGAATATTCAGTGGTTGGCACATCACAATGCAAAACAAATGCTCACATATGCATGTTACAAGATATAGAAACATAAAGTCGCCGATGAACACTCCTCCCGCATAACCTAAGAAGGTCCGGGCCGGGAGATATTCAACGACTCCCTCATCACTCCTCCGGCATAACCTAAAAAAGTCCGGGCCGGGAGATATAGAGGCCTTTTACAACCAAACGCCCCCGAGACCGCAGTCTACGTCGTTTGGAGGTGCTGAGAGTAACAACTGCTCAGACTTTTGAATACTCCTCCCGCATAACCATCGAGGTCCGGACCGGTAGTCAAAAACAATACTTTTTAATCATTCAATACTCCCCTCACAAATAACCACAAGGGTCCGGGCCATGAGAATGAACAAGCATTCTCAAACATCATTTCTCACTACTCCACCCAGGAGTAAAATCACCAGTCATTGAAACCAATATTAAAACTGGAGTCAAACACTTCAAATCGGCACGAAGACAAGTTCAAAACAGATACCATTCATTTCAAACAAATTCCAAACAGGATCACCAAACAAGTTCTCAAACAGATTTCAAACTTAAAAAGCAATCTCAACATCAGCCGAGCTCGAAAAGTCGAATGAATTTCCATCCTAAAACGTGCACCAAAAATTAGGGTTAGATTTCTTCCATAAGGTCGTAGCCGAGCACAGCATGGTCCATCAGCTCTTGGACAAACAGTGTTTCTTTGGTAGCGATGGTAGTCCCAAGATAGCAATCGCATTGGACCTCCAAGGTCATCTGCTCGTGAAGAGACATCTACTGGGAGATCTCGAGAAACTTCAAGTTATAATTTGCTAGGGTTTCCATGGCAAGCATTTTAGGATACCCCACTCTGTCAGAAGTTGCACTCCGAAGGAAGATGTCAGAAACCATATAACTTCGGGCAAAAAATTTTATTCAAAGCTTGCCTAGTCCTTGGAAGTGTACGGCTTGGTAGCTATAGACATCTGCATGGTACTGTCTCTGAGAAAAACAGCAGCTCGAAACAAACTTGGATCCTTCTCTTGCAAGTGATCTTAATGGCTTATGCCCTGTAAGACATGAGCGGTGAAGACGGGAGCGCGCCCGATGCACGATGAAGTAAGGGTGGGAGTGGCTAATAAGTCCGGATTGGAGGGCGAAGATACCTCGAATAAAATTACAATAGCTCTGTCTGCTCTATTGTAGGACCAGTATGCTTTCAGAAAAGCACACGCTTGATGCTCTGATACCACTGTCACAAGACGGGCACCACGTGCCAATAGAAAAGAACAGACTGAACAGACTTTTAGCACTTCAATAACAATTGAACTGAGAGAGAGAGAGAGAGACGACACGCGACACGGAGTGGCCGAATTCCACCCCAAAGAGTATTGGCCCCAAACCTTGGCGTCCCTTTCGGTATTTCTTTATATTGCATCAACAGAGTACAAGCCGGTACTCCAAACTCCACACCTTCTCCAGGAAGCATGCCAGAGAATGAGCCCTAGCCTCATATTTAAAGGCCCTTGGCCTAAAAAGCAGGTACAGTGAAAAGCCTCCAAAACTCAAAAGCTTCTGGTCCCAAAAGCAATGCCAAAAGCTGCCAACGTAATTTACAAAAATCCGTACAGCTTGCCACGTCATTAGCCAGCGTAATTTCCGGAACTTCCGTACAACTGGCACGTCATCAGCTTTGCGTGAGTGTGTGTGTGAGTCCTGCTTTATTTTAATCCTTTTATGTCACTGGGGCCCCATCAGACGGGGTCCCCATAAGTTGGTAGGACTTCTTCTTCTTCTACTACTTGTTCTTCTTAGGGTTTAGGCAGTTCGGGAAGGGCAGGTCGGCACGAGATGGTCAGGCCAATCGGCACTAGAATCCGAGCAGTAAAAGGGTCTCTAAGCTCGGTTCAAAGGCATCTCTCTCCCCCTTTAAATACAGAAACGTGATGCCCCACTCGAGGGCTTTTCATTTGTATGTACAGTTGTGTGGGTTCATGCTCGATTGCCAAGGCAAGAGCCTCTTGCACAGGTTCTGGATTAGCTAGTGGCTAATCCCCCGTAGGTACAAGTGAATTTGGAGAGATTTCATGTGAGAAATCTTGTCCGATTCAAAGGGCAAGTAGCCCTACAGGTGCGGGAGGCCGAGGGCTTGCTACGAATGCGACCGGCACGCGAAACGGAACCCGACACAGAGAATTACAGCTTGCTGTAATTTTTTGCAGGTTTAGGGTTTTGGCCCTAACTAATCCCTAATACCCCCAGGAGCTTCGGGAAAGCGTTGGGATCACTGTATAGAGGATCTGGTGCATTTCCAGGGCAGAAAACAGAGAATTCAGCGTGCTGCAGATTCTCGCCAGGTTTGGGAAAGTGTCCGTATGCGCCGGGAAAGTCACCTTTGGCATGGGGATTTTGTCTATGAAGCCTCCTAATGCGGTATGCTGCCAAAATCGAGCTAAACTAGGCCATTTTCAGCCCGGTAAAAGCGGGCCAGCTTGTAGGAACTCGCAGGTTTTCTCCCAAGTTTTATAAGAATAAAGAAATACCGAAAGGGGTGCCAGTCTTTGGGGCCTACAGGGTGTTGTTGTCTACTTAGAAGCACTCTCGCTCCCAGGCCGTGCTTTGTTTGAAGTGTTAATTCCAGTCACAGGTTTGTTCGTGAAATTTTCCTCTGTGTTGTAAACTCAAGTTCCTCGGTGAAAGCTAAAGTCTACCACCCTACGGGCCGGTTTCAGGGTCTCACGGCTGAGTTCTTGTTAGGGTTCTGGGAGCAGTTGTGGGACAGCAAGTAGTCAAGGAGAGTTACTATGTTTCAGTGGCTTGTAGCGCACAGGGCTACAACAGTTGGGAGTTGGTTGGTACACAGTGGCTTCTCGGTAGCATTTGCAACCTGTGGCCATCCTTTGTAGAGTCAGTGTCATTGTTTGTGGGACTGCCCTGTGGCACAGCAGGTTTGGCCTCAGGTTCTCCGATTGATGCCAGCCCGACAGTACACTTGAGGTGCTGCAGCTTGGTCTAGTCTCACGGGCCCAATGCTTCACTTTGAGTTGGCTTCCACCAACAGGATGATAGTGATCCAGGAGGGTCAACCTACACTTCAGCTTGCCACAGAGCTCATCCCCTAGGAGTGGTGCAGTGATAGAGACTGGTGTTGGGAGCTCATCTATAGCCTGACACTCTGGTTCATCTCGCGGGCCCGCTACTTTCGCATCTTCAAGGCTCACCATGTTCCACCAGCAGAGACTGTTTGTGACATTTGGGTGGAGCTAATACATACACCCCGTGTCACAAGATGGGCACCACGTGCCAATAGGAAAGAACAGACTAAACAGACTTTTAGCACTTCAATAACAACTGAACTGAAAAAGAGAGATGACACGGGGAGTGGCAAAGTTCCACCCCAGAGAGTATTGGCCCCAAACCTTGGCATCCCTTTCGGTATTTCTTTATATTACTTGAACTTAGTACAATGCCGGTACTCGCGCTCTGCACCTTCTCACCAAAGCGTGCCAAAGAATGAGCCCTCTGCACATATTTAAAGGCCCTTGGCCTCTTAAGCAATTACATGAAAAGCAGTAAACTCAAAAGCATCTGGTCCAAAAGCAGGTGCTCAAAAGCTACCAACGTAAATCACGGAAATCCGTACAGCTCTGCCACGTCATCAACCAAGGTGAAATACGAAAATCCATACAATCTGCCATGTCAGCAAGCCAACGTAAAATCCAAAAATCCGTACAATCAATCAGTGTAAAATCCGAAAATCCGTACAGCATTTGCCACGTCATCAGCTCGCAAATTAGCCTGTGTGTGTGCGTGCTGGGTCTAGCTTTACTTTTAATGCCTTTATGTCACTTGGGCCCCATCGCACGGGGTCCCATAAGTTGGTGTGAACTTTTCTTTAAAAATAGGCCACTCGGCCAATCTTTGCAAGTTGGTTAAACTTCTTCTGTTGGCTTCTGCTTCTTCACTTAGGGTTTAGGCCCCTCGGCCGGGATCTCCACGTTGGCTCCATTCTTCAGTGGCTTAAAACGTCAGCAATTAGACACTCAGGGGTCAGTTTGAGACACTTCAGGGCAGCTTTGACCACATGCGGGACGGCCGAGAGGGTTTCTTGCGACTTTGGTGCCCATGGCCTTTCTTCACCATGGTTCAAGGTGCGCCTAGATGGCACTACCGGCCACCATTGTGGCTTTTTCCTCCTCCCATTTCGTGATCTAGCCCTCATTGTACATACTTTTTCTCATCGGGAGAGTCTCCCCATGTCTCCGATGTAGCCCTCTCTAGTAGAGGTGGTTTGTAGCCTTTGGGTACTTATTATTAACTAATGGAAGGATCTCTTATCCTGCAAAAAAAAAGATCATCCCCTAAAAAGAGGACTATCTTGTTTAGAGTTGGCCTCTTTTTTAAGAACTTATTTGCTTCGATTGAGGGGGAGCGTAAAATTAGTGCCCTTTAACCGAGGACGTTGGTACAGCTAAAGTTGGTCCGAGCTAGGAGATGGCCTATGCCAGGCAGAGGCAGCATGTGAGTGTAGTGCAGAAGGCTAGGGCAGGTACCAAAGCCCTAGGCAACCAAGGGGTAGCGGAGGTGTATGCTCGATAGGGTTTTTTAGGCCACAGGTGTGTTGCAAAGAGCCAAGCAGGTTGGTGGCCTGCTATGCCCGAGATGTGGGTTTTATGTGCGAGAATGTAGTGTTGACTATGTTTTCGAAGCCGCTCTAAACGGCTCGTCAAACGGAGCCCTGGTGCTCAAGATATTGCGGTTTAAAGTTGAAGTGTGTAGCAGATCCCCGACGGACAGGGCAACTGGGGACAGGCGGCCCGAGCTGATGTCAGTGTATACATGTGTAGAGCTCGAGTTGTGGAGCATGCCTGTCTTCTCGGATTGCCAATCAGAGCTCTGGATAGCAAGTTATGGCCATCAATAGTTTTTCCTGGGGCTAGTTATGGGCCAAGTCGACCCCATGGAGAATCATGCCATATGGCACTTCTTGAGCCTCAACAGGATTCTTGACAGTAGCATGCATCATGCAGAGCAAGCAGAAATTGACGGCGCGTGATTCTCAACCCCGAGCGCCGAGTCATAGTCCGATGAAATCTGAAGCAGTTACCCGAGGGCCGATCATAGATGTTCTCTCCCGTCTTTCGATGGCTCTAGTTTGCAGTTTGAGGAGGGTTAAATGGAGACAAAGTCCAGGGAGGTTCAGAACACACAAGAAGATCTTCGCACTGGGCTTGATGAGCTGTGCATTGAGCATGTGAGCAGGTAAATGTGGCAGGTTAAAAGGGACACCATTGGGAAGTTCTTAAGAGAGTTTTTTGAGTACTCAAAGGAAGTTTTTGGGGGCAGCTCACGGGCAACTGCCACGTGGCGAGGGAATGAACCCGTATGCATTGGAGGGTCGCCATTTGCCAGGGTATATAGCCAGGGGCGCTAGCCCATTGTAAAGCATGGAAGCGAGCTCCTTTGGAGCTCCGTGAGTCGATGGTTATGGTGTTGGTGGCCGTGGGCGCTGCGGTTGCCCGTGGCGGCGCTGCAAGGCGGCTGTCCGCGGCAGTTTTGGAGGCAAGGCGGGGCGGCGCAGTGGCGCGCCCGCGCGTGTGGCGTCGGTGGTTACTCACAGCCGATGACCGGGCGGTTGAGGATGATCCCCACGGCCCTTGGGGCCTCGAAATTTTAGAAGAGAAGAGAGGGGGCAATAGCGATATCGCTATTGCCTCCCCCCCTCAGGTAAGAGAAGGATCCCGCGGAGGTTGAACATAGAGAGAGGAAGGGAGTTCAAGGGCGGCAGAGGCCATCCGGGCAAAGTAAACAAGCAAAGCCAAGCCAAGGGCTCCGGGCCAAGCAAAGGCAAAGGTAAGAGGAACCGGACAAGGAAAGGTCGAAAATCAAGGCCAATTGAGGACAAGAGGAGCCGGACAGGTGAGTTAAAGTCAAAGTCAGACCAAAGAAGCAGTACAAGGCTAAGCCCAAAGAGGGTAAAAATTGAAGGATAAAAAATTAAAAAAATGCTAGGGAGCAATAGCGCCGTCGCTAATGCCCCCCCCCCCCCCCCCCCCCAAGTGCAAAAGAGAGAAAGAGAACAGATGGAAAAAGGCGGTGCCCCCCTTTCCAAAAAATACCTAAAATGATTGCCACATGGACCAATTAAAGTGCAATTTCCCAAATTGAACCCCCCACCCTATAAAAATAAAAAAGTAATCAAATTAGGGGCTTTTTTGGCCTAGTTTTCTCTAGTTTTGGGCCCGTTTTGAAGCCTGCAAAGTGGAGCTTTTGGATAGAGGAGTGTGCTTGTCAAGCCCTTTGCATTTTCCTTGTGTAAATGGCCATGGTGATGGCAGTGTGAGTTTGTACAGGTGTTTTGTGGAGTGTAATCGAGCCATTGTTGCCTCACCTTGCTGTTGTTTCCCCTTCCCCCTTTCTCTTTCTCCTGCTTTGGTGTTTTCGCTCGATGCCGGTTGTGTGGAAGTTTGTGCCCCCCCGGACCGATGGTGTGTTGAGTGAGAGAGTGAGATTGAGTGGCTGTGAGCATGTGTAAGGGTGGAGACAGGCAGTGGTAGTAGGTGTATCTTGTGTGGTGGTTTTGTGGAGTGTGTGAGCAGTGGCAATCGAGCAGGCGATGGTCTGCTAGCGTGAGTTGCGTGTTTGAAGGTGTTTTCTGAGAGGATAGGGGTGCTGTGAATACCCTGAGCTATAGAGAGGCCCTTGTGTTTGTGATGGACGTGTTCCCCCATTCCCCCTCTCCATCTTCTGGTGCCCCCACGGAGGAGTATGCTGATGCTCCTAGTTGATGTCGAAGCGGCGATTTTTGTGATGCCAAAGGTGCGGCCTTTGAAGAGCAGGTGCTGCTAGTGATGGCTTGGACAGGATTTCCCATTTTCAGTAGGATTGAAGATGCGGAAACTTGGCTTCAAGACTATGGATTGTTCGTGTTGGAAAGCGGTTTATCGAAAGAAGATGGTGCGGTACAGGTGTTCCCGCTCCTGGTTCGTAGTAAAGCAAAGCTATGGTTCAATAGCCTTGGTGAAGAAGAAAAAACAGATTGCGAAGCCCTGGAGACGGCCTTTCGGAGAAGATTTGTTGCGGATGCGCAGCTGGATGAGGTAAAGCGGAAGCTGGACAGTTTGAAGCAAAGCTTGGAGGGTGATTTTCAAGCGTTCGAGTGGGAGTTTGAGGCCCTTTGGGGAAAGTTAATCAAGGTAACTACTGCAGAAAATGCCAGTTTTTTGAAGTGTAAGTTCATGGATTGCCTGCATAAAGAAGTGCGAGATAAGGTGGAAATAGATGGCCCAACATCGTATGAGGAGGCGGTAGCTCTAGCGAGAGGGCGAACCAAGAAGATTTTGAAGAAGCGCGAGGCTAGGTGGTGTTTGCAAGGTGCAGTGATGCCAAAGCAATGTGATGCGGTGGTAGCCGAACCAAAGGTGGTGCAAAGAGAAGTGCAGATGCAAGAAGAACCAAGGGTTCTTTGGCTGCAAAGAGACAGGATGGTTCCTACGCCGAAAATGCCATCTAGAGCAGTTCCAATGGTGGAGGAAGTGCAGGTGGTTCCAGAGTGGACAAAGAATGTGTTGTCGAGTTCGAGTGAAGCTGTTGAAGCTCCATTGAAGTGCGGTAAAGAGCAAGGGGTGCGGTTTGCAGACGAGATTGAAGCAGTGAAGCTAGAAGAGATTCCTGAGCTTGAGACCCAAGAGGAGACTGGTTCGAATGACAGTAGCTCTATGGACGCACATACGAGTTGGGAGACCGAATCATCCCAATCCAGGTATGATGAGTTCGACCTCTTACATGTGAGTGGAGAGGCAGTGAATATGTGCGAGGAGCAGCATGAAGTGCAAGCCCAGGTGCTTAGTGAAGACCAAATGGAGCAGTCTAGGCCTACATGTGGTGAAAAGCAGGTAAAGCTGATGTGCAGTGCCATGCTAATGGCCATGTTGATGAAGATAGCAGTGGAATATGCCATGGTGGTGCAACAGGTGCAAAGCTTTGCCAAATGATGTGGGGCAGTTGTACCTATGGAAGAGAATGAGGCGAATGTGATAGAGAATGAGTTTCTCTCTTCCTTGGCAGAGATTGATGATGCAGCAGTAGAAGAGCAGGTAATTGCAGCGGACAAGCAAGCAGTGCTTATCGACCTTGAAGGGCCAATTGACGAGGAGGAGCTCGATGATGCTAGAATTGAGTTCATGGCAGGTGAGAAGAGCAGTGCGGAGTCAAAGAAGGAGGTGCTTCCTATGCAGTTGATGCTCTCTATGACAGGCGATGCGGATTCCGAGGCGGTGTCCAAGCTTTCTAAAGAAGTCTACGAGTGGTGGTTAAAGGGAATGTTGATAAAGGTAGCTGTGCAGTGTGCTGTTGAGCACGTACAAGATCTGCTAGACGAGGATCTAGCTTTACATGGATGGGAGGGTGGGTCAGATGTGTTAAGTCTGTTTGGTGCGAGAGATGGTACAAGTAGGTCTCTGGATGGTGAGCACGAAGGTGCTCTATTTGGTGTTCTTGGAGATGCTTGGTTGCCAGTGGGAAGTTTGTCAAGGGGTGCTTGGAGTGGTAGAAGCATGTTGATGGCAATTTGGTTATGCAGTTGGATATGTGCCTTGGTGTGGCACTATGTAAAGTTGTTGCAGGTGGATGGAAGACACCAATGCAAAGTGTTTGATCCAGGAGGTTGATGACAGGTAAAGCAAGGGGTTGGGCAACCCGCATGGACCAAGACAGCGGGTAGCAAGAGTTAGCTTTGTATATATGCTAGGTGATTTTGCAGTGTACAAAGAGTCTGTTTTTTATGTGCAGTTTTTTAGTGCAATAAGGCCATGTGTGGTTGAACATAAATGTTCAACGAGGGGGTGAGCAATGATGGTGCAGCTAAAGTTGGTCCGAGCTAGGAGATGGTCTATGCCAGGCAGAGGCAGCATGTGAGTGCAGTGCAGAAGGCTAGGGAAGGTACCAAATCCCTAGGCAACCAAGGGGTAGCGGAGGTGTATGCTCGATGGGGTTTTTTAGGCCAAAGGTGTCTGCAAAGAGCCAAGCAGGTTGGTTGCCTGCTGTGCCCGAGATGTGGGTTTTATGTGCGAGAATGTTTCACTGTGCTTTCGAAGCCGGTCCAGACGGCTCGTCAAACGGAGCCCTGGTGCTCAAGATATTGCGGTTTAAAGTTGAAATGTGTAGCAGATCCCCGACGGACAGGGCAGCTGGGGACAGGTGGCCTGGGCTGATGTCAGTGTATACATGTGTAGAGCTCGAGTTGTGGAGCATGCCTGTCTTCTCGGATTGCCAATCAGAGCTCTGGATAGCAAGTTATGGCCATCAATAGTTTTTCCGGGGGCTAGTTATGGGCCAAGTCGACCCCATGGAGAATCGTTCCATATGGCACTTCTTGAGCCTCAACAGGATTCTAGAGAGTAGCATGCATCATGCAGAGCAAGCAGAAATTGACAGCGTGTGATTCTCAGCCCCGAGCGCCGAGTTATAGTCCGATGAAATCTGAAGCAGTTACCCAAGGCCGATCACAGATGTTCTCTCCCGTCTTTCGATGGCTCTAGTTTGCAGTTTGAGGAGGATTAAACAGAGACAAAGTCCGAGGAGGTTCAGAACACACAAGAAGATCTTCGCATTGGGCTTGATGAATTGTGCATTGAGCATGTGAGCAGGTAAATGTGGCAGGTTAAAAGGGACACCATTGGGAAGTTCTTAAGAGAGTTTTTTAAGTACTCAAAGGAAGTTTTTGGGGGCAGCTCACGGGCAACTGCCACGTGGCGAGGGAATGAACCCGTATACATTGGAGGGTCGCCATTTGCCAGGGTATATAGGCAGGGGCGCTAGCCCATTGTAAAGCATGGAAGCGAGCTCCTTTGGAGCTCCGTGAGTCGGTGGTTATGGTGTTGGCGGTCGTGGGTGCTGCGTTGGCCCGTGGCGGCGCTGCATGTGGCGTCGGTGGTTACTCACAACCGATGACGTGGCGGTTAAGGGATGATTCCCGTGGCCCTTGGGGCCTCGAAATTTTAGAGGAGAAGAGAGGGGGCAATAGCGATATCGCTATTGCCTCCCCCCCGCAGGTAAGAGAAGAATCCCGCAGAGGTTGAACATAGAGAGAGGAAGGGAGTTCAAGGGCGGCAGAGGCCATCCGGGCAAAGTAAACAAGCAAAGCCAAGCCAAGGGCTGTCCGGGCCAAGCAAAGGCAAAGGTAAGAGGGACCGGACAAGGAAAGGTCGAAAATCAAGGCCAAAAGAGGACAAGAGGAGCCGGATAGGTGAGTTAAAGTCAAAGTCAGACCAAAGGAGGAGTACAAGGCTAAGCCCAAAGAGGGTAAAAATTGAAGGATAAAAAATTTAAAAAATGCTAGGGGGCAATAGCGACGTCGCTAATGCCCCCCCCCCAAGTGCAAAAGAGAGAAAGAGAACAGATGGAAAAAGGCGGTGCCCCCCTTCCCAAAAAATACCAAAAATGGGTGCCACATGGACCAATTAAAGTGCAACTTCCCAAATTGAACCCCCCACCCTATAAAAATAAAAAATTAATCAAATTAGGGGCTTTTTTGGCCTAGTTTTCTCTAGTTTTGGGCCCGTTTTGAAGCCTGCAAAGTGGAGCTTTTGGACAGAGGAGTGTGTCTGTCAAGCCCTTTGCATTTTCCTTGTGTAAATGGCCATAGTGATGGCAGTGTGAGTTTGTACAAGTGTTTTGTGGAGTGTAATCGAGCCATTGTTGCCTCACCTTGCTATTGTTTCCCCTTCCCCCTTTCTCTTTCTCTTGCTCTGGTGTTTTCCCTCGGTGCCGGTTGTGTGGAAGTGTGTGCCCCGCCGAACCGATGGTGTTTTGAGTGAGAGAGTGAGATTGAGTGACTGTGAGCGTGTGTAAGGGTGGACACAGGCAGTGGTAGTAGGTGTATCTTGTGTGGTGGTTTTGTGGAGTGTGTGAGCAGTGGCAATCGAGCAGGCGATGGTCTGCTTGCGTGAGTTGCGTGTTTGAAGGTGTTTTCTGAGAGAATAGGGGTGTTGTGTGTCACCAACGTGTGACTACTATCTATCCTTTTTGTTGATTTCTTTCTTATTATCTATTTACTTTCACTTTTTGGAAACACCCCTCAGGAAATCTAACTGACCTGCATTGCATAGCTAGTGTGGAACTGTCCAGAGGGAGTCCAGGCCTGAGGGCAAGAGAGCACTAAGGTTGGACAAGGACTATGGTTAGCCAAGTGGGGTCATTGACTAGCCAAAGTGGAATCCTTTGCTACAGAGGCTACATTTCAGTTCTGGATGTGGCCGCAGTGTACAAAGAGGGTCGGATGACCTAGAAAGATACAATGGCAGCATCTCCTAAAATTTAGGGAACTGCTATTTTGGGACCTGAAAATGTGTTGACGTCATTACCTCCGGAATGACAAGGGGAACATTTTCTTACTCTGCCGTGAAGTCAACTGGGCAACCGGTTGGGAGATTTTTAGGCGGCAACCCTGAAATGGGAAAATGCTTATAAATGTGCCAAGTGGCACCTTCTGGTGCACTTGCCTCATGCAACAAGAAGTGGCGCTGAATTTTAAGCTGGGAGAGGCTCATTTGCAGCTTTTGTCACAGGTTAAGAGCTATGGAGTGCTTGCTTTCCCTCTTATGCACAGTGCGGTGCCAGGAGTGATGCCCTGCACGCTACGCACTGCCCTCTCTCTCCCCTTTGGCAGTATGTTATGCCCCTCTAGTGGGCTCTTCATTTGACCAATGTACAGTTGTGTGGGTTCATGCGCGATTGCCGAGGCAAGAGCCTCTTGCACAGGTACTGGATTAGCTAGCGGCTAATCCCCCCGCAGGTACAGGTGAATTCGGAGAGGTTTCACGCCAGAAATCTCGTCCGATTCAAAGGGCAAGTAGCCCTACAGGTGCGGGAGCTCGAGGACTTGCTACGGATGCGACCGGCACGCGAAACGGAGCCCGAAACAGTAAATTACAGCCTGCTGTGTATTTTTGCAGGTTTAGGGTTTTGGCCCTAAACGGACCCTAATACCCCCAGGAGGTTCGGGGACGCAAGGGGACCGCTGTACAGGTGATCTAGCGCATTTTCAGGGCTGAAAACAGAGAATTCAGCGTGCTGCAGATTCTCGCCAGGTTTTGCAAAGTGCCTGTATGCGTCGGGAAAGTCATTCAATGCGTGGGAATACTGACCGTGAAGGGTTCTAGTACAGTTATGCTGCCGAAATCGGGCTGGAACAGTGGAAATTCAGCCGAGTTTGTGCGGGGCAGCTTGTAGGGAACCACAGCGTTTATTCCCTCTTTTGAACAATAAAGAAATACCGAAAGGGGCGCCTAAGTTAGGGGCCAATCTGGTGTCTGTCTACTCATACAGGTGCAATCTAGCAACCTGTATCCCTCTCCCCTTTGTTGTGTCTTGAAAGTACAGGTAAAATAGACGACTAATAATGGGTGAAAGCTAAATCAAGGTTTAAAGTAAAGTCTACCGCCCTTTTTGGATTGAACAGGCCGGTTTCATTGTGAATACCCTGAGCTATAGAGAGGCCCTTGTGTTTGTGCTGGGCGTGTTCCCCCATTCCCCCTCTCCAACATGTCTATATCTACCTTCTTTTTCCCACCCTCCATGCTTTGGTACGGGTGGGTGTTGTCACCCCATCATTGCCATAAGCTCCTTACCTTCCTCATTCACATTATAACGGTCTTTAATACCAGATATGCGTACATGCATCGTGTTCTCCTCCTTTGTTCTTTCAATGTCATGTTAATGATAGTTGGGGTAAGGCGTATGCTCCTTGGTCTTCTCTTTCTTAGCCACTTCAATCCACTTCTCGGCCTCCTCTCTTGCCTCTTGCTTGAGGTTCTTCTTGATAGCTTTGACCCATCCGTTCTTCTGGGCATCGAGCTTCTTCTCAATGGTCGCTACGATCTCCTTGGTGATCTCAAACCATGCCGCCATATGTGCATACCAACATGATGCATCTCCCTGTGTTGTCAAGTGTCGGGAGGACTCTAGGGTCAGCCAAGCATAACGATCTCGTGAGAGCTCCCACAAGTTGTATATGAATGCCATTGATCTCGTAAGAACCTCAACCACCAAAGGAGGGGCAGCGAACTCTACTCGGTGCCAGGAGGATTATCACATGGGGAAACCGAGGCCTTAGTCTTGATCACCCTGGGGATCATGGAGATAAGTCGCCTCTCCGTGTCTCACCACCCATTTGTACGTCCATGCTCACGACTATGATGATCTAATGAGGGTCCCCATATCTACACTCCATATAATATAGTTGAGGCAACCAGAGTATCAAAAATCCATAGCTTGGTGTGAGGCTCCTAGAATTGAACCTGTGACACATCCTCTCCAAACCTCCCAAAGCTGCGTACGCTCTAGTCAATCTAGTCTCTTCCGCTCTTCTCATGGAGAACATCGGACCCAAGGTAAGTGTACATGTCCGTTTACTCCACTCGGTCATGTCTACAAGTAAAATTGGGTGCTGATCGCCTAAACCATTGAGTTGTAGTATTGAATACCATAGCCTTGGTCTTTCCAAGGTTAATAGATATACCAATATTCTGCGCAAATGTGTGTAAAGCATCAAGATGGCAATGGATCTCCTCAGGCAATCTGAAATAAACACAATATCATCTGCATACAACAATAGGGGTATCCATGTCCCAGCCAACTATGCTCCTTTGTCCTCCTCCTAATTGTAGTCCCTCCTAATTGTAGTCTGAAGCGTCATCCACATACATGCCAAAAAGAGTGAAGGATAGTGGGAAGCCCTGTTTCACACCAATGATGGAGTAATAATCTCTGACATCGATGCTCGCTGCTGCTGCCGCCCCCCCCTCGCACCTGCACCAATCGCCCCCGCTCGCCATCGCTTGCTCCCCCCCCCCAGCTGCGCGCGCTGCCCCTCGCCCTCCCCTTGCGCTACCCCCCCTTTCGCCTGCTCCCCCTCTTGCGCCCACCCTCAGCCCCCACTACCTGTTGCGCTGCCCGCCGCACCCCTTTTCGCTGCCCTCACCTGCTGCCCGCTGCGCTTCCTGTCCCACCCTCCCCAACCTCTCTTCGCTCACTGAACCCCCCCCCCCCCCCCCGGCTCATTTCGTTCTGCCTTTCTCACGCCGAGGTTTTTTTGTCGATTGGATCTGGCAGTGCTAGTTCTTTGACAGTGCTTACCGGGGTCCTTTTGCAAAAAAATTGCTCTACCCACTCTTTCTCCGCCACAGCAGGAGACACAGATGGAGGCTCAAGCTCCGCAACAAAGGGACTCTATTGAAGCCTCTTCGCCCGACCCCACTCAGCCCACCATTTGACTTGCTCTATCACCAACAGAGCAAGAGAGCCTAGCCGCAAAGGTAGAGCGCCTACAGGCGACTTCTGTCATCTGCAAGAATCTCAGCACCAGACCCAGCAGAGGACCAGGCCCTCCTTGCAGAGGTGGGCAAGATCTTGGACGTTCAGATCCTCGGACGAGGCTACTACCAGATCGAGTTCGAGACCCCCGAGATGGTCTCCAAGGTCATCGCCATGAGTCCATTGACCATCCGAGCAGCTCGAGCCCACTTTCGACAGTGGAGACATGGTTTTGACCCTGCTTCAGATGTTCTGGTAGAGGAGGCAGACCATCCCATCTCCGTCTGCTTTCCTGGTTTGCGGACGGAGTACCTACCACTTTTGTCCAGGATAGGCTTAGCGATTGGGACTGTCTTGGAGACACCTCACATGGCAGCCTCAATAGCTGCCAAGGCGGCCGGCATTCCCTCAGTTCGCATTCTGGTTAGGACACTCACACTCTCCCGAAGGTCATTCTTCTACCTCGGGTGAGTGGGGGTTGGTTTAAACAGAGCGTGGAGTATTCGGGCCTCCCGAACCAGTACTTCATTTGTCGACAGATGGGCCATCTTGCGAAGGCTTGTCCACGGAAGAGGCCTCGACCTACACCATAGACTCAGCCCCAGCTTGCAAGGGCTGGCCAGCAGCCATAGGCAGAGACAGAGCACACATGCAGAGCCACCCTCCGAGCCTGGGGCTCCAACGAAGGAGGGATGACAGCAGGTTCGTGGTCGACGACGGCAGGGGCCACAGCGACAGCCTGGCACTCAGAGTGGTCCTCAGGCGCCTGCCTAGCATCAGTGGGTTCCCACGGGGAACCGTTTCGGTCCTCTTGAGCAGGATGAGGTCCCTGCTCCAACCCCCACCTCAGCTTCACCCTCGACAGCCCCTCCTCCCCCAGAGTTCCCCCCTCCTCATCATCCCCCCCCCCCCCCCCGCCTTCTGCTCCCGCCGCCTCTTCCCCTCGCTCCTCTACCTTTGCCGCTCCCCCCCGCCCCTCTTCTCCCCCTCTTCCCCCTGCTCCTACAACCCCTCCCCCCCCCCTCCCGCTCCAGTTCCACAGTCGACCCAGGGGGCAGGGCTATCTCCGGCTGCTAGGAGATCTCTTGGCAACGCCTTTGCCACGAGTCGCTTGGTGAGAGAGAGACAGCCTTTCTTGCGACCCCCTCTACAGGTACAGACGTCTCCCTTTGCAGCAGTCCCTCGTGGTCTGACGAGCTTCGACATTCGGCGCCAATGGGACTTCTTTGACTACGACTTTACACGTTTTCTCGGCGACCCCTCAGCAGACCATGAGGCAGCTTGCTTCAGGGTTCATGTTCTGTTCCTTGCAGCTAGGGGGATAGAGGCCTTGGACTCAGCGGTTGGCTTCTCTTTTCCCCTTTGCGGCAGGGACCAGACTGAGTGAACTCTCGACTGAGTGTTGGAGTGGTTGCATACACAGGTCCTAGAGTTCTCTCACGACATGGGAGACCTAGGAGTTACAGACATGCTTCAGACTTTGTGGCCATTGGCCAAGTTTGCGGTGACCCCTCCAGATACAGCAGGATGTAGATACATTGTGGTTCACTTCTTTGCTAATACGCAATGCTTTCCATGCTATGTACACATTCATGAGGACTCCTGGACAGAGGAGTTTGCTTTATGTACGGATCGCTCTACTTGGGCTTGGGCCAGGCACTCGTTGCAGTCACGCCTATCTAGAGGACGCTCAGATGCGGATTACTCCCCATCCAAGCCAACTTCGAAGATAGCACGTTTAGCTGCTGCGGCAGCATCTGTTCTCTCTCGCTCCCCGTGAGGATCATCTCATGGAACGTGTAGGGACTTGGTGGGCCCCAGTTTCAACGTCAGCGGGGACGACTGCGTCAAGAGCTTCAGCGCTGCCTCGTGGGAGGAGAGGTTGATCTCCTTATGCTACAGGAGAATCATCTGTGTGAGAGCCGCATTAGACGTTGTGGTCAGCTCTTGCGTGAACGATATGATACTTTTTGGTCAACTGCTCTTGGACCTGGAGGCATCCAAGGTGGGGTATGTATGACTATTGCGGATTCTTTACAGCAGGCCATTGTGGGCAGAGGGATTATTGTGCCAGGCAGGGCTCAGTGGATCACTATGCAGGTTCAGGGTTGCCTTGTGGACTTCCTGAACATATATGCGCCCAATGTGGCAAGTGCACGAGCAGAGTTTTGGTCACAGATTGTTGAGTCTCTGCCGCATGCAGAACATTGGTGCATAGGGGGTGACTTCAACATGTTGGAGGACCCTTCTGACAGGATTGGTGGTAGCCATGCTATTGTGCATGGAGTTGAGTTGGTAGCTTGGGAGAGGTTTTGTATGACTCTGAGGGTCTCGGATGTGTGGCAGCACTCTAGTTTTGTGAGGCCCCCAGACAGCCTGGCCTTCTCTCGTTTGGACCGCAGAGTGGAAGGAGTGAATCTTTCGCAGATAGATCGCTTCTACACTAGTGACCATTTCATTGACTTGGGTGGAACAGTTGGCATTCTGGCAGGGACTTCCTTCTAGAACCATGCACCAGTGATCCTCACATTGGCAGACAGGCAGAGGAGGGGGAGCACAATGCTTCGCATCCCTGAGAGGGTCTTGCTGGACTCTGCACTCAGAGAGCGAGTAGAGGCTCTCTGGACAGAGAGCTTGGACATGCACGATTCTCCTACTGACAGAGTGGCCTCAGGACTAGCTCAGATTAGTCATTTCTTTCTCCAGGAGTCTTTGGCTTGCCTGGCTGCAACGAGAAAGGAGCAGCAGCGTCTCAGACGGGGCGTTGCTTCCTTGCAGAGGATGCAGGAGCAGGCTCGCCAAGAGCTTGTTAGCACAGAGGAGCGGTGCCATGAGTTTGCTTTCTATCGACAGGCATCTCAATGGACACAAGTGGGTGACAGAGTGACGGGTGCTTTCTTCGAGGCAGTGGGACCTCGGCATACGCATACCAAGGTCAGTCAGTTGAGGAGGCCCAACGGGTCAGTTGCTTCTGAGCCAGAGGACATGCGTACAGTTGCTACTGACTTTTACTGTGAGTTACTGTCTGCAAAGCCTCAATCAGAGCGTCAGGATGCATGCAGGGAGCAGGTGTGGGCACAGATGCCTTGCCTTGTGACTGAGGAGATGCGTCAGAGGCTTGAGCTACCACTTCAGCTTGAGGAGTTGCACACGGCTCTTCGTGCACTCCCCCGTGGTAGCTATCCAGGTGAGGATAGCCTGACTCCCAGTTTTTTCTTGGAGTACTCGGACTTGCTTGGCCCAGATCTCTATAGTGCTTTTCATTACATCTTGCACGCAGGAGAGATGTCTAACAGCATGAGTGAGGGTATGATCTACCTCATTCGCAAGGAGGGTGGCTCCTTGGATGAGATTCGACAGTGGCGCCCCATCACCATCCTCAACTCAACCTACAAAATTCTCGCCAAGGCTCTGAGTTTGAGGATCCAGCCACTTCTAGAGAGCCTTATACATGGGACTCAAACAGGTTTTGTCAAGGAGCGTAGTATCCTTGACAACATCTTTACTTTTTGGGAGGCTTATGCCCTAGCGCGGCTCCGTGGTGAGGATCTGGTGATTCTTCTTCTCGATTTTGAGAAGGCCTACGACAAAGTTGACTGGGACTTTCTCGAGGGCACTCTACGCAGGATGGGCTTCTTAGATGCTTGGATCAGAGGGGTGTCAGCTTTGTACAGACATGCACACAGTCAGGTACTGTTGTCAGGAGGTAGAGGTGATCGTTTCATGCTCACACATTCGGTCAGACAGGGCTGCCCTCTTGCCCCCTTCCTCTTTCTGTTCTATGCTGAGGCGATGAGCAGGTTTTTGGTGTCGCAGCAGGTTGGTTTACGGAGCTTAGCACTCCCTATTAGGGGAGATGAGCTATTGGACGCTGAGTTTGCTGACGACTCAGCCTTGTACTTGGATGGCAAGGAGGCCAACCTTCACAGGTGTGAGCGGGCTCTTAAGACCTTCTGTTGTGCATCTGGCGCACTGATCAACAGGAGAAAGACAGTGGCTTTCTCGGTTGGTAGTGCTCCTGTGCCCGACTGGATGCCAGGCGAGGGTTTCAGGTGGATTCCCCCAGGGATTGTAGTTCGGTACTTGGGCTGCCAGGTTGGTTTGGACTTGTATCCTGAGCAGCAGATTGCTCCCCTCCTCCTATCTATCAGGAGGAAGTTGTTACATTGGAGCTCCGCACGACTTTCTTTGGATGGCAGATTCGTAGTGGCCAACCAGGTGCTGTTGGCTATTATGTGGTACATCACTTCTTGCTGGATCTTCTCGAGTTCTTGTATCAGCCAGGTAGAGCGGCTCATCAGGAATTTCCTTTGGTCAGGGTGAGACACTCAGACAGCCCGAGCCAAAGTGGCTTGGTAGGTCATCATTCTTCCTTGTTCCCAGGGAGGGCTTGGAATCATAGACTCAGCACAGCACAGCAGAGCCCTTCTTGGGAAGTTCATCGTCCGAGGTCTTCTTCCAGGTGAGGAGCCCTGGAAGGAGTTCTTGTTACAGCGGCTTCGTGCTAGGGTGCCTCAAGCAGGAGGCCCCTGGAAACCTTCGACCAGATGGATCTTCACAGAGATGCGTAGAGTTGGTTTGAGAAGGAGACTGGAGGATCGCTTCGCTGTGGGGTTGCTTCGATCTTGGGAGCACTTGCGGGGAGGCCTGGAGCAACGTCAGTCTACTTGCACGGAGGAGCGCCTGCGACAGCCCCTTGTTTGGAACCCCATGGTTAGCATTCAGAGAGGTCCCTTGGTTGGTAGTCGGCCTCATGTTTTCTCGGGTTCCATGGTAGTGGGTCCAGCACGCTCTTTAGGTGACTGGTTACAGTTTTCAGGATTGTCAGAGGAGCTACAGGGCTTTTAGCTACAGGGCATGAGAGGGGTGCAGAGCATGTGCCAAGACATCTCAGAGGCAGTACCAACTGAGTGGCTCACGCCTCTCGAGTCAACAGCGCCCGGATGGATGAGAGCCTTCAATCGACTGGAGGTTCTCATCTCTTTTCGGGCTTGCTCAGAGACTGTTCCTGTCACAAGAAAATACGGAAGCGTAAACTGACTTTTAATTGTACTTCAAATACTCAAGAGAATTGGAGAGAGAGAGAGAGGAAAAGCTTGACACTTCATTAGGGACCAGTAGATGGGCTGGTCCCCCCCCATAAAGAGAATATCTTTATTACTAAGGGAGAATCTTTACAAGCACAAGAACAGGGCAATAGCCCGTCCTCTATTCTTTCTTTCTGCTTCTGACTGAGAGAGTGCGAACGCTACTCTCTGAATACTAAGAGGATCTTCCCTCTGCTATGAGATTTTTGGGAAGCTCTCAAAAACGAGAGTCTATCTTCCACAAAACTCAACGGAAGCTCTCGAAAATGAGAGTCTACCTTCCGCTAACTGAGTCCCTTTATGCATAATTATTCCTGCAACAAAAACAAGGGAGAAACACGCAAAATGCACGCACACATGCTTGCTGTAATTTTCTGCACATAACCTGAAAATGTTACCTGAGCACCTTCCAGAGCCGAAAAAGAGACCTTTTCCGCGATGGAATTGCACGAAACTTGGTGTACGCGTAGTGTAGGTAGAGAAGAACTAGATTCTATATGGATTTTGCTGAAATTCAACCTAAAGAAGGTGATTAAGGGCTGAAAACAGAGAATTTACAGCCACCACACTCTACGAAGAGAGTGCCTGCTGCAACTTCTTGCGATGAAACCTCACCAAAAGCTGGCTATGGCTATGAGAGCCCTTGTTCTAGACAATGGGAGCACGAGGCCACCACATATGTCACAAGGGGCTTCTCTCAAGCTTCCGTGGAGGGCTCCAATGCGTAGGGCATACTCACAATAGGGGGGGTAGGAGCACTGCCAACACTGAAAATGGGGGAGTAGGGCCTCCTAAATAGCCATCAGGGAGAGGGGGCGCTAGGAAGAGAGAGAGGGTGAGAGTGAGAGTGAGAGAGAGTTAGTTTGCATTGGTAAGTGTGCCACTTGGCACACTTACTTAATAACTTTAAAAACCCTTCAACTTTCACTTTTAAAAATCCCTAGGCTATTAATGAAATGTGCAAATTAACTCACAACTACACACACAGATGCTACTAATGAAATTGTTAGATGCTCCCCAGCGCAATGCCGTACCGACACTGCTCTGGCATTACCTATTCGCACTTGTCCGGTCATTTGGTCCGGCATAGACAATTTAAAAATACCTTAACTGACTTATCGTAAGGCCGTAAAATGATTTAGGCCTTAGGGTTATTATTCCAAGGACCCCATCTCATTCCTATGCTTGCACTAGCGCGCGTAATTTTCTGAGCCTGAAATCTGAGGCTACTATCTACCCCTTCATTAAAGACCCGATTTCCCAATCGCTAGGGCTTCAGGGTATTTTCTGCTAGGGTCTCCCTGAGGTGCACTGGCCCAAACTTGGGCGCACCCGAGGCCCCAGAACTGCTAAATCTATTCTGATGTGCACACAACTAATTAGATAATTCTTTTCTCGTAAATAAATTAATTATTTACAAAGTCTGACTTAGTTACATCCCTCTTGGTTTTAAATAGTTGACCTCAACAGTAGAGGGTCAACATAACTGTGCAAGATGTCTGGGTAGTCCTTAAGATCGGACTCACTCATCCACTTTGCATCTAAAGGAGTGTAATTCTTGAACTTGACTAAATACTTTCGATGTAAACTCCCCGACTTGAGTTGTCTCTCCGAGTGGTGTATTATCTGTTCAGGTTGAGGGATTTCCTGAGTCTCTTCGACTTCTGGAGGATCTTCTTGTACTGGCGCCACTGGAGGAGGTCCAACATATGGTCGGAGGAGACTGACATGAAAAGCATTATGGATGCGCCAATGAGAAGGCAAATCCAATCTGAAAGTCACGTCATTGACTTTATCTGTAATTTTGAAAGGGCCGTAAAATCTATGGGAAAGTTTGACAACTTTCCCTTTGCCGACCCGCTTTTTCAATCTAGCTTTCTCAAACCGAAGCAGGACATATTGTCCTTTTTCTAGATTGAGATTCCTTCTGTGCTTGTCTGCTTTTCTCTTCTGTTGCTCTTGAGTACGAAGAATCGCTTGCTTTACTTGTTGATGGGCAATATCAATATTGCGCACAAATTCATCTGCAGCGAAGATGTTTTCTTTGGTAACCATAATAGGAAGTAAGAGTGGCTTCCCATAAATAATTTCGAAGGGAGCTTTACCAGTTGAGAAATGTATGGTATTATTATACGCAAACTCAACGATTGGTAAGTACTGTTCCCATTCGGATTGTCGTTCCGAAACATAGCACTTGAGGAGATCTAAAACAGTGGCATTAGCGATTTCGCTTTGACCATCTGTTTGAGGATGATAAGCTGATGAAAAGTCAAGCTTAGTTCCCAAGTTTTCAAACAATGCCTGCCAAAATAGACTAGTCATGCGGGGATCTCTATCGCTAACAATAGTCTTTGGCAATCCATGGTGTTTAAAAATCTGAGCTAGAAATATTCTAGCCATGTGATCAGCTTTGATCGTCTTCTTTATTGGAAGAAAATGTGCTTGCTTACTGAATCTGTCTACTATAGTCCAGATTGCATCATTTCCATTTTTGGATCGAGGAAGATCCGTAATAAAATCCATGGCAATACTTTCCCATGGCGTGTTAGGCACAGGGAGCGGCTGAAGCTTGCCATAAACTTTATGTCTCTCATATTTTACTTTTTAGCAGACTAAACACTCACGTACATGTTTTTCAATGTCCGCACAAAGTGTTGGCCAAAAGAAATACCTTTCGAGGGCACTAGTGGTGGAAGCAATTCCCCGATGCCCGGCATAAGGAGAATTATGTGCTTCATCCATCACCTTCTGTCGTAAGGGCTGAGCTATGCATATTGCTTGTTGACGATAAAGTGTATTGTCCCTGATGGAATAAGGTGGCTTTGAGTGACCAGCTTGAAGATCTGCCCAAATTGTGGCGAAGTCTGGATCTTGAGGATACATCTCGCTGAGAGATTCTAGTTCCTCATGATAAATTGTTGTTAGTGCATTGATCTTTGGATGCCTGGAGAGAGTATCTGCAACTGCATTCTTTGTTCCAGAAGTATGTAAAATCTGAAAATGGAACATTGAAAGAAAGTTGGCCCATCTCATCTACTTTTCTGATAACTTTCTCTGTGTGAGAAAGTAGCGAAGACTTTGATGATCTATCTTGATAATAAAATCAGCTCCTAAGAGATAGTGTTTCCAAATGCAAAGAGCATGGATTACTGCCATTAGCTCTTTCTCGTATATGGAGACATGCAACTCTGCATCTTTAAGGCGCCGACTTTCATAGGCTATGGCGTGACCCTCTTGGTTCAAAACTGCTCCTACACAATCTCCAGATGCATCGCAGTATACCTCGAAAGGTTTGCGAAGATCAGGGACAGTGAGAACAGGTCCGTGACTGAGTAGATACTTAAGCTTTTCGAAAGCTTGTTTCTGTCCAGACCCCCGATGGAATGGAATCCGCTTCTTTGTCAGGTCATGGAGGGGACCTGCTATCGCGGCAAAAGCTCGAATGAAACGCCGATAATAGGAACAGAGGCCAAGGAAACTTCGTACATCATGTACTGTAGTTGGCGTAGGCTATTCTACAACTGCTTGAATCTTATCGGGGTCCATTCTCACCTGATTGTGAGATACTATATGGCCCAAATAGTGGATTTCTTTTAGAAAGAACTCACTCTTCTTAGCATTCACAAATAATTTGTGTTTGCGTAATTCTTCAAACACTAAGGCGAGATGCTTATAGTGTTCGTCTTCCGTCTCTGAGAAGATTAAGACGTCATCAAAGAAAACGCCTATGAAGCTTCTATATGAGTGGAAGATTCTATCCATCATTCTATTGAATGTGGCTGGTGCATTAGTGAGTCCAAAAGGCATCACTAAGAATTCATACAACCCGAAGGTTGTTCTAAATGAAGTCTTATGCACATCCTGAGAAGCTGTGCAGATTTGATGATAACCGCTCTTCAAGTCCATACGACTAAAAACAATTGCTCCTTGTAACTTGTCAAGAATGTCGTCAATCCAAGGGATTGGAAATCGATTCTTGATTGTGATCTTGTTTAGAGATCTATAATCTATGCACATGCGGAATGTGCCATCCTTTTTCTGTACTAGCAAGACAGGTGAACAATATGGAGAAGTACTAGGTCTTATTAAGCCCTTCTCCAAAAGTTCGTTAACCTGCTTGAGAATTTCCTCTTGCTGCATTACACTAACTCGATAAGGGGGCTGATTTGGAGGAGAACTTCTTGGGATCAAATCAATTGTATGATCCTCAGGTCGCGAAGGTGGGAGTTCATTTGGAAGTTCATCTGCAAAGCAATCTTTATAACTTTCTAATAACTTAAGTCTGTTTTGCTCTAAAGAGGAAGAAAGTTGTGAAACAGACACATCTCTCTCTCTTGCAAAAATCAAGTACGCTGAAACACACTTTTTCATTTCTTTCTTGATGGCAATGTGATTGGCGATAGGGATACGCCAATTACCTACATCTACAAGTACAAGATACTCCTTTCCTTTATGAGCAAAGGATAAGGTTTTCTAAACATAGTCCGGAATGGGATGCATCTTGTAGTGCCAAGGCATTCCCAAGATAACATTGCATCCTTCAAGTGAAGCTAGTAAGAAAGACTCTTGATCCTTGTAGTCGTCGACCTTTAGATTCAACTTCCCTATGATTGGAGTAGAGTTTGAGTTCTGCCCTTTGAAAGCAGATTGTGCTTGAATAGAAACTCCAAAACGATTTGGCTGTAAGTTCAGGTCATCAGCTAGCTTGGTAGAGATGAAGTTGTCTGTACTGCCAGGGTCAAACAAAATAAGAGCCCGTTGATTGTTGATAATACCCCAAGCTTTGAGAAGAGCTCTTTCTTTTCCTTCCTTGGTTGTATTTCCTTGTACATCTGGGACTGCATTGGAAGAGGGTGGTTGTGGAGGTTTGGTAGGACAATCACCCTTCATATGACCAACTTGTCCGCACTTGAAGCATCTTCCTTCACTAATGTAAGTTCGCAACTCAGCAGGAGAGAGATATCTCTCTTTCTTGGGCTGATTTGGCTTTGCTTCTGCTTCGGAGGCGGTTCTTTTCTTCTTTTGAGAAGAAGAAGTAGAGGTAGGCTGCTCATGGAGAGCCTTCTGCTTGGCATGGTAAGTGCTTTGCTCCATCTTCCTGGGAGTACCCTTGTCATGTATTCCATCAGCTATGCGGGCTGATTCCATAAGTATCTGCAAGTTACCTCGAGGGTAAAGCTTCATAGCCTTTTGCAAGGCTTCATGCAATCCTGCTTCAAACTTGCGCATCTTTTCCGAATCGTCAATCTTCTTGAATGGAGTGACTTTCAAGAGAACGTCCCAAAACCTATCCACATAGCGTGGAACAGTTTCGTTCTCCGACTGTGAAAGTCGATCTCATTCTTTCTTTACCTTTTCCTCATAATCTGGAGGAAGGAACTGTGCGTAGAACTCCTTCTTGAAAGCAGTCCAATCTTGGGGTTTGCGATCTTCCAGGATAAGGGTTAACCACCAACTGTTGGCGGTGCCTTTCAGGTACATACTGACATGGCGAAGCTTGGATCTTTCTTTAAAATTCCCTTCAGCAAATGCAACTTCGAATTGGCAGATGAAAGCCAATGCTTTGTCATTATCACGCCGCCCATTGTAGGTATCGAATTTCACATCTTTGTCTCCCGACTTGAATGTTTTCTGCCTGTGGTGCTTCTTCTTATGATGCTCCTTCTTTCTATGCTTAGACTCCTTATGGACAGGAGTCTTTTCCCTTGAATGCACTTCTTGCTGCGACGGATCTTCCAAGAACATGTCTTCCGGAGCAACTATGTCATCCAGATCCTTCATGTAAGAGAACTCAGGGGAATCAGGGGGATCCTGCTCTTGAACCTTTGGGTTAAACCGCACATGACGTTCTAGAGGTTTCCTATGCCTCTCGTGCATGCGGAAGGTTCCAATCAAAGGATCTTTCCTTGGTTCTGGCGCCTTTGGGTTCTGCGGGATTTCTCCCGACCCCATTGGCATTTCTCCTTCCCTTTCTCAAGAGTATGGAGAATCTTTTGGACTTCTGGATGGGAGAGAGCTTTTTGCAACTCTTAAACCTGCTGTTGAAGGAGAGAGAACTCTATCTCGCGTCCTCCCATTTTTGCAGTCTGCCAAGAGTCGTCAATCCCTTAAGGAAGAGAGAGATGACCTTGCTCTGATACCACTGTCACAAGAAAATACGGAAGCGTAAACTTACTTTTAATTGTACTTCAAATACTCAAGAGAATTGGAGAGAGAGAGAGAGGAAAAGCTTGACACTTCACTGGGGACCAGAAGATGGGCTGGTCCCCCCCCATAAAGAGAATATCTTTATTACTAAGGGAGAATCTTTACAAGCACAAGAACGGGGCAATAGCCCGTCCTCTATTCTTTCTTTCTGCTTCTGACTGAGAGAGTGCGAACGATACTCTCTGAATACTGAGAGGATCTTCCCTCTGCTATGAGATTTTTGGGAAGCTCTCAAAAACGAGAGTCTATCTTCCACAAAACTCAACGGAAGCTCTCGAAAATGAGAGTCTACATTCCGCTAACTGAGTCCCTTTATGCATAATTATTCCTGCAACAAAAACAAGGGAGAAACACGCAAAATGCACGCACACATGCTTGCTGTAATTTTCTGCACATAACCTGAAAATGTTACCTGAGCACCTTCCAGAGCCGAAAAAGAGACCTTTTCCGCGATGGAATTGCACGAAACTTGGTGTACGCGTAGTGTAGGTAGAGAAGAACTAGATTCTATATGGATTTTGCTGAAATTCAACCTAAAGGAGGTGATTAAGGGCTGAAAACAGAGAATTTACAGCCACCACACTCTACGAAGAGAGTGCCTGCTGCAACTTCTTGCGATGAAACCTCACCAAAAGCTGGCTATGGCTATGAGAGCCCTTGTTCTAGACAATGGGAGCACGAGGCCACCACATATGTCACAAGGGGCTGCTCTCAAGCTTCCGTGGAGGGCTCCAATGCGTAGGGCATACTCACAATAGGGGGGGTAGAAGCACTGCCAACACTGAAAATGGGGGAGTAGGGCCTCCTACATAGCCATCAGGGAGAGGGGGCGCTAGGAAGAGAGAGAGGGTGAGTGAGAGTGAGAGAGAGTTAGTTTGCATTGGTAAGTGTGCCACTTGGCACACTTACTTAATAACTTTAAAAACCCTTCAACTTTCACTTTTAAAAATCCCTAGGCTATTAATGAAATGTGCAAATTAACTCACAACTGCACACACAGATGCTACTAATGAAATTGTTAGATGCTCCCCAGCGCAATTCCGTACCGACACTGCTCTGGCATTACCTATTCGCACTTGTCCGGTCATTTGGTCCGGCATAGACAATTTAAAAATACCTTAACTGACTTATCCTAAGGCCGTAAAATGATTTAGGCCTTAGGGTTATTATTTTAAGGACCCCATCTCATTCCTATGCTTGCACTAGCGCGCGTAATTTTCTGAGCCTGAAATCTGAGGCTACTATCTACCCCTTCATTGAAGACCCGATTTCCCAATCGCTAGGGCTTCAGGGTATTTTCAGCTAGGGTCTCCCTGAGGTGCACTAGCCCAAACTTGGGCGCACCTGAGGCCTCAGAACTGCTAAATCTATTCTGATGTGCACACAACTAATTAGATAATTCTTTTCTCGTAAATAAATTAATTATTTACAAAGTCTGACTTAGTTACAGTTCCCTCCCTGTTTTTTGAGCTACAGGGTGAGGGACGCTTACAGCGAGGTGCAGTAGAGGCCCCGCAGGTGGCAGAGTGTTGTTTTCAGAGAATCCGAGTGGTGGGCATCTGTGGGAGGACTTGTGTCATCGATCCTGACCCAGATGCTCAAGCGACTAGACATTGGAGACTGTGGGCTTGGGAGTACTATCCACTGGTACGAGTACAGTGGGATCCTGGAGAGTGGCTTTGGAGGGACCGCTTCTCTTCTACAGACCACCCAGGTGTCCCTTTCTTTCAGTACACTGTTCGATTGGGACGTCACATACTGGCAGCACAGAGAGAGGCTCGCCCTGCTGCAGCACCTCATTGGCAAGAGGATGGTCTCACAGCTGAGTTCTTGGCAGCTTTTTGGGAGAGGTTGTGGGACTCCAAACTGCCGAGGCGAGTCACTTTGTTTCAGTGGCTGGTCGCACACAGAGCTACAACAGTTGTGCTGGCTGGTGCATAGTTGCCTCTCGTCCGCATGCACAGCTTGTGACCATCTTATGGAGAGTCAGCGTCACTGTCTTTGGGACTGTCCCTTGGCACAGCAGGTGTGGCTTCGTGTTCTTCGGCTGATGCCTGCTCTATCCACAGCTTGGCAGTACACTTGGGGGGCAGCTGCTTGGTCCACTCTCAAGGGCCCAGCACTTCAGTTTGAGCTAACGTCCACCAACAGGATGATACTGATGCAGGGGGGGCACCCTACACTCCAGCCTACCACAGAGCTTACTCCACAGGAGTGGTGCAGTGAGAGAGAGGTGTGTTGGGAGCTTATCAGTGTGGCCGGACACTCTGGTTCATCTAGTGGGCCCGTTGCTTCTGCATCTTCGAGGCTCGCCCTGTACCATCAGCAGAGACTGTTCGGGATCTTTGGCTTGAGTTGGTTCATACTCTCAGAGGACAGTTCGAGAGACTCCAAGGCAGTTCCGACCGCATGCGAGTGCGCAGAGAGGCTTTCCTTCGACTTTGGCATCCTGGGCCATTTTTCACCATGGTCCAGGGTGTGCTCAGATGGCACTACCGTCCACCTGTGTGGCTCTGCCCTCCTCCCATCCCCTGATCTAGCCTCATTGGACATATGTTGTTTTTTCATTGGGAGAGTCTCCCCATCATGATTGTTGTAGTCCTCCCTTGTAGAGGAGGTTGTAGCCCTATGGGCAGTTTTATTAACTAATAGAAGGATCTTTTCTCAAAAAAAAAAAAAAAAAATCTCTGACATTCCCTAGACCATATGCACTTGTCTTGTGATTGTCCTATACAAGGCCATGATCCCCCATATGTGCTCTATCGGCACTCCCAGTTCCTGCGCTACGCATAAATCTCCCCTCGAAACTATATCAAAAGCTGTGCGAAAATTCACAAAGCTACAATAAATCCTCCTGCCCTCAATAATAGCTCGTAATGTGAGAATGTGATCTAGGGTAGAGAAACGCCTCCTGAAACCAGCTTAGCCGGGCGCTCAGATGTCCTCTCTTTATGCCCATCTGCTCAACTCATGCTCAATGATGGATGCATATTATCTGGCGAGTGTGTGTCCAATCATGATAGTACGGTAATTCCCAAGTAAAGTAGGGTCCCCAGATTTAAAAATAAGCATGTGACATTAGAGAGGAAGAAACATCTAGTGAAGGCGGCCAAGTAGAGCACCAAGCGACAATCGTAGTTAAAAGTACAGTGGTTGTTTAAGGTGGGGAGCCGTTCTTCACACTAGAAAATCAATCTTCTCTCCTCTCTCTCTCTCTCTCTCTCTCTCTCTCAAGAAGAGGGGTTGTATTTTGTGTACATAACCTCTGGAGATGCACAATGGCATATCACCCAGAGGGAAGTACAAAAGTGGCTAACAAGATGTAAACTATAAATACATCAACGTGGCCTATATGATGAATGTAAAAGAAACCACTATGGGGGTGCATAATGCCACATGATGAGGCCATGATCTCGACAGAAAAGAACTGACAATCTCGCCCATCTGTAAAGCAAGATGCATCGACGCTGCTCCGAGCCGGCTGAAGAATCCCACTGACTGCGAAGAGTATGCAATAGCTCTCTCCAAATGGCTGTCAAAATGGTGGACGTAGGAGAGGACTGAAAGCGCAGAATGTGGGCACAGCGAGCCTTCCATATGGTTCAAAGCGTGATGCTTCATATCGTGGTGAAAATTGTGTCTCAGTGGCAGAAATCCAACTCATGACCTGCATCTGGTATCATTTGTAGAGTACCTGGTCTATATCCTAAGGGAGTAAGCAAGACAACCGGATTTGTCGGCAAGCCCTGGAAAAAGGTGTGTAACCCTGGAAATTGCAAAAGACATGTACCCACGTTACAAACCCATCATGGATGCCCACCCTAATCAACAAACAACAAACTACCATCCACACTAGCTGCACATATGGACAAACCCAGAAACAGTGCCTCAAAGACTCATGCTCGAAAGTACATCTTTGACAAGTCGGATCGTGACCAATGACTGCTGACCAAGTGCCTACAAGCAATCCAGTATGTGCTATCATCCACATGAAGAAACGTATCCAGCAACCGATCCGGAGGGTCCAGATGCAGAATCAAAATTGTAACTGGAAAGTTGGAAAGATGTGCTGATCGTGCTACACCTCTGACTAGCATGGGCAATGAGGTGGATGTCGGGTTCGCAAAAGCGTTTTCAGCCATCAGCCACCAGCGTTTTCAGTTTCAGCCGTTAGCCTTGTGAGAACTCGCTCCCACCCGGTTGCAGGTTTCCAACTACACCCAAATCAGCCTAGCGTTTTCAGATTTCAGCCAAGACAGCTTGGTCACACTTCCACAATCCTCTGTTCTTTCTTTTGCGTTATTGATGGTTCTCTTTGAATACTTAAGAAAGATGTCACAAAATGATGACATGGCATGGCCACCCGGACAATCCTAACTTTTAAAGTTGTTCCAACTTATGGTTCCTATTTGTCGGGGCTCAAGGGTCACGAGACCATTAAAATAGGCCAAAAAGAAGAATCGCACAAGAAGTGCTGATGTGGCAAGTTGTACGAGCGTCCACAGAACGTGTTTATTGCTGACGTGGCATAGTGTACGGATTTCTGCGATTTGCGCTGCAGCTTTTGGGACAATATGATTTTGACTTGAAGCTTTTCAAGTACTACTTTTGAGAAGGCCTTGGGCCTATAAATATATACCTAGGGCCTCTCTTTCTCTCAGTTTTGCTAGAGAGCACTGAGCAGAGAGGACCCTCGAACTTGTACTTTGCTCGACCATTATTATACAAATAAATACCGAAACGGGCGCCAGACTTTGGGGCCAATACCTCTGGGCATGGAACTACGCCAGGCCGTGTCAAGTCTATTAAATTGTGTTAAAGTTTGTTAAGTGTTTTTAAGTGATTCTCTCGTGTGTTGTGCCAAATTCCCGACTTGGGGTGTCCAAGTCTGTTACTAAAGAAATTCACAGAGATGAGGTAGAGAGAGAGAGAGAGAGAGAGAGAGAGAGAGAGAGAGAGAGAGAGAAATGAAATGAAATGAAATGTTATATTAACGTCTCAAAAGGCCAAAGTGACCTATGAGACCAAACTGATACAAAAGTGATGAATCTGTTACAATGTCTGAAAAGTGTGAAAGTGTGAAAATAAATGCGAAAAACTAAATACAAAGTATTAGATAAACTTCTTAGGAGCATTCTGGGTGTCTGGCTAGAATGCTTCTAAACCTTTGTTGTAGTCTCCTCCGGTGAAGTGTGCTTCTGCATCTCGGTCATGGTCGTCTCGATTTCCTAAGCTCAATCGCCCTGTCAATGAGGGTGCCTTTGGTATGAATGTGGGTACTCCTTTGTGCTCGCTGCTGGCCTCTTGCTTCTCCTTCCATTCCTGCTTCTCTCGATCCGAAGAAATCTGTGATCTGCCTCTGAGGCTGTAGTGCTCTTTGTCTTCTCATTAGATTATCCCTGTGCCGATGTAGTTCCAGTAGGTACAAGCCTAAGCACCTTTGATCTTGGTATTGCATGACTCTATCTAGAGGTCCAAAGCCTTCTTTAAATAGGCAATGGAAACGCCCACGTATCTCATAGTATACGGTGCAATGGCATATGCAGTGTAATTCTGTCTCCGGCTCCATTCCGCATAACTTGCAAATTCTGCTCTCAGGTGGGATTCCCCTAAATCTGCCAAATTCGATTTCCAGCTGGTGTGAGGATGTACGAATCTGACCAATAGCACATCTCAAACCATGAGACAGGTGGGTATCCATGTAGCTCGGGCAAATCACAAAACCATCTTCAGATAGCTGTAGGAAGTTTTCTTTGTAGTCGGCCATCTTCGTGCCCAATTCTTGTGTAGGGTCTACCCATGTTCTCTTAGTGTCCAACTGTATAAGATCCTGGCGGATGATTTTATTAATCTCCGTTCGTGTGATTTCCAGTGATGGAGCCTCAAGAGAGTATTGGAAGGTGGGTAATCTTTCCATATTGAACCCGTGTCTCTGAAACCACGAGGACAGTTGCGCATACCAGCATGATGTATCTCCTTTTATTGCTAATTGTCGAGAGGATTCGAGGGCCAATCTAGTATATCGGCAATTATTTGTATCCCATGAACCATGTATAAAGGACACTGATCTGGTCAGAGCTTCAATTTCTATCGAAGGGGCAGCTAGTTCCGCTCGGGTAATCGCGTGTGGTACGGAGGCCTTGGCTCTAATCATTCGGAAAATCATAGATACCAAAGGTCTCTCCATTGACTTCCAATTATCCTTATCCACAGATGGTCCCCAAATCTGGACCCCATAAAGCATAGCCAAAGCCAAAGCCACCACAATATCAAAGAGCCAAAGTTTTGTTCGTGGTTCCTGAAACTGCACTTGTGAACACATCCTCTCCAACCCTCCCAAGGCCGTAGAGGCTCTGGACAATCTAGCATCTGCTGCTTTCTTAAGAGTTAAACTTCGGTCCTGTAATCTGGACCCCATAAAGCATAGCCGAAGCCACCACAGATGGTCCCCAAATCTGGACCCCATAAAGCATAGCCGAAGCCACCACAGTATCAAAGAGCCAAAGTTTTGTTCGTGGTTCCTGAAACTGCACTTGTGAACACATCCTCTCCAACCCTCCCAAGGCCGTAGAGGCTCTGGACAATCTAGCATCCGCTGCTTTCTTAAGAGTTAAACTTCGGTCCTGTAAATACCACACCAAGGTATGTGTATGCATCTGTGTACTCTACTGTATCCTGGCCATATGCAAATGTAGGTGCCGATCTCCTAACCCACTGCGGTGTGGTGTTAAACACCATAACTTTGGTTTTACCCAAATTTACCGACAGTCCGCTGTCCTCCGCGAATTTATGTAATGCATCTAACTGCCTCTGCATTCCATCTGGTGATTCTGCTATCAATACAATATCATCTGCATACAACAACAGAGGGATCCATGACCCTGCAAGTTGAGCACCTCTGTCACCCTCTTTTTTTTTTCCAAGAAAAAGATCCTTCTATTAGTTAATGAAAACTGCCCATAGGGCTACATCCACCTCTGCAAGCGAGGGCTACAACAAGCATGATGGGAAGACTCTCCCAATGAAAAAACAGCATATATACAATGGGGCTAAATCAAGAAATGGGAGGAGGGAAGAGCCACATAGGTGGACAGTAGTGCCATCTCAGCACCCCCTGGACCATGGTGTAGAAAGGCCCAGGGCGCCAGAGTCGAAGGAAAGCCTCGCGGCGCTCCCGCATGCGGTCGGAGCTGCCCTGTAGTCCCTCAAGCTATCCTCTGAGAGTATGGATCAGCTCTAGCCAAAAGTCACGAACAGTCTTTGCTGGTGGCACAGGGCGAGCCTCAAAGATGCGGAAACAACGGGCCCGCCAGATGAACCAAAGAGCTAGGCCGCTGATGAGCTCCCAGCACTCCTCTCTCTCACTGCACCACTCCTGTGGAGTAAGGTCTGTAGCAGGCTGGAGTGCAGGTCGCCCCCCCTGTATCACTATCATCCTGCTGGTGGAAGATAGCTCAAACTGTAGTGCCGGGCCCGTGAGGGTGGACCAAACCGCTGCCCCCCAAGTGTACTGTCGAGCCGCGGAGAGGGCAGGCATCAGCCGAAGAACTCGTAGCCACACCTGCTGGGCCGAAGGACAGTCCCAAAGACAGTGTCGCTGACTCTCCACCAACTGGTCACAGGCTGTACATGCGGCTGAGAGACCACTATGCACAAGCCAGCTCCCTACTGCTGTGGCTCTGTGTGCAACCAACCACTGGAACAAAGTGACGCGCCTCGGCTGTTTGGAGTCCCACAGCCTCTGCCAAAAAGCTGCCAAGAACTCAACTGTGAGACCCTCCTCCTGCCAATGACGTGCTGCAGCGGGGCGGGCCTCTCTCTGCGCTGCAAGTATATGACATCCAAGCCGAACAGTGTACTGAAAGAAAGGGACTCCTGGGCGGTCTGCAGAAGAGGAGGGGTCCCTCCATAGCCACTCACCAGGATCCCACTGTACTCGTGCCAGTGGACAACACTCCCAAGCCCATAGCCTCCAGTGTCCTGCCTCGAGAGCTGCTGGGTCAGGGTCTATGACGCAAGTCCTCCCACAGATGCCCACAACTCGGATCCTCTGGAAACAGCACTCTGCTACCTGCGGGGCCTCTACTGTAACTCGCTGTAATCGTCCCCCACCCTGAAGCTCAAAGAACAGGGCTGGGACAGTCTCTGAACAAGCCCTGACTGAGATGAGAACCTCCAGTCGTGTGAAGGCTCCCATCCATCAGGGTGCTACAGGCTCGAGAGGCGTGAGCCACTCAGCTGGAACTGAATCTGAGATGTCCTGATACATGCTCTGAACCCCTCTCATGCCATGTAGCTGGACACCCTGCACCTCCTCTGACAAACCTGTGAACTCTAGCCAGTCACCTAGAGAGCGCGCTGGACCTCCTGCCATGGGACCCCATGAAACATGAGGCCTACTCCCAACCAAGTGGCCTCTCTGAGTGCTAACCATGGGGTTCCAGACAAGGGACTGTCGTAGGCGCTCCTCCGTGCATGTCGGTTGTCTCTGCTCTAGGCCACGCCGTAAGAGCTCCCAAGAGCGAAGCAAACTCACAGCGAATCGGTCCTCCAGTCTCCTGCTCAAACCAACTCGGCGCAACTCTGTAAAGATCCATCTGGTCGAAGGTTGCCAAGGGCCTCCTGACTGAGGCACCGTGGCACGAAGCCTCTGCAGCAAGAACTCTTTCCAGGGCTCCTCGCCTGGAAGAAGTCCTCTGACGACGAACTTCCCAAGAAGGGCTCTGCTCTGCTGTGCTGGATCAATGATCCCAAGCCCTCCCTGAGAACAAGGAAGTGTGATGACCGACCAAGCCACCTTGGCTCGGGCAACCTGAGTGTCGCGACCTGACCAAAGGAAGTTCCTGATCAGCCTCTCTACCTGGCTGATACAAGAACTCAAGAAGATCCAGCAAGAAGTGATGTACCACATAGTTGCCAACAACACCTGGTTGGCAACTACTACTCTACCAGCCAGCGAAAGTCGTGCTGAGCTCCAGTGGAACAGCTTTCTCCAGATGGACAGGAGAAGAGGAGCAATCTGCTGCTCGAGGGACAAATCCAAACCAACCTGACAACCCAAGTATCGAACTGCAGTCCCTGGGAGAATCCACCTGAAACCCTCTCCTGGCATCCACTCTGGCACAGGAGCACTGCCAACCGAGAAAGCCACTGTCTTTCTCCAGTTGATCAATGCGCCCGATGCACAGCAGAAGGTCTCAAGAGCCTGCCCACACCTGTGTAAATTGGCCTCCTGGCCCTCTAAGTACAAGGCTGAGTCGTCGGCAAACTCAGCGTCCAGAAGCTCATCTCCCCGTATCGGGAGTGCTAAGCCCCTCAAACCAACCTGCTGTGACACCAAAAATCTGCTCATCGCCTCCGCATAGAACAGAAAGAGAAAGGGGGCAAGAGGACAACCCTGTCTGACCGATCGTGTGAGCATGAAGCGCTCACCTCTACCTCCTGCCAAAAGCACCTGACTGTGAGCCTGTCTGTACAAAGCCGACACCCCTCTGATCCAAGCATCTGAAAAGCCCATCCTGCGAAGCGTGCCCTCTAGAAAGTCCCAATCAACTCCCAATCAACTCTGTCGTATGCCTTCTCAAAATCGAGAAGAAGAATCACAAGGTCCTCCCCACGGAGACGTGCCAGGTCAGAAGCCTCCCAGAAAGTGAAGATGTTGTCAAGGATACTGCGTTCCTTGACAAAACCTGTCTGAGTCCCATGTATAAGGCTCTCCAAAAGTGCCTAAATCCTCAAACTCAGAGCCTTGGCAAGAATTTTGTAGGCTGAGTTGAGGATGGTGATGGGGCGCCACTGTCGAATCTCATCCAAGGAGCCACCCTCCTTTGGAATGAGGTAAATCAGGCCCTCACTCATGGTATTCGGCATCACTCCTGTGTGCAGAATGTACTGAAAGGCACTACAAAGATCTGGGCCAAGCAAGTCCCAGTACTCCAAGAAGAAGCTGGGAGTCAGCCCATCCTCACCTGGACAACTACCACGAGGAAGGGCCCTAAGAGCCGTGTGCAGCTCCTCAAGCTGAAGAGGTATCTCCAGCCTCTGGCGTATCTCCTCAGTCACAAGACAAGGCATCTGCGCCCAAACCTGCTCCCTGCATGCATCATGTCTCTCTGATTGGGGCTCAGCCGTCAGTAGCTCACGGTAAAAGTCAGTAGCAACTGCACGCATATCCTCAGGCTCACAAGCAACTGACCCATCGGGTCTCCTCAGCTGAGTGACCTTGGCATGCGAGTGCCGAGGTCCTACTGTCTCAAAAAAGGCAACTGTCACTCTGTCACCTACCTGAGTCCACTGAGATGCCTGTCGGTGAAAGGCAAACTCATGGCGCCTCTCCTCTGTGCAAGCAAGCTCCTGTCGAGCCTGCTGTAACTGCTCCTCCAACCATGGACTGTCTAGATGCCGCTCCTGCATCCTCTGTAGTGAAGCAATGCCTCGTCTGAGACGCTGCTCCTCCTCTCTCGCTGCGGCCCGTCGAGCCAAAGACTCCTGGAGAAAAAAGTGGCTAAGCTGAGCTAGGCCTAAGGACACTCTGTCTACCGGTAGAGCCTGGCTGTCCATGCCCTCTGTCCAAAGAGCCTCTACCCTCTCTCTGAGAGCTGTGTCCAACAAGACCCGCTCTGGGATGCGAAGCATCGTGCTCCCACTCCTCAGCCTGTCTGCCACTGTGAGGATCACTAGTGCATGGTCCGAGAAGGATGTCCCTGCTAGGATGCCCACTGATCCCCCCAAATCACTGAAGTGGTCACTAGTGTAGAAGCGATCTATCCGCGATAGATTCACTCCTCCCACTCTGCGGTCTGATCTAGAGAAGGCAAGACTCTCTGGAGGCCTCACAAAGCCAGAATGCTGCCATGTATCCGAGACCCTCAAGGTCATACACAACCTCTCCCAAGCTGCTAACTCGACTCCATGCACAGTAGCATGGCTGCCTCCGATCCTGTCAGAAGGGTCCTCCAACATGTTGAAGTCCCCTCCTACACACCAATGGTCAACCTGTGGCAAAGACTCAACAATCTGTGACCAAAACTCTGCACGAGCACTCGCCACATTGGGCGCATAGATGTTCAGGAAGCCCACAAGGCCACCCTGAACCTGCAAAGTAATCCACTGAGCCCTGCCTGGCACAATAATCCCTCTGCCCACAATGGCCTGCTGCAATGAGTCCGCAATAGTCATACATACCCCACCCTGGATGCCTCCAGGTCCAAAAGCAGCTGACCAAAAGGTATCATAACGTCCACGCAAAATCTGACCACAGCGCCGGATGCGGCTCTCAGACAAATGGTGCTCCTGAAGCATAAGGAGATCAATCTCTCCTCCCACAAGGCAACGCTAAAGCTCCTGCCGCAATCGGCCCCGCTGTCGCTGAAACTGGGGCCCACCTAATCCCTGCACGTTCCATTAGACGATCCTCATGGGGAGCGAGAGAGAATAGATGCTGCAGCAACAGCAAGACGGGCTATCTTCGAGGCACGCTTGGATGGGGAGTAATCCGCATCCGAGCGTCCTCTAGATAGGCGAGCCTGTAGTGAGTGCCTGGCCCAAGCCCAAGCAGAGCGAGCCGAGCGTAGTAAAGCAACCTCCTCTGTCCAGGAGTCCTCATGTATGTATACATAGCAAGGCAAACACTGTGTATCAGCAAAAAAGTACACCACAATGTGCCTACATCCTGCTGAGTCCGGGGGTGTCACCGCAAACTTGGCCAGTGGCCACAAAGTCTGCAGCAAATCTGTAACTCCAAGTTCTCCCATGTGGTGAGAGAACTCGAGAACCTGTGTATGCAACCATCCCACCACTGAGTCGAGGGACCACTCTGTCTCGGTCCTACCGCAGAGAGGAAAGGAGAAACCAACTGCTGAGTCCAAGGCCTCTGTCTCCCTAGCGGCGAGGAACAGAGCGTGGACCCTAAAGCAGGCTGCCTCGTGGTCTGCTGCGGAATCGCCGAGAAAGCGAGTGAATCCGTAATCGAAGAAGTCCCAGCGGCGTCGGAGGTCAATGCTCGTCAGACCACGAGGGATAGCTGCAAGGGAAGATGTCTGAATCTGCAAAGGGGGCCGCAAGAAGGGCTGACCCTCTCTCGCTAGGCGACTCGTGGCAAAAGCGCTGCCAAGAGATCTCCTAGCCGCCGGCGAGGGACCAATCTTTTGAGTCGACGCTGGTACTGAAGCAGGAGGAGGGGGAGAAAGAGCTGGGGGGGGGGGCGGAGGAGAAGAGAAACGGGGCGGGACGACAGAGATAGGGGGGCGAGGTGGGGAGTGGGCGGGAGCAAAGGGCAGGGGAGGGGATGAGGAGGAAGAGGGGAAATCTGAAGGTGGAGGGGCTGGCGAGGGTGAAACGGAAGAGAAGGCTGGCGTAGGAGGCTCCTCCTGCTCAAGAGGACCAAAGCGGTTCCCCGTGGGAACCCACTGCTGCTGAGTAGGCACCTGAGGGCCACTCTGAGTGCCAGGCTGTCGTCGTGGCCCCTGGCGTCGACGGCCACGGGCCTGCTGCCACCCCTCCTCCGCTGGAGCCCCAGGCTCGGAGGGTGGCTCAGAATCTGTGCGCTGTGTCGTTGGCTAAGGCTGCGGCCCAGCCTTGGCAGGCTGGGGCTGAGGCTGAGGTGCAGGTCGCGGTCTCCTCCGTGGACAGGCCTTCGCTAGGTGGCCCATCTGTCTGCAAATGAAGCACTGGTTCAGGAGACCCGAGTACTCCACACTCTGCCTAAACCAACCCCCACTCACCCGAGGCAAAAGGATGACCTTCGGGAGCGTGTGGGTATCTCTGACAAAAACTCGAACTGAAGGGATGCCGGCCGCCTTGGCAGCTATTGATGCTGCCGTACGAGGTGTCTCCAGAACAGTCCCGATGGCGGAGCCAATCCTGGAGAGCAATGGAAGGTACTCCCTCCGTAAACTTGGAAAGCAGACTGAGATGGGGATGTCTGCCTCCTCTACGAGCACATCCGAAGTCGGGTCAAAACCGTGTCGCCACTGTTGAAAGTGGGCGCGTGATGCTCGGATAGCCAGTGGACTCATAGCTATGACCTTGGAGGCCATCTCGGAAGTCTCGAACTCGATCTGGTAGTACCCTCGTCCGAGGATCTGGACATCCAAAATCTTGCCCACCTCTGTGAGAAGGCGGGCCTGGAGAAGGTCACGCAGCTCTCCTCTGTTGGGTCGGGTGGCGAGAATCTTGCAGATGACCGAGGTCGCCTGCAGACGCTCTACCTCATCCGCTAGGCTCGCTTGCTCTGTCGGTGAAAGAGCAAGTCGAATGGTGGGCTCAGCAGTGTCGGGCGAGGGGGCTTCGGAGGAGTCCCTCTGAGGTGGAGCATGAGCATCCATTAGTGTCTGCTGCTCTGAAGGAGAAGGGCGGACGAGAAGGCCAACGCTTGAGAGCTCCGCAAGGAGAAACGAACTGAGAATCCACTGCCAGGCAATTCAAACGAGGCCTGAGGAGGAGGGGGGGGGGGGGGGGGGGGCGTGGGGATAAGGGGCTGGAGCGGCGAGGCAGCGGGCAGCGAACAAAAAAAGGGGGGCAGCGGGCGGGGCTGCACTTTGGCTGGGCTGCGCGCAGACTGGGTGTAAGCTCAGCAGCGCGCGTGGACAGACAGCGCGCAGGCAGGGGCAGCGTGAGGGCGAGGGCGAAGGGGGGGCTATGGCGCGGGGGAGCAGGAGCAGGCGGGGGGGGGGGAGGGGAACGCGCATGAGCAGCAGCGAGCCGTACCAAAATGGATTCTTGTATATTGCAAGTAAGGTCTGTCACCCTCTCTATCAATGTAATCTGATACCTCATCTATATACATACCAAATAAAGTAGGGGACAGTGGGCATCCCTGCTTTACTCCAACGGTGGAATGAACAATGTCGGAATCCCCTTCTGGAGTACGTACATAACCAGTTATTGACCCGTATAAGGCCATGATCCCCCAGATAATCTCTTTGGGGACCCCTAACTCTTGCATTCTGCGCATCAATCTGGCCCTTGGTACTCTATCAAAAGCTTTCCAAAAATCCACAAAGCAACAATACATCCTTCTCCCGCTTGCTCTTCCTTCCTCAATAATGGCTCTGAGCGTAAGAATATGATCTAAAGTGGAATAACCCCTCCTGAATCCAGCTTGTCCTGTTGCCCTTATGCCCTCATTCTCTGCCCATCTACTCAATTTTTGTTCCAGAATGGATGCGTACAGTCGGGTCAATGTGTGACCCACCATAATGGTATGGTAGTTCCCGGGTATCATAGGATCCCCTGACTTGAAAATAGGTACGATAGTAGATAATTTCCAAGATTCAGGTAATCCTTCACACATGACCCGATTAAACAGACAAGCAAGGACTTCTGAAAGTAGATCCCTTGCATGGATCAGATGTTCTGCTACTAAACCCTCATGATCATATGCTCTTCTTGTCTTCATCTTATCAATGGCGTTTTCCACCATTTCCGTAGTAAAGAAAGTATTGGTAGCAGGGCATGGCTCTAGCGGATCTGGTAATGGAGGCTGTCCAGATACCGTATATAATGATGTTACATATTGACCCCAAATCTCAGGAGAAATAATTGTCGGAGGCGATGAGTGCTCGTGAAATAAATGCCAGGCCTCATGTGAGTCCTGACTCAAGAAGAGCTGATATAAATCCTTCTCCAGTTTGGCTAAAAATGCCCTTCTCTTGCGACGTACTATAGGCCGAAGAGCAATCCGAGACTGCTGATATGTGATGATCCCAAGTGTAAGCTCTTTCTGGACCTGGGTTCTCGTCTCTCTGCATTCCTCATCGTACCAATTGTTTTGAGGCATGTTCCCAAATCCTCTCTTCTGATCAGGCTGAGTATGTGGGTATGCCTCTTGTGCTACTCCATGTAGTATCTCTGTTAGCTGAGAAGTAATCTCCTCTACAGTATATACTGGCTCGGCTGCCCACGTCCTAATATAGATCTTTTCCACATAGACTGAATCAGTCTCTGGCGTGAAAGTATATCTTGTGTGTGTCTTCTTCCTTTGTACTTGAGAGGCATTGTATTGGAAGGAGATTGATAAGGTCAAGAGAGCATGATCCACTGCAATCCCAACCGGTCTGGGTCCCACCTTAAAGTCCTCGATACTAGAAATAAAGCTTGGTGAAGTCATGACATAATCCACTGTACTGGCCCCATGCCTGTGCAGGAAGCATGTGAATCTTCCAGATAAAGGGAAATTCTCTAGACCATTAAGTATGGCCAAACCATGTGTAGTTGCCATTTCCATGAGATGTCTCCCATATTCAGTGTGTTCTTTATCCTGTGAGTTTCTAGTAAGCCCCTCCTGTGATAAATTCACTTCTCTGAGCATTTCCTCAGAACTATCATAGAATACTGCTTGAGAGTTGGCCGTTCTGGCATTAAAGTCTCCTAAGAGAAAGATGTCTCCATCTCTAGAGAACTCCCATATGCCATTATTCAATATGGAGAAAGGGGATTGTCCTTTAGGTGAGGAGTAGACTGATGTACTTGGAGGGAAGTAGCATATAGCGATATATAGAAATCTACCTGTCTCGGCTCTCATTCTCACCCACATATACCTTGCTTGTTCATCTTTCCTGATAATCTGTAGTAGTGGTTTCAGCTCCTCTTTAAATAAGACTACTGCTCCTCCTGAACCCCGGCTACCTCGTAGAGATCTCTTGTCTGGTCAACCAGCTGTTTCCCATAAATACCCCTTCACATGTGGCATAAGCTGTCCCGGTATCTGGTGTGTCTCTGAGTAGAAAACTATGTCTCTGTCCCTAAAGCTGTCTTCAAAGGCACCTACATCTAGCCTATATGATCCATTACAATTCCACGCCGCTATCCGGAGCATCGCCCCATAGGTCTCGCACCGTCATGATGAGCGCTTTTCCAGAACCACTACTTTCCCTCCTCTATAAAAGGCGATTTTCCCCTTTTCTCTTGCTGCCCTGATCTCTGGCATCAACTCTTGCATGTGTGCCACTTGTGCCAATGTAAGGTCATCTCCCAGGAAAATACCGGTTTTCTTAAGAGTTGGCCTCTTCTTTAGAAATTCTTTCCTTATTTCTATATTCGGGAAGCGGAGAATAAGTGCCCTATCCTTTACGTTTCCCTTATCGTCGATTCCTTTCTTGCCCACTCTCCATGCACTTGTGTGAGTAGGCTCCGTGATGCCCATGCGTTGTAGCAGTTCCCTCACTTCTTCATCTACATTCTCTCTGTCTTTGACTCGTGACCCGCACATGCAGAGCCCGATTCTTCCTTTTTTGCTCTTCCTAAATTAGGGTTTTAGCAGTTAGGGTTTCTGGCAAAAATTAGGGTTAGGGTTTCTGCTCTCGATAGCCACGTCATCACTTTGTGACATACCCCCCTCTTGAAAGCATTGAAATCGCCCTCGATTACGCCTGCAAAACAGACAGAGGCCATAAACCGTCTTAGCAGACACTGACTGCTAGTACCTACGTACTAGGAACACACATCTAGCACATGTACCAATCGACAGTCACATCACAAGACATCACAGGACATTACTAGACATCACAAGACATCACTGACATTCAATATTCATTCGGAACTTAGACCATGATTTATCGACAATGTAGCTAGTGATCGCATCTAGATCCAATCGGGACCTCATCGATGTCCGATTGACTAACCCCTATTGCAACCATGTCTATTCGAGATCAATCAGACCAAAATGCTGCAGTCATTTCGTCTATCAGTTCCTGCACTTAAAAGAAGTCGAGAACAAATCAGTATCATAATCAGGAATTCCATTTCATAAAGTCATCCGGCAGGATACTGTCAGCTATCAGTATCCTTCAAGCTCAAAGAGACATCAGTGACTTTAGTATCAAAAATCAAGGCATCTGTTGACAAAGGAGCGGAGTGACTCCCCTCTTATGCATCCCATTGCACCAGATCTCCGGCAAGCTGAATTCAGGGTTCCATTTGGAGTAGACTATGCTAAACCAAAAGCATCGAGGTAAAGTTTCACAATCTGAGGAGTTTCTGCCAGGTCCTCCTCCTCCATCCACTTCGCATCTAATGCACGATAGTTCTTGAACTTAACCAAGAACTGCCTTCGGACTTTACCTTTATTCTTCGTATCCTTATGTGCCAAAAATTTGTTCCGGAACAAGGATCTCCTCGTTTTCTTCCGCTTCGGATTGCTAATCAGGCTCCCCATCATCAGACACATCACCTTTCAAGAGACTCACATGAAATGCATTGTGAATCTTCCAAGTATCAGGTAGTTTCAGTCGAAAGGAGACATCATTTATCTTTTCAGTGATCTGGAAAGGTCCGTAGTATCACATACTAAGCTTTGGAAAAAGCCTTTCCTTTCCCTTTTTCTTTCTCAAGCGTGCCTTCTCAAAACGTAAGAGCACCCAATCATCCTCCTTCAATTTCAAGTCACGACGATGGCGATCCGTTGCCTTTTTCTGTCGTTCTTCAGACTTCTGCAAAGTCTCGCGAACCTTGGCAAAAGCCGTATCTAAGTCTTGCGTATATTTATCCACTTCAAAAATCTTATCTTTCGTGCTTAGGAAGGGTGGAACCTATGTAGCACCTTCAACAATCTCAAATGGCGCCTTCCCCGTCGAAGAGTGTATCGTGTTATTGTAGGCAAATTCCACCAAAGGTAAGTACTTTTCCCATTGAGTCTTCAAATCCGAGATATAAGACTTCAACAAATCTAAAACCACTGAATTTGCAATCTCAGATTGCCCATCAGTCTGCGGGTGGAACGATGACGAGAACTGCAACCGCGCACCAATGTTCTCCCAAATTGCCTTCCAAAACATACTCGTAAATCTGGGGTCTCTGTCGGAGACAATCTCGTCTCAGGCATGCCATGTAATCTGAAGATCTGGGCCACAAACAGTCTCGCTAAGTGATCCGGCTTGACTGTTTTCTTCACTGGAATGAAATGAGCCTGTTTGCTAAATCTGTCAATAACAGTCCAGATATCATCATGACCACTCTGTGTTCTCGGGGGATCAAAAATGAAATCCATTGTAAATTTTGGCTACCCCTCACTAACCTCCATCTCTTTAAGATTTTGACTCTTAGCAAAATTACCACGTTTTCCCTTGAGCACAAGGTTACTAATCTCTCTTTCCATAACCTTTCTAATCGTTCCCTCTCTCCCTCCAAACAAAGGCTTGTAGGCCTTGGGCTGAATTATATTCCCCCCTCTCCCCCACCTCCCCTCTCCTCTATTCTTCAAGCTTATTCTAATTTAGAAAGAAGTTTGCAACTTAAAATGTTTTTTACTAAAGAACCCTCTCTTCCTCCTCCTCCTTTTTCTATCCCGAATCCTCTTTGGAATCCTCCCTCTCTCTCCACAACTCTTAACCAAACCTTTAGTCTTATCTCTTCTCTCCTTAAACCTCTTCTATCCTCTCTTCCTTCTTTTCACTCTAAACCCCTTTTAAAGAACTCCATCTCATCTTTAAGAAATGATCGTAACATCGTTATCAAACCGGCAGATAAAAATCTAGGACCTGTTATCCTTTCTAAGTCTTGGTACAATAATGAAGCTTTTCGTCACCTTATGGACCCCCTCACCTACTCCAAAATCTCCACAACTCCTTTACCTTTTGTGCAATCCCTCCTTTTCTCCATCGTCACCAACTATCCTCTTCTTCCCTACAACGAAAGAGCGTTTATCCTCTCCTCCACACTTGATAACCCCAAGCCTTGTCCATTCTTCCTTTTACCTAAAATCCACAAACCCATCCTCGTAGGCCGTCCCATCTGTTCTTACAAAGGTTACGTCTTGGAGAATGCCTCTAAGCGGCTCCATACACAACTATACCCGATTCTTTTGTCCAAAACACAAAACCTTAAAGACTCTCACTCTCTTGTTTTAGATTTAGCTTCTACCGCTTTCCCTCCCAACATTATCCTCTTCACCTTTGACGTTGAATCTCTCTACCCTAGTATCCCCATCCGCGAAGGCCTCCTTGCCTTTAAAAGTTCCATCCAAGGCTTCTTCCCTTCCCCTAAGGTCAACTTCATCTTGTCTTTAGCCTCTCTTATCCTCAACCACCATTATCTCTCTTTCAATGGAGAATTTCGGCACCAAATCAAAGGCACGGCTATGAGATCAAACTTTGTGGTTGTGTATGCTTGCCTTTTCCTTTGCTTTTTAGAAGAAGGCAGGAATCTCTTATATTCCCCGTCCCTTCTCTATTTCAAGAGATTTGTAGATGATGCCTTTGGAATTTGGGATGGTCCACGCTCTAGCTTAAACAAACTCCTCCAAAAGTATGGGCACCCTCTCCAAGAACATATCAAAATTTCCCTTTCAATCTCCTCTCAAGAATCTTTTATTCTGGATATCCATTTTTTCAAGGGACACTCTTTTTCAGCTTATGGGATCCTTGATACCCACTGTCACCAAAAAACCCTAAACTCCTACAACTATATCCCTTGGCAATCTTGGCACCCTACTCACCAAAAGATTGTTTTTATCCTCTCAGAGCTTAAGAGGTACATTATTAGGGAAAGCTCTCTTTCGGGCTTCATCTCTATTCGTAACCTCTTCTATACTAGGCTTAGAGCAAAAGGATATCCCTCCCCCCTTTTGAAAGCTTGCTTTCTCTACCTTTCTTATGATTTAAGACCCTCTCTCCTTCAAAAACTGTCCATTACCAAACCTTCTCCTACCGTCATCAAGATTCCTTTCTCACCTCTAATCCGCCATCTCAACTTGTCTCGTTCCATTAACCAACCCCTCACTAATCTGCTCAAATCCAGCACGGACCTCGCGCACTTGCCTAGACCTGTGATATGTTGGATGAATGCGCCTAATCTCGGAACCCTTCTCTCTAAACCTCCTTCTCCTTTTCCAGTTCAATCCCCGAACCCCCCCCCCCCCCCCCCCCCACCCAAAGTGAATTCCACCCGTAATTGACAAATCCTTACCACAGCTAACTGCATCCTCATTTATATATGCAACCTCTCTAAACCACACCCCACCCACCCAACCCCCCCCCCCCCCCCCCCCCCAAATGAATTACACCCGAATTTGACTAAACCTTGGAGTCGGCTAACTTCGACCTCATGTATATATACCACCTTCCCCCCCCCCCCCCCCCCAAAGAATTACACCCGAATTTGACTATAACCTGGATTCAATTAGCTTCCGCCTCATGTATATATGCAGCCCCTCTAAACTCCACCCATTCCCTAGGCTAAGTCAAATTCCCCCCTTTTTTTTTGACTAGTCCCTTTCCTGTACAATCTTCCACTCCTTTAAATGCCCCATTAACTCTCCACTTTCCCCCCCCCCTTTTTTGCCAGTACCCACTTAAGGTGAGCATTAACTTGTCTTTAAGTTAGCCTCTCCATCTTCAAATGAGGTACCATTACAGTTTCTTGAGCCACACCACACCTCACTATTTATACCCCCTCCATATTCTCCTTTATGTTTGCACCACTGATGAGCTAATGAAAGCGAAACGCGTTTGGTGTAAACATTGTCTCTCTTCCTTTCCCCCCCCCCACCCCCCACCCCCTAATCTCGCATCGATTTTTCTCCTCATCCTCTTCCAACATGTCGCTTAAGCAAGATTTCGCTCGCTAAGTCGGTTTACATTTAAAGGATCAAAAATGAAATCCATTGCAATACTTTCCCAGGGGCGGGTGGGTATGGGTAAAGGCTGTAACAATCCCTGTGCTTTATGCCTATCAAACTTGACCTTCTGGCATACTAAGCAACTGCACACAAACTCTTTCACATCCTTTTTGAGTCTCGGCTAAAAGAAGTATCTCTCTACCCCTTTCGTGGTGGTAGCAATTCCGCAGTGACCCGTAAAAGGTGGACAGTGGCATTCAGACATAACCTTTTTCCTCAACGGCTATGTAACGCACAACATGGTTTTTCTCATAAGTAGCCATCCCGAATGGAATATACCGCTACTGTCTCCCCATCCCATATCCGTGTGAAAACGTCTGCAAAATCTGTATCTGTGGCATATTGGTCGACCATATCCTCGAATCTCCTATGATGTATCGAGGAAATAGCCAGAATCAACGGCTTCCGAGACAAAGCATCTGCCACCACATTCTTCAGTCCCTGCATATGGACAATCTGGAAGTGAAACTGTGACAAGATGTTCACCCACCGCATCTGCTTTTCCGAAAGCTGCTTTCGTGACAAGAAGTAGCAGAAACTCTGATGGTCTGTAAAGACAGTAAAATCCTCTCCGAGTAGGTAATGCCGCCACTGAGTAAGAGCATGGATAACTGCCAAAAGCTCTTTCTCATAAATCTTTTGCTGTCATCTCCGGCCTTGAGAACAATCGACTCTCGTAAGCAATGACATGGCCTTCTTGCACTAAGACCGCACCCAGACTACGACCACAAGCATCACAATATACTTCAAATGACTTCTGCAAGTCCGACAAAGTCAAAACTGGTCCTGTAGTCAATTTCTCTTTCAATGCCTGAAAGGCAGTCACCTCTGTGGATCCCCATGAGAAAGGGACTCCTTTCTCTGTCAAGATATGCAAAGGGGAAGCAACCTCTGCAAACTTTCGAATGAACCGCCTGTAGTACGAACACAGTCCCAAGAAGCTTCTAACTTCATGGACATTCTTCAAATCGGGCAAATCACGGATAGTCTCTATCTTTGCCGGATCCATTTGCACTCCTGCTGTTGAGACAATGTGTCCCAAAAAGTGTCTCTGGTAGGAAAAATTCACTTTTCTTTGCATTAATCACTAACTTGTGATCTCGTAATGCCTGAAAGACCTGAAGCAGATGATCTCTGTGTTCCGCCTCATTCTTGGAGACAACAATGATGTCGTCAAAGAAAGTGCCAACAAATAGCCTGTACTCTCGAAAAATCCTGTCCATCATCCGGTTAAATGTTGCAGGAGCATTGGTTAAGCCAAAAGGCATCACCAAAACTCAAATAACCAAAAAGTCGTCCGAAAAGCTGTCTTGTAGACGTCTCTCAGCGCGATTCTGATATGATGATATCCACTCTTCAAATCAATCCTACTAAAGCACGAGGATCCCTATAATCTGCCGAGTACATCATCAATCCTAGGAATCAGAAATCTTTTCTTGATGGTGATTTTGTTGAGAGCTCTATAATCGATGCACATTCTCCAAGATCCGTCTTTCTTAAAAACCAACAACATTGGAGAGCAATACGGTGAAGTACTAGGCTGAACAAGACCCTTTTCCAAGAGGTCTTTCACTTGGTTCATAATCTCTTCATTCTGTGCTCGGCTCACACGGATAGGGCGGTTCGGTGGTGTGCTTCCACGTATCAGATCAATGGTATGATCTTCAGGCCCTCTAAAAAGCAATCGGCATGAGTGTGGAGAAAAATCTTGGCGTTCTTTTGTTCAGGTCAAAACATCTCTGAGCCCTTCATTTGTCAAAGTCACTTTCTCGGCCAGGTAGTCAACCACGGCGTAGTTCTTGTGGTACTAAGGGATTCCGAGTAGAAGGTCAATCGCGTGCCCTGAACACCCCTGTCATTGCAAACGAAGTCTGCCAATGCTCGGTGTAATGGCAACATCCCGTCCGGGTGCCAGTCGAACTACCTCCGCCTGTGGCCTCAGCCTATCGGGCATAATTCCAAATCGAGCCACCAATTGCAAGTAAAAAAAATTGGCCTTGGCTCCTTCAAAAGAGCTTCCCGATCCTTCACTTTGCCCCAAAAGCGGCAAAGTTTGTACTTACATTCATTTGATTCGGTTCAGGTCCCACGCCATGTGGTACCAGTTCTGCTTTTTATCTGCCTTTTCTGCCACGTCTCTCAACTGCTTTAGAACTTTCTGGCCTTTCTTCATCTTGTTCATTCGGTGCCTTGTTAGGGCATTTCGCGGAGATATGTCCATGTTCCCCGCATCCAAAGCACTTCCCCTCCCTGATGAAGCGAGCTCTCTCCTCAGGAGTAAGCTTGGGTCGTGCATCCTTCTTTTCTGGGTTGCTCTTTCTCTTTCTACTTTCATTCGCTGAAGTCTATTCGACTCGTTGTGTCATGACCTCATCGGTGAGGGAGGTCAAACTGCGAGAGTGAATGGCAAAACCCCACTTCGCATGACTCATCAATTCCTAAATAGAAGCTGACTTCTGTTCCAAGCAGTGATCTCGGATCTATGTAGGTAGACCCAAGGTAACCCACTCAATCTATTCTCTGAACGAGATCTTCTTGAATGAAGAGGCGGGTAGAAAAGAGCTCCAGATCTCTCGCAATAAGTATCCACTGTATCTCTCTTGGTCATCCGAAGATGGTTCCAAGCAGCTCGTATATCGCGTTCATACTCTTGAGTCAACCAAGAAGAAATAAAAAGCTTCTTAAATTTCAGCCATTTAACTGGCGCAGTCTTGTTTAAAAGAAGCGTGGACCACCAAGTGCGAGCATTCCCCTTAAAATAAGAGGCATCTCTCCGAATCTTGGAGTGCTCTGAGTAGCGTCATCCCACGAAAGCGATGTCAAACTGCTGTATAAAAGACAAAGCCTTCAAAGCATCTTTGTATCCTAAAAAAGTGTCAAATTTGATCGACTGTCCACCTTCCTTAAACTCTCGGACTTTCTTGCTTTTATCTTCCAGAAAGTATTGGTTGGCTTTATAAAAATTCTTCTTGTTCGCATAAAATTTTCTGTCATCAGAGTCTGAACTATCCGTAGACGAGTCCTCTGTAGAACTGTCACTCACTGGGCGAGATTTAGACTTTTTTGCCTTTCTCTTGCCCTTTCCGAAGCGTTGTTGCTTGCTTCGCTTTTTGCCTTTTTCTGTCTTCTTCACTCAAATCTGAAGAGCTAGAAGAACTGTCAAAAGAAGAAGAAGAAGAAGAAGAACTGGGTACTCCTTCAAAGCGAACACGCTTCTTCTGTTTCTTTGCTTTGTCAAATGTCGACTGACGACCCAAATAACCCGGGAAGTCAGTGCCTTTCTTCTGCATTTTGCCGTGGTTTTTGGCTTTCTTCTGCGCGTCAAAAAGCTAAGCAATCCGTGCATCAACCACCTCTTCTAATTCCTTCTCTGAATATTGCTTGTGATCAAAAGGTTTCTTGAGAGCGGGTTTCGGGGATAGTGTTGTGGTTCTGTCACTGCGCATGCACTTCCTGAAAAGCAGTCTCGCTCATATATTTTGCCAATTTCGGATCCTTCGCAAAACTGAGCATCATCTTTGTTGCATCGCCAATCAATTGACGACGCTTCATCTCTCGTTGCTCCGCCTGAGTAGGCCGAGGCGGGCCATACTCTCTGCCGGAATCTTTGTTGTGATCCCTGCCCGCATCTCCAGATGCAGAGGGAGTCGACTGATCCTTGCGTGAAGCCATAGGTGCCGCGGAAAAAAGATTGGGATCGGATTTCCCGTAGAAGAGAAATCGGCCGTGCTCTGATACCACTATAACAGACTTGGACACTCCAAGTCAAGAATCAATCACGACAGCACCAAATAACCACTTCAAAACAGTTCACAGTTCACAATAGATTTGCACTAGCCCGGCGGAGTTCCGTGCCTATAGATATTGGCCCCAAAGACTGGCGCCCCTTTCGATATTTCTTTATGTATTAATCAATGTTCAAAGTACAAGAGAGCGGTTAGGGTTTCACTCTCAAACTCTGCATCCAGATGCTCTACAGAGTGTGTGCCCAAACCGCTTATTTAAAGTTTACAAGGGTTGCCAAAAGCAGAGCCCCAAAAGCTTCAGATCCAAAAGCCTAAAATAAAAGCAAAGCTCTTTTTCTCTCTCAAACTCACTTGAGTTTAAAACAAAGCAAAGAATTCTCTTTCTTCAAATTGCGTTGAGAAGAAAAGCATCAGCTATCGCAGCCCTAAATCAACGCCGCAAATTCCAGGATTTTGCCACGTCATCAGGCTGGTGCTTTTTCACTGCTACCCTTTTAGGGTTAGGGTTAGGGTTAGGGTTTTTGCTGTTTTTAAGAATTTTGGCAGATTTTAGGGTTTGCAGGTTTTAGGGTTAGGGTTTCCAAAAATCAGGGTTTCAGCAGTTAGGGTTTTTGGCAGAAATTAGGGTTAGGGTTTTTGCTCTCGGTAGCCACGTCATCACTTTGTGACAGGTTCCTTTTTTCTTAGGGAAGGGAGAGCCTTCCGTGCTTTAATGAGAGAGTTTAAGTGATCACAAACAAAGTGAATAGACACTGTGCGTGAAGGTGCTGAGACTAAGAGATAGAGAGAGAAGAGAATACGACACCAGAATGTTGTCAAACCCTCCTCCAAAGGCCCCACTCTCTATGGAGAGAGCGGTCTACTAATGATTGCACAAATCTCTACAATGCTTTGGACTTGCCGACGATGTCGACGACGATGAGGACGACGACGAGACTGGCTGAAATCTGTAAATGCTAATGGCTGAAATCTGCAAATCTTAATCTGCTGATTCTAACTCTATGTCGGTGACGATGTCGATGGCGACGATGCGACGACGACTCGCTGAAAACACAGATGCTGAAATCTGCGTTTTCTGAGCTGAAACTGCAAACTTCGCGGGATCTGACCGTGTGGCGAGGATCTGTTGCGGGAAGGTGAGATCTGCAAGGTTCGGGGTTCTACTGCGGAAACTGACTGCTGAAAACTGAAAACGCTGATGCTTATGGGGATCCCATCGCGAAGATCTGCAAAAACGTTGAAGTGTCTTGCAGATGCAAAAACGCTAGGACTGAAAATGGTCTTGTTGTGGAGAATCTGCTAACGTTGGGGAGTCTGCTGCTTCTTGCTATCGCCAGGCTATTGCCAATGCAAAAACGCTAGCTAGTCTGGTCCAAAAACGCTAGCCTTCTACTGTGATGCAAAAATGCTAGGGCATTTGGGGGTTCTACTAAGAAGTTGCCTGTGAGCAATGCTCCTGCTGCCTCTTCTGCCAAAAAGTGCTAATTCTGGTTTGCTTATATATTATCTTAGCAAAATTGCCCTACCTAGTTCCCAACAAAAGTCACTTAAAAATAATAAGTGAAAAATGTCAAAAATAGGGAAAATAGGTCTATGCACTATAAAAATGCTCCTGATGGGTTCTGATGGAAATCTGATGATCATGCTGTGTGCAACCAGAGGATATGCATCTAATCTAAGTGTCTAGACATGCACGGTCTGCGAACACTCACAAAAGTGCCATATCACTTCCTATTCTAGACTGACTTGACTGAACTGAACCCTAGTCATGTTGTAGCTTGTCCACGTACACATAGGGTTAGATGTGTCACATGACACTTCACCCTGTATCGGCGGAGTACAGCAGTTTGCTACACTGCTCATGACGGCATCTTTCCACAGAGATTTCTTGGCAATCATGACACCCTAGACTGTTGCTACACTCATGGAGTATTCGTATTCTTCAGTGAACATCGCAGCAAACATCTTTATCATTTGCCTCACATCTTCGGCTTCACACGGTTTGTTCAGCATCAGGTGCTGAGAGGGGATGTTAGACTTACACCACTCTGCTGCTTCACACATCTAGGGCATGCATGTACGGTTAGTGTGTCTCCAGGCTGGCCATCCTTTGCATATGCATTTTGACTGTAATGTCCAGCCGCCCTCATATTTCATTTATTTCTTGTTGGGTCGTGGGGGATTTTTCCAGGCATTGCCCTACCTCCCCTTAGGCACCTATTTATAGGGCCAAGAGGTACCCACTTCCATCATATTGATTGTACTGAGGGTCTTCTGCTTATAGTAGTCATGGGGGCTGATCGCCCCCTCTTCACCATATCTTACGTTTGTGTTCTACTGCCTCTCTTTCTCCTCTTCTCTCTCACTCTTCCGCAAACATGCACTCTCACAACGGTTAATGATGGACATGATGATGTGGCAAGATCAGGCTTGACAACAACAATGTGTGGAAGCTCTCCAACGTAGAGCAACAACTAGCGATTGAGGCCGAGGGTTTTAGACAGAAGCATGAGGCGGATGCCAAGGTTCGAAGATGGGAGCATGAGACTGAGGTCAAGACTCAAAGAAGGGAGCGCAAGGCAGAGGTGATCGAAAGCAAGAGCGCAAGGTCATATGTGATCTCATCTCCACTCTTGCTTGTCGATCCTGTCAATACCACAATGTCAAGCCAGATTAAGAGAAGCTTATGCCAAGACCATTGTGGAGTCTACATATAGTATCAACAAACCAATTCAGGAGAAGATCCATGTCAATAAGTATGACTATAAGATAGATGTCATTCTGATCTCCTCATAGTTGCATCAATTCAATTCTTGTTTAATTGTTGTGAAAAAGTTAAAATATCATAAGATTCTCCTAGCCTCAATGCATCTCATGGATGATGCTATCACTTGGAAGGATGAGTGGGTGGAAAATAAGTTAAAACGCTCATTAAGCGACCAATGAAGATCTCTTGGATGAGCCTCTCAACTTAGCTCGGAGGAGTTCTAAGAGGATCTCACAACTATGTCCAAGGAAACATATCTGTTCAACACCCATGTCATATGCATCACCAGTTGGTGAGATGCGCTAAGAACTGTGCCAGAAACCTAATGCGTGCACATTAAACTTACTAGATCGTACTTCATTTCCTCGATGGCCATTTTTCACAAAGTGATGACGTAGAAATTCCATTTAAGGAGACCTATTTTAGAGTGCTTGAAGTGACTGAACAAAGTGAAAACGACAAAACCATTAAAAAATGATGACCTGACATATGTATGGACGTTCTCGATTTTGCACCGCAAATCGCAGAGCTGTACAAACATGCACACATTTTTTAGAACAGCCCTCTGGGCAGCAGCTTTTGCTATAGGATGCTTTTGAGGACTAAGTTTTTCATATGAGGTCAAGGACCTTTACATACAAGCCTGGGGGCTCTCTCTGGCATTCTTGGGTGTGTAAAAGACTCAGGGAGGGGAGGGAGGGGGGTCATTATGTATATCACGTACGTCCAAGGAATATTAATAAAACTCCGTGTCTCTAAGTTTTTGACAAGTAAAACACACCCTTTTCCGATTCAATCTGTAATTTTTTTTCCCAATTTCATTTTTTAATACACTTTTGTATGTGAAAATGTGAGAAAAATTTAAATTTAATAACCCCTACTGTTGCACTCACGTGATAGTCACATAATTATTAATTGAACCCTCGAGGCAAAAGAAGAGGTAGAGCTCCCCGGAGGTTGTACCTTTGTCAAGCAATATACAAGAAATAAATATCAAAAGGGGCATCAAGGTTTTGGGATCAGTGATCTCGGGGTGGAACACCATCACTACGTGTGGATCTTCTCTCTCTCACTCTATTCAATTGTTTTGAAGTGCTAAAAGTCTATTTCACCCTCACTCCGTATGGATCTTGTCTACTGTATGGATCTTCTCTCTCTCGCTCTATTCAATTGTTTTGAAGTGCTAAAAGTTTGTTCCAGCCTATTGTTTTCAATTGGCACGTGGTGTCTTGCCATAACGCAGTTGGCATCAAAACTCGAGACCACTTTTTTCCCTATAAATAGACCACTTAGCCTCTCTCATTCCCTCATAAAATCTGTAGCACTACCCCTTCATTTTGCACAATGATCGCCCTCATATCTCCTTTTGGTGGTTTTGGCAAAGCGCAACTCATCCCTCTTGGTTGTGTTTTCAACCCATCATCACAAAACCTGTTTCTCTTTGGAAAATGTTTCAAAAATCTTACGTTTTTTAAAATTATGTTACTTTGAAGAGCAAAATTTTCACTTGTGCAGTTTTCATCTATTCTTTTGAAGTTTCAACTTTCAAGAGTGTGTCGCGAGTCCTCTTGCACCTAATTCACCTAATTTGTGTCTTACTTTGACATGTTGTGCAATGTGAATGATAACTTAAAGTCCATCTATATTTGTCAATGTTTATCTTGAAGTTGTTACGAAACCTCTTAGATGGCATTTCAAGTATAGACCGAAACCTCTGAAACCCATTTTGAAATTTCTCGTTTCAAAACTCTCGCTACTACGCACATACGACATGTTCATAGATGCACAACAGCCCTCTCTCAAGGAGATAGAGATTAAAGTTACAACAAAGAAAGCATAAGCTCGATATTTTAAAAGCAAGATTGGAACTTCCATGCAGCAATATCCTCTTTCAAAAACATAATCGACTAGAGGAGTAGAAAAACATAAAAAGTATATCTATTCAAGACTTTGAAATTCTGGCAATTTCCAGACCATCCACTCGTCCGAGCATTGTTCTTTCCATCCAAAACTTTTCATTTTACCCTGCAACATGCAATTCACATTTGCACTCTCTCTCTCTCTCTCTCTCTCTCTCTCTCTCTCTCTCTCTCTCTCTCTCTCTCTCTCTCTCTCTCTCTCTCACCTCTTCCATCACAATCACAACTTCTCCTTCTGTGGGAGGCACCTCCCACAGAATGTCTCCTCCATCTCGTAAGTAGGCCTCAAGACGATAAGTATCTGCATCACAATCATAGACGCTTTCTCCTCTTATGAATGATAGCTCGATATATCCCTCGAGCTTAAAAATTGCATCACTAATTGCTGCCTTGACTGATTCTCCCTCCGAAGCACACACAGACCTGCGACCAATCATTGCAATGTATCCTCCTCCTCCTTGAGGACGAGCTTTGAAAGGGAACTGAAACTCGAGGTCTGTGCAACTCTGCTTCTACGGTGGTGATAGTTGGACGGACAGTGGAATATCGTCCATATCGTCAGCCGTGCATCTTCTCAATCTAAGATACACCATCGCTAAGATCGACACTGTTTACTTTTACTGTCGGATAGATCTTTAAAAGTCTCTTGTGAAAGGAAAGCGGATGAAAGTTATTCACGCAAGGCTGGATTAGAGCTACTTTGACATAATATCTGATAAAGTAGTCAGGATGAGGGCAAGGTATTTTGATTTGAGTAATTAAAGGCCCATGTGTAGATCCAACACATGGTTTGGATGGACAATAAATTTAGTATGGAAAGAAGTAGCGACCAACCGACTAGCGACCAACCGACTGCAAAGACATTCCACTCAAAGCAACTAGCATGATGTGGTTACCTTGCTTGCAATTGATTATTGATTTTCCTTATAGTTGTGAAGTTTGCCAATATATTTGTACTTGATGGAATTTATCTATGCTCCTTGGGGTTCTTATTATATGTGGCCAATGAAGCAACGGATGTTGAAGAGGTTAATCAGAATGCCTAAATTATTGATCACTATGTAAAATGCTTAAACAAGAGCAACAAAGTATGAGTTGGGTATTTGGATATCAAAAACTACTTACCTAGAAAGCGCCTAGGGACACCTCATTAAGTTCATCATTTTGAGTCACAAAATCAATATAGCCATTATCTTGAACATAATAATGAACTAAAAATAAGACAAACAATAACACAAATAAATAACTTCTATTGCATTTGCATCTTATAATATTATAGCTTGGTTATGCATAAAATGGAAGAAGGAGGTATATCCAAAACAAAAGGACATCATATGATTATGAGTGCTCTTCAAAGTGTTCCTTGCCCTTGTCTTTTTTCCACTCCTTGGTCGTGAGAAAAAGAAAATATTTCTTTATATGCATGTTTGATATGCAATGAAGGCATGAATTTCTTTTGTTGGATTGCTCAAATTCTATTGCATAGAGACAACGTCTAGGCCCTTTGGCCTCCTTGGCAAACTATATGTCTAAAACAAGGCCTCTCCATTTGGGTGGCCCACATGCAAATGATTCTCATTTGCATCATGAGACAAACCTTCCAAAATAGCATCTTACAAAATCTTTGGATTGAATGAGTAAGTGTAGTCTTTATATTTTGATGTAGACCTCAAAGGCAACCTTGAACTTTTTGAAAGTGGTCCAATTCATCAAGATTGATGGTAATCTCCATGTACTTGGGGATATGGCTGTTGAGAGAAGAATAGTGCATGTGGGGATTGCCCCACTTGTAAATGTTACCATATACATGTGGTAGTGACGTGTGTGAACACACTAGGACCGCTGGGGCATTTTTTCCCTCTTTAGAAGGTTTTTTCCTCCGTGCATTGTATATACGCCAATCACTCTAGGGCTATCCATCTTTCCATTGCACACTAAGTAACACACTCTCTATTGTGTGCCTTGATCTTCCTTCGTCTTCTCCAAGCTCTGTGCATTTCTCTACAACCCTAATTCCAACAATTGGTATCAGAGTAGGTTACGTCCTCCCGGGCTTAGTCGCCAGCTGCTTCAACACACGCCTACTCACTTTCTCCGATTACAGTGAGGTTTGGCGAGCGTTCGCAAGTCGACAAATATTGCTAGTACTTGGAGACTTATGATCCAAGGAAATCCAGAAGTTGTCAAGTTTGATGCATTATGCACATTGCTGTTGCAAGAGTCACTTTCCAGAAAAACAGGACTAGACAGCACGGAGTTGAACAGGCATTTATTGCTTCTCAAAGAAAGGGTGGTAACAGCAATGCAGCCGCTTCTTATGGTTCTACTGCGAGTGGCAAAACTTATGGTTCTTCTCAAAGAAAGGGTGGTAACAGCAATGCAGCCACTTCTTATGGTTTTGCTGCGAGTGGCAAAACTTATGTTCCTAATGCTTCTGCTGGCAGCACTTCGTCTGAAAATTATGGTGATAAGGGAAAAAAGAAGATGCGTTGCCATTATTGTAAACCTAATGATCACTTGATCAAGCAGTGTCCTAATTTGAAGGCCAAAGAGGCTACGAAGAAAGAGGGTGGTTCCACTGCAAATGCTGGTTCCACTACAAATGCAACCTTTTGTTGAGTCTTCTGTGAAAGGAGACTGTGATGCTGATGTCGATGCAGAATGGGTAGAGTGCACTTACAATCCTGTTGTCCATGATGCATGTTGTTCAGTTGCTGCAGATTCACATGTGTGGTATTTCGATGGTGGTGCTACAAAGCACAGTACCTCACATCATGAATTGTTCACCTTTCTCGAGTCTGTCCCTCATGGGAATTCTGTCACTTGTGCCAACAATGCCTCTTATACGGTTCAGGGAGTTGGAAAGATTGCGCTTACTTCTGCTAATGGCAGTTCCTTCACACCTATTGATGCACTTTATGTACCTGGGATCAAGAAGAATCTTTTGCTTGTATCTGCACTTGCTAGACTTGGACTTGTAGTCAAATTTGTGGATGACAGATGTACAGTTCATGATCTCAGTTTTGGTGATGAAATCGTTGCATCTGGGCTTTTGTGTTGTGGACTATATAAGCTCACTTGTATGACAAGTGTGGACAAAATTTTCCAAATGCAGCTGCAGATTCAAGGGCTATTTCATATGTAAAACTTTGGCATGCACATTTTGGTCATCTGAATTTTTCCAGTTTGCTGCGTTTGAAGGAATCTGATATGGTTGCTTCTTTGCCGCTTCTTGAAGCACCTGTCAAACATGTTTGTGAAGGCTGTATTTTGGGTAAGATGCAGCATTCTAAGTTTCCTAAGGTTGGTTCAGTTCGGGCCACATGCAGGTTGCAGCTTGTGCATAGTGATGTTTCTGGGCCCATGCAAACTCCGTCCTTGGGCAATTACCTGTACTTCATGACTTTCATTGATGACTACTCCAAGCATGCATGGGTATTTCTGCTTAAAGCGAAGTCCGAAGTTTTTATGTGCTTCAAACAATTTTTGGCTATGGCTGAAAATGTCTCAAAACGTACTATGGGCACCCTCCGTTCCGATCGAGGGGGGGAGTATATATCTCAGGAATTCAATGCATTTCTGGCTAGTCGTGGGATAAAACACCAATGTACAGTGCCTCATACACCTCAGCAAAATGGTGTTGCTGAGAGGAAAAACAGGTCACTTATGGAAATGGCACGATGTATGGTCAAAATTCAAGCTTTGCCGCATTCTTTTTGACTTGAGGCCATCATGTATGCCACTTATGTACTAAACGGGTTTTCTATGAAAGCTTTGCAGTCTATTACTCCATATGAAGCATGGCATGATAGAAAGCCTTCTATTGAGCACATGCGTGTTTTTGGTTGTTTGGCATATGCTTTGGTGCCACAAACACAGCGCAAAAAATTGAATGATAAGACTGTCAAATGTATTTTTCTTGGTTATAGTGCTGAAAGCAAAGGTTATAGGTTGTATCATCCGCAAACAAAACGTGTTCTAGTTTCACGGGATGTAGTGTTTGTGGAAGATTCTGTTTAGCCCTTGTTGTCATGTACTAGAGACAGTAATGTAAGCTCACACGACATTTATGACACTTTGTTGCCTCTTTTCAGTGGTGGAACTTCGAATGTAAATTCCAATGAGACAAATGTACAGCCTATGGGGGTTTTTGAAAATGTTACAGATCAGCCTATTACTGATGCAGATGTACATGATGTACTTGATGAGGAAAGGGCTGAAAATGAGCAAGCTAGAGGTATGCCAAAATGATTGGTGCATACATTGCGTTATAGTAAATTGGATGCATCTTTGTCTAGTCGTCCTCGTTCAGGCTCTCGCCATGCATCTTATGCATCAAATTGTTATGCTTTGGTTGTGTCTAGCTTACATGATGTTGAGGAGCCTCTGTCTTTTGATGAAGCACAGAATTTAAAAAATTGGATGGCTGCCATGCAATCAAAATATGATCCACTTATAGAAAATGGCACGTGGACTTTATGTGATTTGCCTCCTGGCAAAAAGGCCATTGGTACAAAGTCGGTTTACAAGTTGAAACGCAAGCCGGATGGTGAGATCAATTGCCATAAGGATCGACTTGTTGCAAAGGGTTATGCACAACAAAAAGGCATAGATTATGAAGAGACCTTTGCTCCCACTTGTCGTATGACTACTGTGCATTTTCTATGTGAATTGGCAGCTCATTTTGGTTGGGATGTACATCAATCAGACATTGTTACTACTTTCTTGAATGGTGACATATTTGAGGAAGTTTATGTAATGCAGCCTCGCGGTTTTGTCAAGAAAGGACAAGAGGACAAAGTGTGCAAATGTAACAAGGCTTTGTATGGGTTGAAGCAATCTCCTCGTGCTTGGTATGAGAAAGCGGACACTCGTTTGGTCAAACAAGGCTTTCGTAACTGTCCAACAGAAAGCACATTGTATGTAAAGTGTGAGGATCATGTACTTCTCATTGTGGTTCTTTATGTAGATGATTTGCTGATCACTGGACCAAATGAGGGACATATTGCTGAATTTAAGGCTGATTTGAAATGTTACTTTCAAGATGAAAGATTTGGGGTAGTTGCATCATTATTTGGGCATACAGTTTAAGCAGTGTGATGGTGATATTGCCTTGTCTCAGAAAAGTTACATAGAGACATTGCTATGTAAGTTTGGACTTGAGGATTGCAAACCTATTGCCACTCCATGGTCTACATGATGCTGACAATCCTGCTGATGTCACTCTTTCCCAAACTACTCTTGGCTGCCTCATTTATGTATGCAACATCTCGAGGCCAGATATTCAGTTTGCAGTCTCACAGGTCAGCAGATTTATGCATAGCCCAGGGTCTAAGAATTGGTAGGCTGTCAAGAGGATCTTTCGCTACCTTGGTGGCACTTTACATCTTGGCTTGTTTTATCCCAAGGGGGGATCATTGCGGCCAGATTTACATGCTTTTTCGGACTCGGATTGGGCTGGTTGTTTTGACATGCGAGTGTCCACAAGTGGTTTTTGTTTCATGCTTGGCAGTTCATGTATATCATGGTTGAGCAAGAAGCAACCTATTGTGGCCACTTCGAGTTGTGAGGCTGAGTACAGGGCAGTCTTCACAGCTACGGTGGAGTGAGTATGGCTCAAACGCCTTATGGCTGATTTGGGTGTTGGACAGGACACTGCCAACACTATCTACACTGACAGTCAGAGTGCATTGGCAGTTGCGAGGAACCCAGTTTTTCATGCTCGCACAAAGCACATTGAGGTGCATTACCACTACGTCAGGGAGAGGCTCTCAGTAGGAAAGATCATCTTGGCTTATGTGCCAAGACAGGACAACCTTGCAGATCTTTTCACAAAGGCATTGTCTTGTGAGAAGCTCGAAGCTTTCCGCAAAGCTTTGGGCTTACTCCCCTTTGTGGACTGATCGTATCCTCAGGGCATGGCACTTCTCTTTACTCATGTGCCAGCTCTCGTTCACCGCATCACTCCAAGGGGGATTTGTTACTGTATACATGTGGTAGTGATGTGTGTGAACACACTAGGACCGTCGGGGTATTTTTTCCCTCTTTAGGAGGTTTTTTTCCCCGTGCATTGTATATATGCCCATCACTCTAGGGCTATCCATCTTTCCATTTCACACTAAGTAACACACTCTCTATTGTGTGCCTTGAGCTTCCTTCATCTTCTCCAAGCTGTGTGCGTTTCTCTACAACCCTAATTCCAACAAAAAAAGAAGGAGAGAGCTTCATCTCTTGCCAGCATACATGCACACAATAGAGAGAGGATACAAAGGGGATGGAGGCTAAAGTTTCTTCGTCTTCTTTATTATTCAAAACGATAAGAAATTCTCCAAACCATAAGAAGGAGAATACAACATAAAGGGATAATATGTTGTAGAGAAATTCAATGTGCTTTGTCCTTGCATGGAGGATTTGGGTATGTGCCAACTATATGTTTGTAAGGTTTTCATAATAAATGACAATGGCCTTTGAAGTTATATTCCCAACTCTCCAAGTAGCACATTTTCAACCATGCGACCTCACGTGCTACCATTTCACCCCATGTACTAAGCCTCTACTTTCAAGAAGAAAATCATAGGTTGCTTCTTGCTGTCTAGTGTGATAACAACATGCCCAAGGAAACACCTGAACCCAATTGGTAGATTGACGATCTGCTAACTTCGAGCCCAATTTTCTCATGTGTAACCATAGAACTGCAAATCTAGGTTGTTCGCCTCATAAAAGAGTATATAGTTTAATGTAGCACTCACATAGGGCAATATTCACCTCAGTGCATCCAATCATGGCTTCTTGGGAATCTTTATGAACTTGGTCTCTATGAGGCCCTAGCCCCTGGGCATGACCTTAGATTGAGATTGCACATTTTAGGTATATTGATCTACTTGACAACTACCAAATCTTTGTACTTAGACGTGGAATAATTATTTGCTCATAGAAAAGACTAAACGTTGTGAAATTTGGTTTTCTAATTTGTAGTGACACTCTTTGCTAGAATCTACCTTGGGTGTGTGTTTACCAACTTAAACAATCAAACCGCTAGGATACAACTCTCAATCGATCTTCTTTGGAATCTTCAAATTGTTGTGGAACAAATTTTTGTAAATTTGATTTTTTTTTTAAATTGATGAATTTACTAAACAAACTAGAGTTTTATTTGCTATGGCCTCTTTCAATTTCTCCTCACACTAAAGAGGTTGTCTATCCTTCAAGGGCTTGATCCCATGTGTATGCCTCTTTGGTAGGGCAGTTGGCTTCAAAATACTTCAAACAAAAAACAAGGGCACTCTTCATGTAAAAAGAAGCATGGCCATGGAGTTGTGTTGGGGGGGGGGGGGGGGGGGGGGAGAGAAATGAAATGAAATGTTATATTAACGTCTTCAAAAGGCCAGAATGACCTATGAGACGAAACTGATACAAAAGTGGTGAATCTGATACATTGTCTGGGTACCTTAGTACCAAAGTACTAAGTGTGAAAAGTGTGCAAGTGTGAAAATAAATGTGAAAAACTAAATACAAAGTATTAAATAAACTTCTTAGGAGCATTCTGGGTGTCTGGCTAGAATGCTTCTAATCCTTTGTTGTAGTCTCCTCCGGTGAAGTGTGCTTCTACATCTCGATCATGGTTGTCTCGATTTCCTAAGCTCAATCGCCCTTTCAATGAGGGTGCCTTTGGTATGAATGTGGGTACTCCTTTGTATTGGTTGCTGGCCTCTTGCTTCTCCTTCCACTTCTACTTCTCTCGATCCGAAGAAATTTGTGATCTGCCTCTGAGGCTGTAGTACTCTTTGTCTTCTCATTAGATTATCCTTGTGCCGATCTAGTTCCAGTAGGTACAAGCCTAAGCATCTTTGATCTTGCTATTGCATGACTCTATCTACAGGTCCAAAGCCTTCTTTAAATAGGCAATGGAAACGCCCACGTATCTCATAGTATACGGTGCAATGGCATATGTAGTGTAATTCTATCTCCGGCTCCATTCCGCATAACTTGCAAATTCTGCTCTCAGGTGGGATTCCCCTAAATCTGCCAAATTCAATTTCCAGCTGGTGTGAGGATGTACGAATCTGACCAATAGCACATCTCAAACCATGAGATAGGTGGGTATCCATATAGCTCGGGCGAATCACAAATCCATCTTCAGATAGCTGTAGGAAGTTTTCTTTGTAGTCGGCCATCTTCGTGCCCAATTATTGTGTAGGGTCTACCCATGTCCTCTTAGTATCCAACTGTATAAGATCCTGACGGATGATTTTATTAATCTCCATCCGTGTAATTGCCAGTGATGGAGCCGCAAGAGAGTATTGGAAGGGGGGTAATCTTTCCATACTGAACCCGTGTCTCTGAAACCACGAGGACAGTTGCGCATACCAGCATGATGTATCCCCTTGCATTGCTAATTGTCGAGAGGATTCGAGGGCCAGTCTAGTATATCGGCAATTATTTGTATCCCACAAACCATGTATAAAGGACACTGATCTGGTAAGAGCTTCAATTTCTATCGGAGGGGCAGCTAGTTCCGCTCAGGTAATCGCGTGTGGTACGGAGGCCTTGGCTCTAATCATTCGGGAAATCATAGATACCAAAGGTCTCTCCATTGACTTCCAATTATCCTGATCCACAGATGGTCCCCAAATCTGGACCCCATAAAGCATAGTCGAAGCCACCACAGTATCAAAGAGCCAAAGTTTTGTTCGTGGTTCCTGAAACTGCACTTGTGAACACATCCTCTCCAACCCTCCCAAGGCCGCAGAGGCTCTGGACAATCTAGCATCCGCTGCTTTCTTAAGAGTAAACTTCGATCCTACAAATACCACACCAAGGTATGTGTATGCATTTGTGTACTCTACTGTAACCTGGCCATATGCAAATGTAGGTGCCAATCTCCTAATCCACTGCGGTGTGGTGTTAAACACCATAACTTTGGTTTTACCCAAGTTTACGGACAGTCCACTGTCCTCAGCGAATTTATGTAACGCATCTAGCTGCCTCTGCATTCCATCCGGTGATTCTGCTATCAATACAATATCATCTGCATACAACAACAAAGGGATCCATGACCCTGCAAGTTGAGCACCTCTGTTACCCTCTCTATCAATGTAATCTGATACCTCATCTATGTACATACCAAATAAAGTCGGGGATAGTGGGCATCCCTACTTTACTCCAACGGTGGAATGCACAGTGTCGGAATCCCCTTCTGGAGTACGTACATAACCAGTTACTAACCGGTATAACGCCATGATCCCCCAAATAATCTCTTTGGGGACCCCTAACTTTTGCATCCTGCGCATCAATCTGGCCCTTGGTACTGTATCAAAAGCTTTCCGAAAATCCACAAAGCAACAATACATCCTTCTCCCGCTTGCTCTTCCTTCCTCAATAATGGCTCTGAGCGTAAGAATATGATCTAAAGTGGAATAACCCCTCCTGAATCCAGCTTGTCCTGTTGCCCTTATGCCCTCATTCTCTGCCCATCTACTCAATTTTTGTTCAAGAATGGATGCGTACAGTCGGGCCAATGTGTGACCTACCATAATGGTACGGTAGTTCTCGGGTATCATAGGATCCCCTAACTTGAAAATAGGTACGATAGTAGATAATTTCCAAGATTCAGGTAATCCTTCACACATGACCCGATTAAACAGACGAGCAAGGACTTCTGAAAGTAGATCCCTTGCATGGATCAGATGTTCTGCTACTAAACCCTCATGATCATATGCTCTTCTTGTCTTCATCTTATCAATGGATTTTTCCACCATTTCCGTAGTAAAGAAAGTACTCGTAGCAGGGCATGGCTCTAGCGGATCTGGTAATGGAGGCTGTCCAGATACCGTATATAATTATGTTACATATTGACCCCAAATCTTAGGAGAAGTAATTGTCGGAGGTGATGAGTGCTCGTGAAATAAACACCAGGCCTCATGTGAGTCCTGACTCAAGAAGAGCTGATATAAATCCTTCTCCAGTTTGACTAAAAATGCCCTTTTCTTGCGACGTACTATACACCGAAGAGCAATCCGAGACTTCTTATATGTGATGATCCCAAGTGCAAGCTCTTTCTGGACCTGGGTTCTCGTCTCTCTGCATTCCTCGCCATACCAACTGTTTTGAAGCATGTTCCCAGATCCTCTCATCTGATCAGGTTGAGTATGTGGGTATGCCTTTTGTGCTGCTCCATGTAGTATCTCTGTTAGCTGAGAAGTAATCTCCTCTACAATATATACTGGCTTGACTGCCCACATCCTATTATAGATCTTTTCCACATAGACTGAATCAGTCTCTAGCGTGAAAGTATATCTTGTGTGTGTCTTCTTCCTTTGTACTTGAGAGAGAGAGAGAGAGAGAGAGAGAGAGAGAGAGAGAGAGAGAGAGAGAGAGAGAGAGAGAGAGAGAGAGAGAGAGAGAGAGAGAGAGAGAGAGAGAGAGAGAGTTATGCATGTGTTTCTCTATAGCAACCTCCAATAATGATGATGCAGAAGTGAGATTTCCTCCATTGCTTAGGGTGATGAGTCTTGATGCTATTGCTATCACCAATTGTGTTACTCACTTCCCCTACCATTTTCTCCCAGCAAGGACTCACTGCCACCTCACCTTTCTTAGCTGAAACTATGGCATTGGTGCTAAAAATAGCACCAGTGGTCCTTCTTATGGTTTTAGAATTACTCTAAGCTCTGATACCACTGTGAGGCACTAGCCCATTTTCCCCTACCTTAGATTGGGATTGCACACATAATGCTCCTCCCATCCAGTCTCATACAGAGTCTCTTTATTGATGTGAATTAATGGAATAGAGAACCTCCAGAGGATCCTATTCCCCTAGTTTTGAGCCACATAACTTTTGTCTTGACAGTCTATAATTCATTCAAGTAACAACTAGGGAAATCAATAATCTTAACTTAGCTAACACCACCCTGCCTTGAGTACTATCGTAGAGAAACTAGTAAAGTTATTTCTCAAGTCCTTATACATGCATGTAAAAATAATTAATCCAACCATAAGGAAATTACCAAAAAGCGAGCAAAGAAATTTGAGCTTGGCAAAAAAAGCGAGCACTAAAATCAAGCAAGCATCTCTTCATTTTCAACTTAAACTAACTCATACATTTCGATTGGAAAAAACATAGATGAAGGAACCCTTGCACGTAGAAATATTGCACATAGTATTTTACTTTGAAGTAGTTGGCCGCTCAAAGGCCACATACCTAGAAAGGTGATAGGAAGATTATCAATGTGGTTAACACTCTTTGTAGCCTACATGGACGGTGTAAGAAAGACAAGGGAAGAAAATCAAGCGAGGCAAAAATTTGATCAAGCAACATAAAGTTGTGATCATTTTTGCAAGCACAAAAACCTAATATATGCCTTGTCAAGCTACTTGATGTAGAGTCTACCATGTTTACTTGATTAATTAGTATAGCATTGTATTAACTAGTATAGCAATGCATATTTGTTTCAAAGGAAATCCCAAGAAGTATAAACACCAAGCTTCTCCATTATAGAAGTCTCAACCAACACCATGTGAATCACTCATGAGAAAAGATAGTCATGTCAAAGTAGGGGGTTAACTATAAGTGATTGACTTGCCTTTCTCCCTTACAAGGAAGTCTAATTGAGATTATATGTTCATGTTCTTATATCAAAGGTTGCCACAAATAATTGGAGCTTGACCATCATGCTAGAGAGTTTCTTGCAAGAGCTTGCCACAAGGTATTGAAGCTTGACCATCAAAGGAGGCACAAGAACTGCAACCCCAACCACCCAAATCATCGAGTGCTAGAGTTGTGTGTACATGCCATTGCAATGACGTCCCATCGTGCCCCAACCTCGGGCCCTTCATGCACATCAGCAATATTGCCACATCCTAGGGACTTTAAGGAGATAAAGCTTTTCTAGAAGAGCACATTTTTGTGGATTTAAGATGGATGAGGCACATTTTGTAACGAAACATATTGTAGTTTATAATCAATGACTTCCCATCGCAGATTTATTTTCTTGATTGGGTTATGTAATTGCAATCTTTTTGTCGACTTTTATAGGTTTGTTGCTATCATTGATGTTTGATATTGTCTTAGAGGTATTTTGGGGGTAGCACACACCTCATAAAGCTTGCAACAAGCCCTCACTCTTTTTCTCTTTGCCCGGGGGACATGTAGGTGCACATCACGGGTTAGATGTTGACCAAGTTAGAAGGAAAAGCAAGTGTAGGTTAGGGTAGTGTAGGAGCTATATAGAGAAGGCCCTTGAATTCTTTTAATCAATTAAGAGGGGAATGAAAGGGACCCAAGCAAGCTTAAGCTTGCAATGTATTAAAATTTTGAGTGATGAAGTGGAAGAATATTTTAAATCTCAGTGTTATTTCATCTTGTTTCTGTGACGCAACTTCTCGCAAAGCTGTGTAGCTAGATCCCTAGCGCCCTTTTGGGAAATGAGCCCCATTAATTTATTTCCCTCGACAACTTAAGGTGTAGCGATCATCTGTAGAAAACTCTAGAGGTGTATCATAGAGTTTTCCGTGTAGATTCTTATAAATTATGACTCTACAATCATCTGCAAAGACTCTATAAAATTGAAAAGAAGCAACAAAACCATCAAACATTAAGCGAGATATGTGTACCTTATTGGCTTGGTTGTATGCTCCTCTCAAAACTTGTTGGGCATATCATGCTACATATGTGTTTGCCCTTGGCTTTGTTCTTTTGATGGGTACTCTAATGTATCCTTACAAACCTAAAAATAAACATGAGTATTTTCCATTTAAAGATTTCCAAAATTTCCAAATCTTGTTGCAATCACCCTATATAGGTCTCATTTTGTAGCCTCTTGTCACCAAATGAAGTTTTTTAATTTAAATTTAAAAATCATAGGGGCTCCTAAACGATTTGAGGGAGTTGAAAACGATTTGAGAAACACCCATACCTTGACAAGCTCTACAACTTTAATATGGTTTTTTTCTTTGCAATTCAAAAGTTTAACGAGCCAAATTTTGAAAGGAAGTCAAGGGTGGCAAAAAATGACCTAAAAAGCCACTCTCTATTGCTTAGACTGTTTTGAGACAAGAATGGGATTTTTGAACAAAATGTGCAACAAGGGGCTTAAAAATCGTGTAGCTTCCTTTTGAGTCCATTGTTGAGGTTAGTTTTCTCAAATGTGGTTTCTATTTTTGTCCCTTCCCAGATTTCATCAAGACTTAGGCACCTAGAATTTAAGAGGATAGCTTTGATTGCTCAACACTCCAAAGACTAAAAGAGTCATAATTGATATGAGCTTAGAAGTTCTTTTCCCTTAGCAAATTTTGCAAGATTAGGGCCCCATACCTTAACTTGCTAGTTAACCCTAGTTTTGACCCTAGATTTTTTATTTACTTTTTGAGCTCCTGGTATCTAAATGAGGTTTTAAACTAATCTAAGTATCCCTAAGGATCTTAAGGCCTCACTTGCCCACTAAAGATCCCAAAATTGTACTCTTTGTACAAAATGATTTGAGAGCTCAAAATTGATAGTTGTACTTATGAAAACAACATCCTTTGAAATGAAGGGAAAAAAAATTTAGTTAGGCGAGACAAAAAAATATCATTTGTGTTTTTTCAATGTGCAAAAAAGTAAAGAGATTAAAATTTCAACAAAATCTAACTAATCTTACACTAATTATCTACTTAACCTATTAACCAGGGTTTTGCAAGTTTTTAGAGATCCTGCACTCTCTTTTCTTCGGTACCCAAACTAGCTCTCGAGCGAGTGTGTAGCATTCTTTGATTTTTTCCTTTTCGCGATCGTCAATTCGTTTAGGAGCTATAGGATTGAGCTCACATGGGTCAAGTGACAGGTAAGAGCACAATTTACGTTTTGGCACTCAGATTGGATCATTTCCTTCATAGTAGCTTTGGGCTTCCAATAGTTTTTTAGGAATCCAATGCAACGTTTCTTTACATTTCTTGGGGTGAGTGGGACGTCTCTTACCAAGCTCCTGCCTTTTAGCACTAGCTATGGTTGCTAAAGAGACTTAGGGACCCACTTGTATGTTTTCTTTGTTATATTAGGATGGGTCTTGTGTGTCTCAAGCTTTATTTCAACTACAACAGTTGAAGCTCTAGAGAGTTGGGCTATGGGGACATATGGCTCAACATCTTGGACATGCAATGTTTTGGGTTTTATTTCCTTAAGAGGCAATATCTCAGGGACTATGTCTTGAGTGGTACGACTAAGAGTTGGTTCTGCGTTGTGACACCCCCAGTCCCCCAATCTATAGTGCATTTGGTGGCTATCATCCACGTGCACCCTAGGTTTATATTACTCTCCATAGTTCCAGTAGGCATGACCAAAAAGTCTTGAGCTACAACTCCGTTGTCATAATGACAAAAGTATGTCAGATTCCAAAAATCGTGGTTTTTTTCTTGTTGACATCCTTGACTTGGATAATACTCTCAGATAAAGATGGCTTCCCTAACTGACACCACACCCCATATGATAGAGCAGATTATACTTAGCACCCATGTTATATAGCACTTTTCCATAAGTGCTATTTAGTTCAATAAGGTATCGTAGAGACGTATCAGAGTCCAACCAATCATCCTCTGTTTCAACGTGGAATGCATGTATAACTCCTTGGTTGGCCTCTCGTTGGCATCTTATATGTTGTTGTCTTATTCGTTGTTGTCGCTCCTTAGCCTCAGCTAAATGACGGTCAAACCATTTCTTCCTTCTATCTTTCTCCACAAGTGTGTTTTGCAAAGTCAATTGCCTTTCTTCATCTAGCCTCTCAAGGATATATAAGCGCTCAACTAAAGGGTTACCATCCCAACCTTCTTGTGAAGCTACTCGCAGATTAGGAATTACAAACTCCCATGGCATAACTGCTTCTTGGCCATATACCATTTTGAATGGTGTACAATTAATAGCCACTTTGTAAGAAGTACGATAAGCCCATAGGGTTGAAGTCAGCTTCAAATCCCAATTTGTGGAATGAGCTTGCACCGTTTTGGTCAAGATAGAGATTAAGGTCTTGTTGGTACTCTCAGCTTGGCCATTTGCTTGTGGATAATAAGGTGTGGACTTATGGTGAGCTATCATGAAGTTGGTAGTGAGTTCTTTTATCATTCCATTTATAAAATGAGTGCCATTGTCACTCACAATCTCAAAGGGACAACCAAATCTTGTAATAATGTTCTCAAAGAGAAACTTGGCAATTGACCTTGCATTAGCCTTACGTGTAGCCCTGAATTCCGCGCCCACTTTGTCACATAGTCAGTGGCAACGATAATATATCAAAATTGAGTGCTACAAGCTACCAGACTAACTGGGCCTACAAAGTCCAAAATCCATTTTTCAAATGGTTGAGTCACTTTAACAGGATGTAAGGGCATCTTATCCTTTCATTGTGTGATCTTGTAACGTTGGCATTCATCACATCCTTTTGCAAAAAGTGATGCATCCTTGAATAAGGTAGGCCACCAATAGCTTGATTTCAACACCTTTCCAGCAGTTAGTTCTCCTGAGAAATGTCCTCCGGCTATATCCATGTGGGCTTCTTGCAGTATGTATAAATACTCATCCTCACGGGCACAACGTCTAAGAATATCGTTCTTCCCTAACCTGTAGAGAGTTCCTGCAATAAGAGAATAAGGTTCACATTCTTTTAACAGTTTTCGAGCTATGTCCTTCCGAAGCTCTTTGGGTGGAAAACCATTACTAAAAAGTTCACAATCTTCTCACTCCATTCAGGCATGGTCTTGACTATAAATAAGGAAGTATTGGGCAATTCATCATCGACTCCAGTAGGGGTTTCACCATTGGGTATGCGAGACAAAGGATCCACCATGGCATGTCTTTCACCAAGTCTCACCACAATGGTAAAATCCTCAAGAAGAATTAACAGCCATCGTGTAATTATTCCCGTGAAACAAGGTTTATTTACTAGATACAACAAGGCTTGATGATCAACATAGAAAACAAACTTGTTGGCCAGAAGGTAGTAGCAAAATTTCTTTACTGCATAGATCATAGTTAAACCTTCCCTCTCTGTAGTGGTGTAGTTTCTCTCGGCATCATTCAATTGACGACTTGCAAAGCTAATGGGGTAGTCCAATTTATGGTCTCTTGGTTGAGCTAAAACACACCCAATAGCAAAGTTTGATGCATCAATATGCACATGGAAAATCATATTCCAATCGGGCACTCGTAGAATGGGAGCGCTTATCAAGGTCTTTCTCAGTGACTCATAAACATGGTCACACTCCGCGGTCTAGTGGAACTCAATAAGAAGTTTGAACAAAGGACGAGCTATCTCAGCAAAGTTTAAAATAAACCGTTGGTAATAACCAACATGGCCCATGAACCTTTGAACTCCTTTATAGTTCGTAGGCGGTGGCAATTCAGCAATGGCTTTAATTTTGCTCTCGTCTGTGGAAAGCCCATTTTTGGACACTATATGCCATAAAATGACTCCATGTTTAGCCCAAAATTGGCATTTCAAAGGGTTTAAGGAGATGCGATACACTCTGCACTTCTCAAACACTTTTTGTAAACATTATAGATGTTCTTTCCAAAGAGGAATAAACACAAAGGTCATTTGAGAAAGCTTCGCAAAACTCCCTGAAATATTCTCTAAAAGCAGTGTTTATTAATCTCGGAAAGGTAGCAGGGGCATTGGTTAAGCCAAAAGCCATAACACGAAATGCGAACACTTCAAATTCGGTTATAAAGGTTGTTTTAGCCTGCTCCTCTAGTGCAACTATGATTTGATTGTAGCCAGAGTACCCATCTAAAAAGCTATAAGCTTCCTTCCCTGCAATTCTTTCAAGCACATGTTCTGAATATGGCAAGGGGTATTGATCCCTCTTAATGGTGGCATTGACCTTCTTGAGATCCACGCACACTCTGAGTTTCCCATTCTTTTTTGGCACAATCACTATTGGAGACACCCATTCTGAGTGCTCAATAGGGTATATGAATCCGCATTTCACAAGCTTTTCAATCTCTTCTTGAACGATCTTTGCATACTTAGGATTCATTGGGTAGGGTCGTTGCTGAACTGGTTTAGCCATGCTATTCATGGGGATTGTGTGTTGCACCACGGAAGCTGGAACACCTTTCATATCATGATATGTCCAAGAAAATATATCCCTGAATTCCTTGAGAAGTTCTTTAAGTACATACTCCACAGTCTCTGTCAGATCTTGGGCAATGAAGACAGGTTTGGACTCCTCACGTGGGTCTGCTAACTTTATTTCCTTAACTATTGTTGGACCATCATAGACTCCATTGCTTCCATCGATAGGTTTCCTTTGAGCCTTTCTATACACAAACTTATGCTCCTCCGTGGTGTAGGATTTGAAATGATTGGGTGCATGGTGTAAGTTTGTGGGGTCTCGTTGTTCTGTGGACTGTGATTTCACTTTCGCTTCCTTTTGTTGCTGAGCTAACTCTCAATTTTTTCGTCTCTTTACGGTATAGCTCAACTTTGGCTTCTCTGTAGTCTCTAGTTGTGCGATGTCAATGGGTTGTGGACTACACCACATAATGCTTTGAAGGTATTCACCCCAGTTCTCTACCAACTTTCGATGAGCAACACATGTTCCTATATAATTAAGACATTCTGCGATAGATTTCTTTTCATTTATTTTAGTACGCACATTTGCTCGATATCGTCACCTCTTATATCTCTTACTCTTCTTGTCTAATTTTTTACTACGGTCGATCTCTATGAAGAGACACTAGATGAATCGCTACTTGTGTCTTCTGCTCCCTTGGATAGATTGTCATCTAGGGTACCACTAGGCCCTGAATGGTTTGTCCCCACATTTGCACTAAGATTTAACTCAGATTCTTATTCCTCAAATTCAATTTCAATTGATGATTCTGAACCCGAATCGTGTGGGCTAAAGTCTTGTGAGACGCTACTAGTTCCAATGCCAGTCAAACCTTCATCTTGTAGGTCATCATAAGATATATGCATTGCTTCTAGCATAATTAAGGGTACGAGTAGTGGCATTTCATCCCCCTCAAGTGTTACTCAAGTCGTCCCCCTATTTCCCCAAGTGTTCATGGTTGTTGCTAAGTGGACCCAATCCACATTGTCCGACTCAGTCATCCTAGGTAGTACATCCATATAAGGAGAATCTTCCCCAACATCAGTATCCACTTTACATGTGTAAAAATACTGCAATGGGACTGAGTGAACTGTGGTGTCAGATCTATGATCAATTATAAACTTGTTTCCTAGAGGATGTGCTTGACCAGTTACAAGATCCACTCGAATGACAGAATCTTGGAACTGCAAGTAGACATGGTTTTTAGACCAGTCATGCACCATTTTTTCTTCCCTCATGAAGGATGTCCTAAGATCATCTCAGATGTCATAGTGTGCTTGGATAAATCCATCACAATGAAGGTATTTCTTATTTTGTGTCCAAAGACCTTGATCTTGAGATCTTCTATCATCCCAATAGGTTTAACAATAGACCCATTGGCCATCTTCACTACTATGGTTGTGGTCCCAAGGTGAGGTCTTCCCATGGTTTCCATCAATTTTTAGTCACAATGCTAACCCCATCGCCACCATCAAGGATTCCCTTCAGAGTTAATCCCTTGGTAGTGATTGGTATGGTCGCATTGGATTCATCACCCTCAAAGTATTGTCCCAACTTGTTAACAGGTATTTCTACAACAGAGTTCTCATCTAGGTTGGGTTGTGGATCTAAGTGTCCTCCTCTATTGGCATCTCCCTAGCTCCATCCATCAGTGCAAATTGTGGTAGCCCGATTTTCGATTCTCCATTGACGAAAGATCAAAGAGCTAAGAATGGCTCAGGGTCTCCATATAGTTTGGACATGATGGTGGTTCTCACTTCTGAAGCCATGAAATCCATCAATTTGGCAATGTTTAATGGCACCTTTTGGGCTCCAGTCCCTTGACATGGGAAAGATGGGATCTCCATTTCTTCGATAGGGCTAGGTAGTCCCTCTGTAATCATTCTTTCCAACAAGAAGTGAGTACGCCCACTTTCCCATGACTTTAAGTCACTTTCTTCTTGGATGACACTAGGTATGGCTAGGGGTCTATGGACTTTGTGAGGTTGTTGTTGCGTAGGGAACATTGTGTCTGTAATCTGGATTTGCCTAGGTGCTGGCTCTAGATCCCTTTGGGTATCTTCTACCAAACTCCTTAATTGCTTGACTCTCTCGATCTCCTCTGTAGGGTTTGGGTAAGTTCCTATCTTCTTCTTGGATCCTGGCCATTGTGGCTCATGGAGATCTTCCTTGTTGGTTTCTTTGTTAGTGCTCATTTTGGTCTCCATGGTTTCACCTGAATCAGAATCCTCTTCAACGTCGTTCATATATACGGGGTCGTGACCAGTCCCTATGTTGGTCCTTGAACTGGGGTCTGACTTTGTTGCTTTTTCCGATCTCTTGCTTCGTGTTTTCTTCTTTTTTTGAGATTGGGCAATTGAAGCGATGTCTTTTTCTTCAAGAATATAATTTTGTTTTTGGAGCATCGATTATTTGAGTACATTTACTGCACATGTGTACTTTGTGATGGCTCCTCGGTAACCTCAATCAAGTTTAATGGCATGATCTTTGGCGCATTTGGATTATTCGGACATTGAGCAATCAAATGATCTATGCCACATCGAGTATACATGAGTATCAGCATTGTAGAAGTGCTCGCTTGATTGGTTTGCATTAGTGTGACGTTATTTTGTAGCCTAATAGGAGACTTGGCCACACGATGTGGACCTCCACACTCATAGCATTGAAGAAGTGGTCTCTTGGTAGTGTAATTGATATTTTGGCCTCTTGCAGCAAGAGCAGCTACTTAATAGATAGGTTTGACTTGTCCCCAATAGTCCTCCATGTAGTATTGTGGACTTTCTTCAAGCACATCAATCCCATAGGCAATATTAGGGTCTATATCTTCCTCACAGCCTTCCAAACAAGCAATAGATGACTCACAACCCACTTGATTCACAGAAGTGATTCTCGGATGTGGTGGTTGCGGACCTAGCACTGATGGTGGTAAGGGTGTTGTTTGAACAACATTCTGGGCCCTGGGGACCATGTATTGTGATGTTTGTTCAAGAGGTGGGGCCGGCATCAATGAAGGCACTTGAGGTGTGTCCGCCCATGCTAAGATTGGTCTATTGGCCATCGCACGCTTAATTACTATGCAATCCTTAGCTTGATGACAATACCTCCCATAGGCATTGAAATTCCCATTGAATTTTACTCTAAAAGTAGGGCATTCACTGGTACTATACGGAACATAGAATACTGCGTACCATTTTTGCTCCCTTCTTCGATACATATGATTGTTTTGTGGAGCATGATTGTCTCTAAGACTCTCTTGAATGGCCTTGGTGAGATCTGCTAAAGTGATCTCAGATATCTTTGGCTCCTTAGCAATAGGCTTTAGGGTCATTGGTTGATGCCCCAATGCTTGCAAGCTAGTAGATTTAGGCTCAACGCACACTCTTTCTCCTTGAATCATTAAATTATCCTCCGATTGGATCGCATTGGTGGTGACTGCTTCCCAAGTGGTGATACCTCTAATGACTAGGCCATTGTAGATATCCTCATGCCGTAATCCCTAATGAATCTATCAAGCAATTGGTTATTATTGAAGTGCTCGTTTGGATTACAACGAGAATTAGGCTTAACGCACACTCTTTCTCCTTGAATCATTAAATTATCCTCCAATTGGATTGCATTGGTGGTGACTGCTTCCCAAGTGGTGATACCTCTAATGACTAGGCCATTGTAGATTTCCTCATGTCGTAATACCTAATGAATCTATCAAGCAATTGGTTATTATTGAAGTGCTCATTTGGATTACAACGAGAATTTAAATGCTTCAAGCGACTAATAAAAAATCTAGGTTGCTTCCCTCTATCATACTTGGTCTTTTGGCATACTACACATTTTGAAACATACTCTTGTATGTCCAATTTCATGGTAGACCAATAGAAGTATGTTTCTACTCCTCGGAGAGTAGTTTGAATGCCTTTATGCCCCGCATAGGGAGGAGCATGGGATTCATATATGAATCTCTCACGAAGGGAGTAAGTAACACATAGCCTAATTCCGTGGAGAAGATAACCATCCTGCAAGGTAAATGGTTCCTCTTTCTTCCCTAAAGCAAGGGCTAACATTATGTATATATAGTCGGGGTAAGTAGCATACTGATCTATCATAGAAGATAGATCATTGTGAGGTAGATATAGGCACAGTATTAACTTTTAGTCATCATGAAAGTGCATCAGCCACTTGATTGTGTTCACAAGCAATGTGAGAAATATGGAAATTAAATTGCAAAAGTAAATTTTCCCACCTCATTTGTTTGTCGGAAAGCTTGGTTTGCATCATGAAGTACTTGAGACTTTGGTTGTCGATTCGTAGAATACATGGAGTCCCCAATAAATAATGCTTCCTTGTGTATAGGACATGTATAACAGCTAAAAGCTCTTTCTCATAAATGCCTAAGACACGTTCATCGGTATTGAGCCTTCGGCTCTCATATGCTATGGCATGCCCTTCTTTAAGCAAGACTACTCCAAGGCAATCACCACAAGCATCACATTGGACCTCAAATGGCTTTGAGAGATCCGAAAGCATGAGGACTGGTTGGAAGGTAAACTTCTCTTTGAGCTTGTCAAAAGCATTTTGCTCCTTAGAAGTCCATAAATACTTAACGTTCTTCTTAGTTAAGTCATGTAGTGGTCCTGCTATTTGAGAAAATTTTGCTATGAAGCGTCTATAGTATGCACACATACCAATAAAGCTTCTTAGCTCATGTAGATTCCTTGGATTAGGACATGCTTTTATTACCTCTAACTTTGATGGATCCAAACGGATACCATCTTGAGAGATAATATGACCTAAGTATTGAATCTCTTGAAGGAAAAATTCGATTTTCTTTTGGTTGAGAAAAAGCTAAAAGCTTGTTCTCCCTCAATGCTTGAAAAATTACTTCTGGATGTTGCTTATGTTCCTCCAAGGACTTGGAGTAGATGATGATATCATCAAAGAACACTCTAGTGAATTTGCGGTAGGGTCTAAAGATTTTCTCCATTAGACGATTGAACATGGCCGGTGCATTAGTCAAGACAAAGGGCATGACTAGATATTCATAAAGACCAAGCATTGTGTAAAATGTGGTCTTTAAGATATCTTCTGTCATAATAACTAATATCTAATTCTCCTAAATGATTTTCTCATGTTAAACTAATAATTTAATATGGGGAAGTACCAAGGGAGAAAAAGCTAGATTATTGGTAAGGCTAGCAGACTAATCACTGTAGGGATCCAAAGGAGGGAAAATAGGGATCCAAAGGGGGACCATCTACAGAACAGAAATGTTCGAGCAATGGGCTTCAAAGACCTAAGGTTAAGCCCATTAAGACTTCCAAAATGCTAGGGTTTCAAATTTCAAAGGGTAAGTCCAAATGGTCAAGCTTAAGGAAATTGGATGATTTGTAATTATACACAAAGTCTTCCTAGATCCCTACATGGGAGGGAGCGAGCCCTAAAGGTAGGGGAAGAGAGAGAAAGAGGTGAGATAACACACACACACACACACACACACACTCAAAGGCTCCCCTTTACACAAAGGGCATAGTGGACACATGTCAGGTTCCTAGCTCAATTGTCCCCAAAGTGTATTCAAATCCTATTGGATGACCATAGAGGTGGACCAATGAGAATTAGGCTAGAGTAAATTTAGTCTAATTGATTTGAAAACACTTTATAAAAAGAACCAATGGAAATTAAGTCTCCTGGATGATTATTGGATAGCATGCCAAGGGTTCCAATAGGAATTAAGCAGCCCAATGGCTTGCTTAATTCCTATTGGCCAGAAGAGGAAAAGGTCCAATGGGGATTTAAATGAATTAAGTTATTTACCTAAGCTCTCTCTAAAGGGAAAGAGGGGCACTTGTCAGAAGGCTCTTCATTTGACCACTTGATTCCTATTGGCTAAGCTTGGAAAGGTCCAATGGGAAGCCAGAATGAGGAATTAGCAAGAGGGGTCGACCAAGATGAGAGAGGGGGCTGATTTGTGAAGACATTATTCCACACACACTCACACTAGCTCATGTGTGAAGTCAAGAAAGTCTATCTCCTTCTCAAGCTTTAATGGAAAGCTCATCATCTACTCCAAGCTTGTGAGAAGGGAGGCCTACACCAACAACTCTTGGGTTTGTGATGCAAATTCAACCAAGAGCCAAGCTCCAATGCATGCTCATCTTCCCTACCATGCTAATTACTAAGCTAGAGTAAGATTTTATGAGTGATTATGTGAGGAGATATACTTCTTTCTCGTAAGACTACTCCTTCTTCCTCTCAATCTACTCTCATACCCCGCTAGCTCTCACCATCTTTGAAGGTGTGTGAGGTCTTGGGTCTAAGACCGTGAGGGAATTGGTGTTGTGTTTTATAAGTGTGTGCATGGTGCTTGAAGCTTCCATCTTTATTGCACCAACAAGTTATTGAAGGAACACAAAGTATTGTATTGTAAAATGTCTCCCTTGATGAGGAAAACCTATAATACAAAGCCTTTTGGAGGGGGGACCGGCTCCATGTAAATCGGGTCCTCAATTGTTTTCAATAGCTTAATTTCTCTTTCTTTTGAAGTATTGCTCATGCCTATCTAACTAGATGTTATGCTTTTTGTTTCTCTCTCCATCCAAGCACTCTTGCTATGCTCATTAGGAATCTATTCTAATGAAATGCTCACTATGTTTATGCTATTTTCTACTACACACAAGTTACTAGGCCATTAAACGTTACATTGGTATCAGAGCACAAGGTTTCTCTTTTCTTGCTCAAGAAGGGAGGTCCTCAAGCTAGCTATAAATGGTTCGTATTATTAATTGCAGTTGATTAAGTAGAATAGGGATTTTCTAGCCTTGCAATGTGCCTACTTCATGCAGATAACGGGGCATCACCGTCAAAAGCTAGGGTCTTAATAGTGGCGTCCTACGGGGCTTGCCTACGGCTTAACCACTATTGAGCTATTAGAAGCTTGATAGGAGCCGGTACTAATTTGGTGTTGAAAGACCCTCTCTTCTATTCAATTAATGATATTTGAGCCACGGGTACAGGAGCTTGAGTGCTTTTCTAAAGGGTTAAGAGGAGTAGCAACTAGGATTTGAAGTGCCAAAGTACACCTTAAAAAAAAAGTTTACACCTAAAAGTTGTTAGAATGGCTAACAATAGTAAAGAGAGTGAAATTAATGTTGATAGCTTTGACTTTCTAATGAGCAAGCTACTAATGATGTCCCTATGCTTGTTAACTACCTTGTTTCTAGGCTTCAACAAGCCATGGGCAATCCATCCCTCCAAGGTGAAGTTCAATGGCAGCTTCATGCTCATGGGATTCTCCAAACTCCCCACCAAGAAGAGAGAGTACCTAGAAAGCCTCCTTGTCAGACTTACAAGAGACCTCTCTCCGATTCAAGAAGAAGAAGAGGATCCGTACGAAGGGCTCAAAAATCTACTACTTGATGACGCATCTCCTTCCCAAAGGAGAACTCAAGAGCCCCCACCAAAAGAACGAGAAATAAGTGAGCCTCCTGCCACCTCGGTGGAGATGGCTCCACGAAGATGGCGGGCAAAACGCTCTCCATCACCTCCTAAACGGAGAAGACCATCGCACACTTCTTCACACCATAATTCGAACAGGGATGACAGAAAACAAGAGAAGAAAAAGGTGAGAAAGAGGTCACCCTCTTCTCCATCTTCTTCATCCTCTTCCTCTTATGAAGAAAGTGATGGTGCAGACAAGGAAGAACAAGGCAAGAAAAAGGCAAAAAGTGGTCACCCTCTTCTCCATCTTCCTCAAATTCTTCATCTTCTTAAGAAAGCAATGGTGCAACTTTTGAACCACCAAAAAGAAGAGGCCACAAGAAATCCTATGCCACGTGGAAGAGGTCGTCCAAGCTCAAGAAGTTCAAAGAGGGAGGAAAGAACGTCTCTTTCCTTACCTACGATGGCACCTTTGGTGCTACGGACAAAGTCTTGGCCTTCATCCAACAATTTAATGTGGCGTTTGGAGATGAGGGCTTTCGGGAGTCCTCTAAGCTACTCCATGTAGCTATGCATTTTCAAAAGTCCATCAGGCAATGGTGATCTAGCCTATGGGCAAATGGTGAAGCCCCACGAACATGGAAAGCTTTAAGATCTTCCATCATGAAGTAGTTTTTGGCTACGGATGCCAAAGACAAAGTACTCAATGAATGGTGAAGCTTGAAGCTCTCTCCCTACGAATCTATTCACAATTATGTAGACAAGTTTTGGGACTTACATCTCAAAGCCATTGTCTTCAAAATTATGGATTTTGGAGAGCAAAAACAACAATTTTGTGCAGGTCTAACTGAAGATATGGCGGAGTATGTCAACTCCCAAAGGCCATGCACTATATCTGTGGTCATACACCATACCATGGTGGCTTCACGAATCAATTTTCAACAAGGGGCTAAGAGAAATCTTAAGCCCAGTGAGAACAAGGACTGTAGCAATGAACCTAAGGGGAAGGACAATGTCCAAAAGTCTCCTAAAAGCAACGCCAACAACAACAAAGCTAAGGAGAAGGGAGTTTATAAAGGCAAAAATAAACTCTCTCCTGAAGAGCTTGAGTGTTATTGTAAAGATAACCGTTGTTTCAAGTGTGGGGAGCAAGGGTATGCTTACTGTGCTTGCTCCCACAATAATACACGAAACGAGCCTCCTAGAGCTACCTTGGTCAAAATCCAAGAAGAGAAAGCTCACCACAAAGGATCTCCTCTATGCCACGCTCGGGGAAAGGTAAGAAAACATGATGCTTTTATTCTCTTTGACCTTGGTTCTACTCACAATTTCATATCCATAAAGTTGGCCACCAAGCTAGGCATCCAAGCCTATGAGATGGGAGATGTCCTACCCGTTGATGGTTCGTTCAAGGGGCAAGAAGCTTCACTCACTCCCTCAATTGGGAAATGGAGGCTCCATGTCCAAAGCTATGTGGACAAAGAGGACTTCTTTATCTCTCCTCTCAAGCACGAGGATGTAATCCTAGGGGCACCATGGTTTGATCACATGGCTGCCAATGTTAAATTCCCTAAAAGGAAAATCTACTTTAGGTTCAAGGAAAAAGATATGTACATAGATGCTAAGAAGTTGGGTAACACCATACCCATTGTACATATGCAAGATTTCAATAAGTCAATAAAGAGATTTATTTCCGTGTACATGATTTTTGTTAAAGATTCTCAACATGAACCTAATGCTTTAGCAAAAGCGAATATAAATAATCACAAGGAATTAGAGTTATCCAATTTTCTCAAGGGATTTCAAGATGTTTTTATTGACGACATCTCTTGTGAACTACCTCCTAAATGAGGCAATGATGATCATTCAATTAAACTTCTTCCAGGAAGTGCACCGCCTAATAAACCTCCTTATAGAGTTTCTTGAGATCAACAAGAGGAGATTATGTGGCAAGTGCATGAGTTAGTTGAGAAGGGCATGGTTAGGCCTAGCTCATCTCCATTTTGTTCACCCGTGCTATTAGGCACATATCGTACGTGTTTTGACTATAGAGCACTAAACAGGATCACTATCAAAAATAGGTTTCCCATTCCATGGGTAGAAGACCTATTTGATAAGCTACAAGGGTCGACCTACTTCAGTAGGATTGACCTAAAAAGTGGCTACCATCAAATAAGGATAGTTGATCAAGACATTGTAAAGACCACATTTTGCACTACGTTTGGTCTTTACGAATACATTGTCATGCCTTTTTGTTTGACCAATGCACCATCCACATTAAACCGCTTGATGGAGAAGCTATTCAGGCCTCACCAAACCTTTACTGGAGTGTCTTTGATGATATAATCATCTACTCTAATTCACTAGACGAACACAAGCAACACCTCCAGGTAATATTTCAAGTCTTACAAGAGAATAAACTTTATATTAATTGAAAGAAAAGTGAGTTTTTCTTACAAGAGATTCAGTATTTAGGTCACATTATCTCTCAAGGTTGCATCCAAATGGATCCATCAAAGCTAGAGGTAATAAAAGGATGGCCTAATCCAAGGAATCTGCATGAACTAAGAAGCTTTATAGGTATGTGTGAATACTATAGACGCTTCATAGAAAAGTTCTTACAAATTGCGGGACCATTACATGACCTAACAAAGAAAAACATTAGATATACATGGTCTGCCAAGGAGAACAATGCTTTCAAAAACCTTAAAGAAAAGCTTATCTCTCAACCTATGCTTACATTGCCGGATCTCTCAAAGCCATTTGAGGTCCAATGTGACCCTTGTGGTGATTGCCTCGGAGCTATTTTGCTCCAAGAAGGGCATAGCCTATGAAAGTCGAAGGCTCGACCCTGTTGAGCAAGCTCTAGCATATATGAAAAGGAATTCCTCACAGTTCTACATGCCTTAGACTCATGAAAGCACTATTTACTGGGGACTCGTTTCATTATGCAGACGGATCACCAAAGCCTTTAGTACTTCAAGCTCTCCGACAAACAAACGAGGTGGGCAAATTTCCTTTCGCAATTTCATTGTCATATTGCTCACATTGCTAGCAAGCATAATCAAGTAGCCGATGCACTCTCAAGACGGCCGAGAAAGAATGCAGTTTCCATAGCAACTCACTATGATCTATCTTCTATGATAGATGAGTACGCTATAGATCCCGATTTTAGAGATTTGATTTCAGGCCTTGCATCAGGGAAGAAAGAGGAACCATTTACTTTACAAGATGGTTATCCTCTCTATGGCAATAGACTATGTGTTACTAACTCACTACGTGAGAAAGTAATGTATGAATCTCATGCTCCTCCTTATGTGGGGCATAGAGGGATTTAGTCTACCCTAAAAGGGATTGAAGCATATTTCTATTGGTCCGCCATGAAAGCAAACATACAAGAGTATGTTTCTAAATGTGTGGTATGCCAGAAGACAAAGTTTGATAGAGGGAAGCAACATGGATTGCTTCAACCTTTGCCAAACCCTAATTCACCATGGGAGAGCATATCCATGGATTTTATCTTTGGATTGCCTAAGTCTATCCATGGGAATACGGGAATATGGGCGATAGTAGACAGGTTCAACAAACAAGCTCATTTTATACCTGTCAAAAAGACTATCAAATTCTATCAAATGGCAACCCTCTTCATATCACAAATCTTCAAGTACCATGGCTTGCCAATGTCCATAGTGTCGGATAGAGATCCTAGAATGACCAATAATTTCTGGAAGCATCTCTTTGAGAATTTAGGGACAAGACTGAATTTCTCTTCGGCCTATTACCCGCAAACGGATAGCCAAAGTGAAATAGCTAACCTAACAATTCTTGATCTACTAAAATCCTATGTAACGGAAGTAGATCAAAGGTCCCAATGGGAGAAGTACTTACCCTTAGTGGAGTCTGCATACAATAATACTGTAGATACCTCCACGAGAAAATCAGCTTTCCAGGTAATTGAGGGAAGATCTAAAAGTCCCCTGCTACTTAAGGTACATAGGAAGATCTTCGTTGCATATGAGTATAGCCGAGACCTACAAGAATCTTTCCAAAATATTAAGGATGCTATCTCTATCTCACAGTAAAGGCAAATGGTTGTTGCTGATAAGCATAGAAGACCCCAAGCCTTTAAAGAAATGATTGGGTCTTGCTTAAATTTCCCAAGGCTCGATTAAGGCACACGACGGGCAAGAATCCTACGGGACACCAAAAGTACTATGCTAAGTTAGCAAAAAGGTACTATGGTCCCTTTCAGATTCTTAGACCAATCAATGAGATGGCCTATCGACTCAAGTTGCCCAGTCATTGGCTCATACACAATGCTTTTCATGTGAGCCTACTAAAGCCTTACAAAGGAGAGCCACCTCAAGAACCAACTACTTCAAACCCACCGGGGATCGAGGACCAAGAAGAGGTGCTGCAACCCGAGTCCATTCTCCGACATGAAGACAAGGTATTGAGAGGCGCGCGGTAAGATTATCCGACAGTATCTTATTAAGTTTAAGAACTATCCTTTTGAAGATGCTAGATGGATGCAAGGCATACAACTAAAGGATAACCTAAACCTTGTCAATGCTTACAATGCTTCCCTAGAGTAAGCAAATGTACAAATGTTTAAAATGAACAAATTTTTTGTCTTATAAGACTCTCTTTTTGTTATTTGTGCACAAATGTTAAGAAGTATGCATGCTTAGGATCAAGTTTGCAGAGACGACGTCTCCCAAACACCAAGTAGAGCTTGTCACTCTACTATGGAAGATTGATAGGACTAATGTGCAGACATGCTTGTGGCAGCTTCTGCTCTCAAGCACCAAATGGACTAGTTATCCAATTTGGAACGGTGTCGTAGGGTAAAATAGGGATCCTCTACTCGCTAAGAAAAGGACTAATGACTATGCTTTATCATCTCTACCTCACAGTCGAGGACGACTATGATTTCAAGAGAGAGGTAATGTCATAATAACTAATATCTAATTCTCCTATATGATTTTCTCATGTTAAACTGATCATTTAATACGAGGAAGTACCAGGGGAGAAAAGGCTAGATTATTGGTAAGGCTAACGCACTGGTCATAGTAGGGATCCAAAGGGGGACCATCTGCAGAAGAGCAATGTGTAAGCAATGGGCTTCAAAGACCTAAGGTTCAGCCCATTAAGACTTCCAAAATGCTAAGGTTCCAAATTTCAAAGGGTAAGTCCAAATGGTCAAGCTTAAGGAAATTGGATGCTTTGTAATTGTACACAAAGTCTTCCTAGATCCCTACGTAGGAGGGGGCAAGCCCTAAAAGTACGGGAAGAGAGAGAAAGTGGTGAGATAACACACACACATACACACACACACACTCAAAGGCTCCCCTTTACACAAAGGGCATAGTGGACATATGTCAGGTTCCTAGCTCAGTTGCCCCCAAAGTGTATTCAAATCCTATTGGATGACCATAGAGGTGGACCAATGAGAATTAGGCTAGAGTAAATCTAGTCTAATTAATTTGAAAACACTTTATAAAAAGAACCAATGGAAATTAAGTCTCCTGGATGATTATTGGACAGCCTGCCAAGGGGTCCAATAGGAATTAAGCAGCCCAATGGCTTGCTTAATTCCTATTGCCCAAAAGGGAAAAAGGTCCAACAGGGATTTAAAGGAATTAAGTTATTTACCTAAGATCTCTCTAAAGGGGAAAGAGAGACATTTGTCAGAAGGCTCTTCATTTGACCACTTGATTCCTATTAGCTGAGCTTGGAAAGGTCCACTGGAAAGCCAGCAAGAGGAATTAGCAAGAGAGGTTGACCAAGGTGAGAGAGGGGCTGATTTGTGAAGAAATTATTCCACACACACTCACACTAGCTCATGTGTGAAGTCAAGAAAGTATATCTCCTTCTCAAGCTTTAATGGAAAGCTCATCATTTACTCCAAGCTTGTGAGAAGGGAGGCCTACACCAATGACTCTTGGCTTTGTGATGCAAACCCAACCAAGAGCCAAGCTCCAATGCATGATCATCTCCTCTACCACTAAACTACGCTAAGCTTTTATGAGTGATTATTGAAGAGGTATACTTCTTTCTCGTAAGACGACTACTTCTTCCTCTCAATCTACTCTCATACCCCGCTACTCTCACCATCTTCGAAGGTGTGTGAGGTCTTGGGTCTGAGACCGTGAGGGAATTGATGTTGTGTTTTATAAAAGTGTGTGCATGGTTCTTGAAGCTTCCATCTTCATTGCACCAGCAAGTTATTGAAGGAACATAAAGTATTGTATTGTAAAATGTCTCCCTTGATGAGGGAAACCTATAATACAAAGCCTTTTGGAGGGGTCCATGTAAATCCTGTCTCAACTGTTGTCAATAGCTTAATTTCTCTCTCTTTTGAAGTATTGTTCATGCCTATCTAACTAGGTGTTATCCTTTTTGTTGCTCTCTCCATCCAAGCACTCTTGCTATGCTCATTAGAAATCTGTTCTAATGAAATGCTCACTATGTTTATGCTATTTTCCGCGACACACAAGTTACTAGGCCATTAAACGTTACGTCTTCATTCACTATCCTTATTTGATGATAACCACTTTTAAGCTCAATCCTACTAAAGTAGGTAGAGCCTTGTAGCTTATCAATCAAATCTTCTACCGGAGGCACAGGAAATCTATTTTTGATTGTGATATGGTTTAGTGCTCGATAGTCCATACACATACGGTATGTACCATCTTTATTTTGCACTAGAAGGACTGGAGAACAAAAGGGAGAGGAGCTAGGCCTCACCATCCCTTTGTCAACCAATTCTTGTACTTGCCTCATGATCTCCTCTTGTTGAGCTTGAGAAACTCGATAAGGAGCTTCTTGGAAGTAGCTCAATGCGATGGTCATCATCCCCTCGTTTTGGAGGTAAGTCCATAGGGATATCATCAATGAATACATCTTGGAATCCTTTTAGAAAATTAGATAATTCTAACTCTTCTTGATTCCTACCATTTACATTTAATGAAACATTAGGATCGTTTAGGGACTCTTTGACAAAAATAATGTATGCAAAAACTGAGCTCTTCATTGATTTATCAAAAGCAGGAGAGTTTACAAGTGGTATAGTACGACCACACTCCCTAGCATCTATATACATGTTTTTTCCTCTGTAGATGAAGAAGATTCTGCTTTCAGGGACCTTCATGTTGGTAGCCATGCAATCAAACCATGGTGCCCCTATGATAGCATCCTCATGTTGAAGAGGAGAGATGAGAAAGTCTTCTTTGTTGACATATCTTTGGACATGAAGCCTCAATTTCCCAATCAAGAAAGTAACAGAGGCTTGTTGTCCCTTGAAATTTGTGTCAACCGTTACAATATCTCCCATCTCAAAAGCTTGAATGCCCAACTGGCGGCCAACTCCATTGATATGAAGTTATGAGTAGAGCCAAGGTCAAACAAGATGAACGCATCATGCTCCCTTACCTTTCCCCAAGCATAGGAGAGAGATGATCCTTTGCAATGAGCATCCTATTTTGGAGCTTCGATGGTGGAAGCCCTAGGAGTCTCATTGTGAGCATTTTTCTTGGGGCAAGAATGATAACAATGTCCTTGCTCCCCACACTTAAAACACTTATGGTCCTTGCGAAAAGCTTCAAGCTCTTCAGGAGAGAGTTTGTTTTTGCCTTTGTAAACTCCTTTCTCCTTAGACCAATTGTTGTTGTTGTTGTTCTTGTTGAAGGTGCCTTGGGAAGAATTTTGGGCATTGGGTTTCAATTTGCATCATTTTTCTCTTTGTTTTCCATGGGCTTGACATTCCATCTAGCCCCTTGTTGGAAATCGATGCGTGAAGAAACCATGGTATAATGGATTACTTCGGTGATAGAACCAGGCGGTTGAGAGTTGACGTATTTGGCCATCTCTTCAAGTAATCCCACACAGAGTTGTTGCTTTTGCTCGACGAAATCTATCTTTTGGAAGACAGTAGCCTGGAGATGTAAATCCCAAAACTTGTCTACATATTTGTGGATAGACTCATGAGAGAGAAGCTTCAAACTACGCCATTTGGTAAGCACCTTGTCCTTTGCATCGCTTGCAAGCATGATGGAAACTCGTAGAGTTTTCCATGTCTTTGGGGCTTCGTCCTTGCCACGCAGGCTAGCCCACCATTGACGAGCCGATTTCTAGAAGTGCATAGCTACATGGTGTAGGTTGGAGGACTCTGTGAAACCCTCATCTCCAAAGGCCGCATCAAATTGTTGAATGAAGGCCAATCCTTTGTTGGTGGCACCAAAGGTGCCATCGTAGGTGATAAAAGAGATACTCTTTCCTCCCTCTTTGAACTTCTTGAGCTTTTGTGACCTTCGCCATGTAGGGTAAGTTTTGCGATGTCCTTGTTAAGTGCGAAGCTAGGGTGGATGATGGCAAAGAACTACCATGGCTTGGAGACATGCAAAGCATGGAAAAATGGAGAACGAGCGAGAGAGAGTCGAAACAGTATAAAGGAAACTCACGCTATATTATTGATAAAAGTGTTTGCATATATATGTGGGGTTTTCTCTCTTGCCATGCAAAGGCACCATGCAAACTCCAAAAAGACTGGAGGTCTGTAACTACATGCTACAAAGAGCAATTCCCATGGGTTAGACGATCGATCACCAGGGCTTGAAAATCAACAATCCCCCCCTCAAGCCCGAACTAAACAGACCCTCTCATGATACCTCGAGTTTTTGGTGTACTCGTCAACCGTGAGTTTTAGGTTCTCTCACAACCAAGGATTTCTGGTGTATCCATAACCTGGTGCTATGATAGTAAAACCCCCCTCAAATAGATAGGGTGTAGGTCAAAAAATTAGCTACCAATAAATGGAGTTTTTGGTTCACTGCCAAACCTTGGGTTTAAGGTGTACCAAGTAACCTCATGAGAAGTAGAACAAAATAGGACTTGAATAAAAACTGGTATTTTTGGGAGGTCTTACCACTCATGTGTGGCAGTGTCTATAACCCGTACAAACTTTGACATGGCTGTGATTGATAATTTGATAGGTTAAGAAACAAAGCTTTTGACAGAATATAACTGATAGTTGATCAAAATTGACTAACAACTAAGAAAATATAACATAAAACAGGGTAACAAACTTTTGAAAAATGTTTTGATGTATTGAGTATTCCAATCAAACCCTTGCATGAGTCTTCACTTACTTTCTTTCTGCATGAGTTTTGAATTTGAAGTCGTATAATACGGCGTTTCTGAAGCGAATATCCATGCATGATAGCTAATGTTGCATATAAAACAACATAGCTCCAACATCTCCACTTCTTCATGTGCCTCAAGCACAACTCATATGTAAATTGAGAAATTTCCAAAACAACCTTCAACACATACAAGGCACGCTGTTTTTGCCAATCTGTGAAGTCTTTCTGGTTTTCTCCAAATCCTCCTTTGTATCCATTCCAAATTGATGGCGTGCCACAAAAGCAAATATCTTTAACATGGGGTGGTGATACTTAGACATGGGATGGGTTACACATGTTGAGTTGATAAGGACTGATAGCTCTTGTAGTTTCACAACAAATAGTCCTTCAAACATCTTGATGAAACAAAATTTCTCATGTAAGGGCAACTCGAGTTGTCTGGCCAAGAACTCTTCAAAGAAGTAGTCAAACTTGAAGGTTGTAAGATGAACATCAATATACAGTCCTACGAGGGCAAAAGATTGCGCATCTACAAATCCCATCAATGTGAGTACAAGACCGTATGCATGAAGGATACTTTCTCACCAATAAACCAGATGCTCCATAGCTGCGAACTACCTTTATGTGCAAGAAATTCCAACTTGTGCTCTTAGATGCTGAGAAATTGTTCAGATGGGAAAGTAGGAAGCCATGTAGTGTCGTCAACTACCTACAGTCAGAGAGGCATTTTGAGAAGTTATTGAAAAAGATATTTCTTGCTTTGGAGAGCATTTTGATACACGAACATTGAAGAGCATCCGCCTCTGTACTGCTGTAGTGTTTCAAAACAGCCACCTCAGCTTCATGGGCTTTGCTAACGATGAGCTCTGTACGTGGACAAAATCTCCAGGTGGTAGCACATCGGTTGCAACCTCACGCCATGCTTGCACAAACATCTCCTGGAGCTCTTCCACCTTGAAGCTTTTCCCTCTTGGGCTCTAATACCAGATGTTAAAAGCGAAGCTAGTGTTAACCCTCACGGCTCACGGACACCATATCACCTACGACGGACGTTCTATTATTTACTTGGTAGAGTCAGGTACCGGGCTTGTCGGTCCAATAGGAAAAGGGTAAGAGTGATCGCCGATGAGAGGCGCACTCTAACTGGAACATTCAAGGGATTAGTTGGCTAAGCATGGGCGCCCAAGTGTGAATGGAGCGAGCTCATATAAAAGTCAACTAAACCTAAAATTCACTCATTCTCTCATTTGTGCAATTGAAGAGTGCTCTTGCTCCATCTTTATCTTCTTCTTCATCATCTCCTTGTGTGTGTGTATGCCTGAGAGAGAGAGAGAGAGAGAGAAAGAGTGCGATCGAGCATTACGGCGGCACGACGGCAACGAGGCGGTTGAGCGCGGCGTAGCGGCGTCTCCCTCTTCTTCCTGGCGAGGAATCCTCCACGACAGGAAGCATAGAGCGGTGAGTGACACACCAATGCCATCTTTGCGCTTACTAGTTTAGGATTGTTGTGTTCTCGGAGCCATTTGTGGCTCGCACACATTTTATCGGCAAGTTCCTTGCATTGACACATGCGAGATACGCGCACATTTTTGGCGCCGCTGCCGGGGAATGCCATACACTAAGCTTGAATGGCACTCTGTGCTTCTTTTGTGGTGCAATTTCAATTGTAAGAAAGGTAAGGAAGGAGGGTGTGTGTGTTGAGAAGAAGGTTTTGTGTTACTACTGTGTTTTTTTTTGTGTTAATGGAGTTTTCAAAGGTACTGTGTTTTTTCTCTGTGTAAGGTGTTAGTATTAATGTGGTTAGTTCTCTGTAATGTAATGTACAGTAAGTAGGAAGTAGATCTGTGAGAGCTAATAGAGTGTGTTAGTGTGTAACAGTAGGTGTATTACTTGGAAGTAGGCAGGTAGAGTGTGTGTGCTCTCGCGCAGGCCGCGGCAACCTTATCCTTTTTTTTTAATTAATAAAATAATAAATAAAGGTAGGACCAGGATCGGGAATATCTCCCAGACCAAAGCCCAAGCTCGCGCTCAGGCTCAGGCCTCAGTCGCCCTTTTAAAATTACGTATTTTAGCTTCACACGCAGCTAAAAATTGAGTTTTTGAGGACCAACGGAGCTTCAGTTGTCCGAACGTTGTGCTGTAAAGCACACCACGACCCTCTGAGTGATACGCTCATTTTGGGCTATCACACACTTTAATAAAAAAAAATTGATCATTAAAAAACATTAAAAAAATATTAAAAACGCAAAAAACACGAGTGAAAACGGACTCCTAAAAAAGTAAGCGATTAACCTTCGAGGTTATTCGCCGACGCTTGTAGAGTGTCAAAGGCACATGCATTGCGCTCTCGTCGTGTGCTAGAGACGGAGCAACTAGAGAGAATTTTGACTTACGCGAGTTCTCAATATCCACCTACTTTAGGTTCTGGGCTCTCGACAGGGACCCAAGGTAGTACAAACCAAGACCTGAACATAGCGGCTAGTGACTCTTCCTCTGACTACGACATCATGGAGGGTTTTCCAATGCCTAATCCCAATAGCTCAAGCCAAGACATGCATGCCATGGGCCCATGGTCCGGGCCGAGCGTCATGGGCCCGGGCCGAGCATGCTTAGCCGCTTGAAGGAAACTTTTAGTAGAGCCACTCGCTCCGAACATGGAGCTAATGATGTAAATGAGGGGGGTGGGGAAGTAAATTTTCCATTCATGACCAACGTAGAGCCTATGCCCTTAGAGAATGTGCACGTGAATACTTCATTCACTGCACCTCCTGACTCTTCAGAGCTATTCCCCTCCGAGGTTATATTACTTGATGGTAGAAGCCTTGCCGAAGTGCAAGAGGTTGAGCGGTATATCCTTGTGGCGAGGGAAAAGGCGGTCAAGAGCTTACGCAAGACGGAGCAACAAAGAGAGTTAAAAGCAAAAGCCCCTATGTCAATATCCTTGCTAAAAGAGCAATCGAGTGCTCCTGACTTAGCAACCCCTAAGGGCCAACCCCTAGAAAGCAACATTGCATCTAGCTCAAAGGACACCCCTAGCACCTCAATCCTAAATGGAGTGTTCTTAAATGAGAACTGGGAGTACGAACTACAAACAGAAACTCTGACCGACCTATACACAGGTCACACCTATCACATGGGTTGGTTAGATGTCCTACAATCCACAATGGGTGCTACTAGTGTGGAGGATCAACAACAAAGAGTTTGTGAGGTCATCCATAGGGTCATTGAGTTAGAGATACAGAACAAGGGGATCAACATGCCTTCAACGAGTCTCATGATATTCTTAGATACAGGAAAGGCTAAACAACCGACCTTATCGCAAATGGAGACTCCCTCGGTAAGTCCGATGAATCCTCCATATGTTGTTTCGCCAGGGGTCTCAGTGCAATCTGAGCCCACAAGTGATAGCTTCACCTTTCCAAGTCTAGCTCATCTTTCCCTTGATGACACCACGGCTACCATGCCTGCCCCAATGATGGGCATGCCAAGAAATATGCCATGGACCTCATTTGTTAGTAAAGCACCACTACATGGTAGCTCAATGTCTGCAATAATACCTACAAGTGTGTAACAATCGTATACACCATGGGTCCTCGTACTCATGTAGTCCCTACTCCTCCCATTGTTTCAACAACCTATGCTCCACAACCACAATACCCAAGTTCTTATTTCCATGGGACTATACCGGCTAGCATTAGCATATCACATCCGACGTCTGCTATGCCTAGGGCCACACATATGAACTTTGGGCCACCACATGGCACAACATTGTACCCAACGTGGAACCCAAGGGCTTCCTATGCGCCAAGCCCAATGCCAATACCTACTCCACATATAGTCTCTGGAGCACCTCCACCCACGGTGCCTGCTCACTTAGGTGACTTGGCAACATTTGGTCAAGCTATTGGTCAATCTATTGCTGAGAATATGCGTAACACGCCTGATAGAGAGCCTAGAAGTAAGGCAGTACAAATAGCCAAGCTCACACAAAAATTTAGTGGAGACGGGGATGTGAGAAAGCATATCGAAGTGTTTGAACAAATATGTGATTCTCTAGGAGAACACAATGACCTGCATAAGAGTAATGCTTTAAGCCTAACCTTAAGTGGAAAGGCTGGGGATTGGTATAGAACCCTAAGGGTGGAAGAAAAAACGATTTAACCTACTCTTAGGAGACTGTTCTTGAAAGAATACATACGAGAGGGAGTACTTTGGGGTGTAGCCTCTCAGCTCCAGAAAGCCCAACGAGAGGAAGGAGAGTCGGTTAGAGACTTTATTAGTCGCTTGAAGCATTTGAATTCTAGTTGTAATTCAAATGAGCGCTTCAATAATAATCAATTTCTTGATAGATTCATTAGGGGATTATGACATGAGGATATCTATAATGGCCTAGTCATTAGAGGTATCACCACTTGGGAAGCAGTCACCACCAATGCGATCCAATTGGAGGATAATTTAATGATTCAAGGAGAAAGAGTTTCTGTTGAGCCTAAATCTATTAGCTCGCAAGCATCAGGGCATCAACCAATGACCCTAAAGTCTATTGCTAAGGAGCCAAAGATATCTGAGATGACTTTAGCAGATCTCACCAAGGCTATTCAAGAGAGTCTTAGAGACAATTGTGCTCCGCAAAACAATCATATGTATCCAAGAAGGGAGCAACAATGGTGCTCAGTATGCTATGGACCGCATAGTACTAGTGAATGCCCTACTTTTAGAGTAAAAATCAATGGGAATTGCAATGTCTGTGGAAGGTATGGTCATCAAGCTAAGGATTGCATAGTATTTAAGCGCGCGATGGCCAATAGACAAACCTAAGCATGGACAAACACACCTCGAGTGCCTGCATTGATGCCGGCCCCACCTCTTGAACAAACATCACAACACATCGTGCCTAGGGCCCAAAATGTTGTTCAAACAACACCCTTACCACCTCCAGTGCTAGGACCGCAACCACCACGTCAAAGAATCACTTCTGTGAATCAAGTGGGTTGTGAGTCATCTATTGCTTGTTTAGAAGGCTGTGAGGAAGATATAGATCCTAATATTGCCTATGGGATGGATGTGGTTGAAGAAAGCCCACAATACTACATGGAGGACTATTGGGGACAAGTCAAACATGTATATCAAGTAGCTGCTCTTGCGGCAAGAGGCCAAAATATCAATTACACTGCTAAGAGACCACCTCTTCAATGCTATGAGTGTGGAGGTCCACATCGTGTAGCCGAGTGTCCTATTAGGCTACAAAAGAACGCCACACTAATGCAAACCAATCAAGCGAGCACATCTACAATGCCAATACTCATGTGTAATCGTTGAGGTATAGATCATTTGATTGCCCAATGTCCAAATAATCCAAATGCACCGAAGATCACGCCATTAAACTTGATTGAAGTTACCGAGGAGCCATCACCAAGTACAACTGTGGTACCAGTAAATGTACTCACCCGATCGATGCTCCAAAAACAAAATTATATTCTTGAGGAAAGAGACACGGCATCAATTGCCCAATCTCAGAAAAAGAAGAAAACACAAAGGAAGAGATCGCAAAAAGCAGCGAAGTCAGACCCTAGTTCAAAGACCAACATAGGGACTGGTGACGACCCCGTATATATGAACGATGTTGAAGAGGATTCTGATTCAAGTGAAATCATGGAGACCAAAACGACCACTAAGATAGAAACCAACAAGGAAGATTTTCATGAGCCACAATGGCAGGGATCCAAGAAGAAGATAGGAACTTATCCAAACCCTACAGCGGAGATTGAGCGAGTCAAGCAATTAAGGAGTTTGGTAGAAGATACCCAAAGGGATCTAGAACCAGCACCTAGGAAGATCCAGATTACAGACACCGTGTTCCCTACGCAACAACAACCTCACCAAGTCCATAGACCCTTAGCCATACCTAGTGTCATCCAAGAAGAAAGTGACTTAAAGTCATGGGAAAGTGGGCGTACACACTTCTTGATGGAAGGAATGTTTACAGAGGGACTACTTTATCCTATCGAAGAAATGGAGATCCCATCTTCCCCACGTTAAGGGACTCAAGGCCAAAAGGTTCCGTTAAACATTGCCAAATTGATGGATTTCATGTCTTCAGAAGTCAGAACCACCATCATGTCCAAACTATATAAAGACCCTGAGCTACTCTCAGCTCTTCGAGCCTTCCTCAATGGAGAACTCAAGTTTGGGCTACCACAATTTGCACAGATGGATGGAGTTGGGGAGATGCCAATAGAGGAGGAACACTTAGATCCACAACCCAACCGAGATGAGAACCTTGTTATAGAAATACCTGTTAACAAGTTGGGACAATACTTTGAGGGTGATGAATCCAATGCGACCATACCAATCACTACTAAGGGATTAACTGTGAAGGGAATCCTTGATGGTGGCGCTGGGGTTAGCATTGTGACTAAAAATTGCTGGGAAACTATGGGAAGACCTCACCTTGCGACCACAACCATTGTAGTGAAGATGGCCAATGGGTCTATTGTTAAACCTATTGGGATGCTAGAAGATCTCAAGATCAAGGTCTTTGGACATAAAATAATGATTACCTTCATTGTTATGGATTTCTCCAAACACACTATGGCATCGGAGATGATCTTAGGACGTCCTTTCATGAGGGAAGCAAAGATGGTGCATGACTGGTCTAAAAACCATGTCTACATGCAGTTCCAAGATTCTGTCATTCAAGTGGATCTTGTGACTGGTCGAGCACATCCTCTAGGAAATAGGTTTATAATTGATCATAGATCTGACACCACAGTTTAGTCGGCCCCATTGCAATATTGTTACACGTGTAAAGCAGACACTGATGTTGGGGAATATTCTCCTTATATAGATGTACTACCTGGGATGACTGAGTCGGACAATGTGGATTGGATCCACCTAGCAGCAACCATAGACACTTGGGGAAACAGGGGGACGACCTGGGTAACACCTAAGGGGGATGAAATGCCCGTACCCTTAAATATGCTACAAGCAATTCATATAGCTTCTGACAAGACTCATCCTAATATAACGAAGAAAACATACAAGTGGGTCCCTAAATCTTCTTTAGAGACCATAGCTAGTGCTAAAAACTAGAAGCCTTGTAAGAAACGTCCCACTCTCTCCAAGAAATGTAAGGAAACATTGCGTTGGATTCCTAAAAAACTATTAGAAGCCCAAGACTACTATAAAGGAAATGATCAAATGTGGGTGCCAAAATGTAGATTGTGTTCTTACTTGTCACCTGGCCCATGTGAGCTCAATCCTGTAGCTCCAAAACGCATTGAAGATCGTGGAAAGAAAAAAATCACAAAATGCTACACACCCGCTCCAGAGCTAGTTTGGGTACCGAAGAAAGAACGATTTGTTCCACCTAGCTCAGGAAGAGGGGAGTCCCATGAAGCTTCTAGCTCCTCATGTAATGCATCCATAGAGGTAAAAGCTTCTCCACAGCCTCCACCTACAATAGTGGACCTCCATGAAGCTACAAAGGAATCCACACCTCCCAGTGTTCAAGAATCACCTGATGAACCACTTCAAGTTCGATCCTGGGAGAGTACCTTACCACCCTTGCAACTCAATGAGACACCTAAGGTAATAGAAAACTGCTGGCAAAATTCCTCACCTATTACCAACTGGAACAATTGGTTTCAAAGGGTGACGAGCACATTTCAAACGGTATGATCTACCCAAGGAAGGGGGGAGTGTTTGCTGATAGTCACCATTCACTCACTCCCCTCTCAAGCTTCCTCCCTGACCTTTCAATCTTCCGATCTTAGGGAATGTATTTATATAGCCTTATACTCACAAAAAACAAAAATAATAAAGAGCAAGCGCAATTAGCAAACAAGTATGCACAAAGAAAGTCAAAACATTGACCCAGACCTACACATTCACATCTGGTATACTAAAACCGAAACCTATGTCATAAAACACCTTTGATCCTCATCATTTGAGTGATGGAGGGTAGGTAGGATTAGTACGATAGGAGTGTTTCTATTTTAGATTTGAGTGATTAGTAAAGTTCCTTTTTCCCACTGATGTGCCTCCTAGAGGTATTCTTTGTGTTTCCAAGTGTGTACAGGAACGTGTTGTTGTGGTTAGGATTTGGACCTTCATGGAATCTTTCTCTCGTTCACACTTCAAATCAAGCGCGACCATCAACACAAATAGGTGTTTCTTATCCATTAGCATTGCCCCTTATCTTTTGTGCATCCATGTTTGTCTGCTTTGATTGTGATTGGTAGCATAATAATCAGTGCCTTTGTTTAGTATCAAAAATTAAATTCAATGTAATTTTTGTCATAATCACTTGTCTAGGTTTAAAAATCAAGCAGTTCGACTAAGCTAGTTTGACCAAGCTAGGCGTTAGAGATCTTCTCTTAATACCATGGGGAATGCCTTCCTAATAATTAATGGTTACTTAGGTCCTTAATCCGATTTAGGCAGCATTGTGTGAAATGTACTAGGGCTTTCTAGTGGGCTTAGTCCCTATTGACCTTTAGCTTAAGTATTATAAAGGGATTTTACTAGTGTGATGAGCTTGGGGAGGGTAACAATGTTATATGACCCCCAAAGTTACAAAATTAAAATGCTGAAAACGAACAAACAAAAAATCAAAGTGCCACAATGTAAAATCTTAAGCTGGAAGAGAAATCTCAGCTTGATTTGATACTTCACTCACATGTATCGCCTATGATACTAGAGCCCTAGAGGTTCCCACTGTGGGCTTTTCCTTGAAAAGCAAAAAACCCAAGGCATATAAAATAAGCACACACATCAAAATGGAATCACTATGAAAAGACTTTGGGGGGTCAAAGAAAAAGTAATCAGTCAGGTGATCATTTCATGAGAAATTCCTTTTATCGTAGCTTAACTACAAGGTCTTCTAGGTGTAGCCTCTAGTCAGCCCTCGAACATGAAATACTTGGCTCTCGCGATTTAACAACTTAATTGACCAGAGAAAATTGAGAAGCTTACCCATGGTATTAATAGTCGATCTCTAGTGCCTTTCGATCGTTAAATTAGCGATCCCAGACTTGTTTAATTTTTAACCCTTACATCTGTTTATGCATTTGATTATATTGCAATTTAATCTTTATTGCTGACAAATGGGTTAAAATTCTGTTACCAATCACATTGTCTGCCTACAACTGCATATGCTTTTTAATTCTATATGAGAATGCAATTACTATGCCAATGTTGTTTGATTTTGCAGTGTGACTGAAGAAGGCTAAGGAAATTCATCTCAAATGCTCTTCCACCTCAACGAACGAGCTTCAACTCAATAGCTTTCGAGGACGGAATCTACATCAGGAAGGGGGGCATGTTAACCCTCACGGCTCAAGGACACCATATCACCTACGACGGACGTTGTATTATTTACTTGGTAGAGTCAGGTATCGGGCTTGTCGATCCAATAGGAAAAGGGTAAGAGTGATCGCCGATGAGAGGCGCACTCTAACTGGAACATTCAAGGGATTAGTTGGCTAAGCATGGGCGCCCAAGTGTGAATGGGGTGAGCTCATATAAAAGTCAACTAAACCTAAAATTCACTCATTCTCTCATTTGTGCAATTGAAGAGTGCTCTTGCTCCATCTCAATCTTCTTCTTCTTCATCTCCTTGTGTGTGTGTATATGCGTGAGAGAGAGAGAGAGTGCGATCGAGCATAGCGGCAGCACGACGGCGGCGAGGCGGTTGAGCGCCGCGTAGCGGCATCTCCCTCTTCTTCATGGCGAGGAATCCTCCACGACAGGAAGCGTAGAGCGGTGAGTGACACACCAACGCCATCTTTGAGCTTACTAGTTTAGGCTTGTTGTGTGCTTGGAGCCATTTGTGGCTCGCACACAGTGTATCAGCAAGTTCCTTGCATTGACACGTCTGACATACGCGTACAGCTAGGGTGGATGATGGCGAAGAACTGCCATCGTGCAGAGCATGGAAAAATGGAGAACGAGCGAGAGAGAGTCGACACAGTATAAAGGAAACTCACGCTATATTATGGATAAAAGTGTTTACATGTATATATAGGGTTTTCTCTCTTGCCATGGAAAGGCACCATGCAAACTCCAAAAAGATCGGAGGTATGTAACTACATGCTACAAAGAGCAAGTCCCATGGGCTAGATGATCGATCACGAGGGCTTGAAACCGAACAGTCCTCCCCTCTTGTATTCTCTAGGAGAATAGCCATAGCTTTCGTCATAAGAAGAGGAAGGTGAAGAAGAAGGAGAATAAGGTTGTCATAAAATCTAATATATAACAAACCCAAATGATTTTCTCATATTAAACTAATCATTTAATGTAGGAGAATAAACGGGAACAAGGGTTAGAATATAGACATGTGCTTACAAATCTATCTCAATACGGGGCCAATGGTAAAGGGGTCCAAATGAGAGATGGTCTATCAAAGAGAAAGGCTAACCAATAGAGGTTAAAAGACCTTAGGGTTAGCTTCATTAAAGACCTCCAATAGTAGTGTTAAAAGTCCTTTGACCTTAGGTAAGCTAGGGCTGTGCTTGAGGTGGGAACCTGGCCCAAGCTTGAGGTGCTTGTCGTGCCTAATGACCGAGATGTTTGAGATGCTTGAAGTGCTTGATGATTGAGATGCTTGTCATGCTTGATATGCTAGGGTTGTACTTGAGGTGGGAACTCAGGCCAAGCTTGAGGGGCTTAAGGGTTGTGCTTGTGGTGAGAATTGAGCCCGAGGTTGAGGGGCTTGAGGTGTCACAAAAGTCAAAGCATATCCCTACAAGGAGGGGGCGAGCCATGCAAGAAGGGGGGGTGGTTGCTTGACCAGTCTCTCTCTCAAAGGGCACCACTTTCCCAAGAGGCAAGTAGGACACATGTCAAGCCCCTAGCTAGGTTACCCTCAAGGAGTGTTTAAAGCATATTGGTTGGCCTCCCAAGGGGTCCAATGATAATTAAGTAGATTTAATTAATTATTTTGGCATTTATCAAGTCCTCTCTCTCGAAGGGGAAAGAGGGACACTTGTCCCAAGGCTAGTATGCTTGCTTGGCATGCATCTTGCATGTGATTGGCCAGTCAAGCTTGTAGAGGTCGAATGAGCTTTAAGATTGTGCTAGAAGACGGGGTCGATCAAAGCAAGTAGGGGGCATGCTTGAGGGGTATACTCTCCCACACACACTCACACACACTCTCATTGTGTATTGTGCAAAGTGCAAGAGCTCCCTCTCCTTCTCCAAGCAAGTAGGGAGGTTGAGAGCCTACACCAACACTCTTGGCTATGGAATGCAAATCCAACCAAGAGCCATGCTTCAATGCTTAAGCTTGCCATCTTCTCCATCTTCATTAATATCCTATTATGTGTGCTAGCAAGAAGAGTGATGATAAGTGAGGAACTAATTTTTTCTCCTATGAAATGTTTCTTCTTCCTCTTCCCTACCCTCATTCCCTGCTAGCTTTCTCCACCTTCGAAGGTGTTTGAGGTCTTGGGCTTGAGGCTTGGGATAGTCAATGCTTTCCACAAATTTTATGTTATGCTTGTGATGCACAAAGCTTTCCATCTTCATTGCATCACCTAGGTCACAAGGAACGCAAAGATTGTATTGTAACAAGTCTCTCTCTTGATGGGAGAAACTATAATACAAATGCCAATTGGAGGGGGGACCGGCTCCACATAAATCCGGTCCTCAACTAATTTCATGTTCTCTAAACTCTCTCTCTCTTGCAAAAGTACTTTTCATGCCAAGTCAATTGAATGCTATTTTTATGTTGCTACCATCAATTAAGTTCACCCGGTATGCTCACAAAGTAATTCCACGAAAGTACTTTCTCTAATTTCCGCTACTCTCAAAGTTAATAGGCCATTTCCATTACATTTGTATCAGAGCATTTGGTTTCTCTTTTCTTGCTTAAGAAGAGAGGTCCTTAAGTAGTCTATAAATGGTTGATTTTGTTAATTATATTAGGGTAAGTGGGATGGGATCTATTATTGGTTTTGTTGAGCCCACTATGTGGGATATGGTGCACACCTCGAGAGCTTTGGACTTAATAATGGGGTCTTTTTAGACTTGCCTATGGCTTTACCATTATTGAGCCATAAGAAGTCCGAAAGGAGCTAGACCTCGGCAATTATGTAATATTAGACCCACTCCACTACTTCGAGTTGTGGGTGTAGATACTTAAGTGCCAATTTTCAAAGGCTAAGAGGAGTGGAAACTAAGGTTTTGAATTGCCAAAGCATACACTAAGTAAGTACACAAATTTTGTTAACATGGATGACAATAACCAAGAGAGAAGAATGAACATTGATAGCTTTGATTTTTCACATGAAGGTGCTAATGATGATGCCCCCATGTTTGTCAATTATCTCGTTACTAGGTTGCAGCAAGCTATGGGCAACCTTGCTTTGCAAGCCGAGGTTACTCAACAACTTCGCACTTAGGCATTTCCCTCCTTCTCCAAGAGGAGAGAGAGCTTAGGAGGCCTCTTGAAGAGACCCCCAAAATAAGACTCTCTCCCATACAAGAGGAGGAATCTAAAGAGCAAGAAAGCAATGAAACTTTAAGTTCCTCTGAGGATGTGGCTCCACGAAGATGGCGATCTAGACGATCGCCAACTCCTCCCAAGAGGAAATGTTCAACCCATAGTCCTTCTCCTCATCAATCCAAAAGGGAAGAGAGGAAACAAAGGAAGAAAAAGGGCAAGAAAGAGGTCACCCTCTTCTCCTTCTTTCTTCACCTTCCTCTTCTTCCGACGAAAGTTATGGCTATTCTCTTAGAGAATACAAGAGGGGAGGACATCACAAAACATACCCTGCATGGTGAAGGTCTCAAATGCTCAAGAAGTTCAAAGAGGGAGGGAAGCGTATCTCTTTTCTCACCTATGATGGAAACTTTGGTGCCACCGATAAAGTATTGGCCTTCATCCAGCAATTTGATGCGGCCTTTGGAGACAAAGGCTTCATAGAGTCCTCCAAGCCACGCTATGTAGCTATGCACTTCCAAAAATTGGCTAGTCAATGGTGGGCTAGCCTCCATGGCAACGGTGAAGCCCCAAAGACATGGAGAACTCTACCAGTTTCCATCATGCTTGCAAGTGATGCAAAGAACAAAGTGCTTACCGAATGGCGCAGTTTGAAGCTTCTCTCTCATGAGTCTATCCACAAGTATGTAGACAAGTTTTGGGATTTACATCTCAAGGCTACTGTCTTCCAAAAGATAGACTTTGCCAAGCAAAAGCAACAATTTTGTGCGGGATTACCTGTAGAAATGCCAAATACGTCAACTCTCAACGGCTTGGTTCTATCACTGAAGTAATCCATCACACCATGGTTGCTTCACGCATCACTTTCCAACAAGGGGCTAGACGGAATGTCAAGCCCGTGGAAAAAAAAGACAAAAATGATGCAAATGGAAAAATCAATCCCCAAAATTCTTCCCAAGGCACTTCCAACAACAACAACAATCGGTCTAAGGAGAAGGGAGTATACAAAGGCAAAAAGAAACTCTCTTTTGAAGAGTTTGAATCTTTTTGCAAGGACCAGAAGTATTTTAAGTATTTTAAGTGCGGGGAGCAAGGACATGGCTATTGTTCTTGCCCCAAGAAAAATTCTCGCAATGAGACTCCTAGGGCTTCCACCATCGAAGCTCCAAAAGAGGATGCTCATTGCAATGATCATCTCTCTCCTATGCTTGGGGAAAGGTAAGGGAGCATGATGCCTTCATCCTCTTTGACCCTGGCTCTACTCACAACTTCATATCAACGGAGTTGGCCACCAAGTTGGGCATTCAAGCTTTTGAGAAGGGAGATATTGTAATGGTTGACACAACTTTCAAGGGACAACAAGCCTCCGTTACTCCCTTGATTGGAAAGTTGAGGCTTCATGTCCAAAGATATGTCGACAAAGAAGACTTTTTGATCTCTCCTCTCCAACACGAGGATGCTATCCTAGGGGCGCCATGGTTTGATCGTATGGTGTCCAACATGAAGTTCCCTCAAAGGAGAATCTACTTTACCTACAAGGGAAAAGAACATGTATATAGATGATAGTGAGTGTGGTCGTACTATACCACTTATAAATCTTCTTGATTTTGATAAATGAATGAAGAGCTCAGTTTTTGTGTACATGATTTATGTCAAAGAGTCCCTAAACGATCCTAATGTTTCATCAAATGTAAATGGTAGGAATCAACAAGAGTTAGACTTGTCTAGTTTCCTAAAAGGATTCCAAGATGTGTTCATTGATGATATCCCTATGGACTTACCTCCAAAACGAGGGGATGATGACCATCACATTGAGCTCCTTCCATGAATCTCACTGCCTAACAAGCCTTCTTATCGAGTTTCTCAAGCTCAACAAGAGGAGATCATGAGGCAAGTACAAGAATTGGTTGACAAAGGGATGGTGAGGCCTAGATCCTCTCCCTTTTGTTCTCCATTCCTTTTAATGCAAAAGAAAGATGGTACATACCGTATGTGTGTGGACTATCGAGCATTAAACCATATCACTTTCAAAAAAAGATTTCCCGTGCCTCGGGTAGAATATATGTTTGATAAGCTACAAGGCTTTACCTACCTCAGTAGGATTGGCCTGAAAAGTGGCTATCATCAAATAAGGATAGTGAATGAAGCTATCCTAACGACCACGTTTTGCACAACGTTTGGTCTTTATGAATATCTAGTCATGTCCTTTGACTTGACTAATGCACCAGCCACATTCAATTGTGTAATGGAGAAAATATTTAGACCCTACCGTAATTCACTAGAGTGTTCTTTGATGATATCATCATCTACTCCAAGTCCTTGGAGGAACATAAGCAACATCTCCAAGTAATTTATCAAGCATTGAGGGAGAACAAGCTTTTTCTCAACCAAAAGAAAAGCAATTTTTTTGTTCAATAGATTCAATACTTAGGTCATATTATCTCTCAAGATGGTATCCATATGGATCCATCGAAGTTAGAGGTAATATAAGCATGGCCTAATCGAAGGAATCTACATGAGCTAAGAAGCTTTATTCAAAATTTTCTCAAATAGCAGGACCACTACATGACTTAACTAAGAAAAACGCTAAGTACTTATGGACTGCTAAGTAGCAAAATGCTTTTGACAAGCTCAAAGAGAAGCTTACCTCCCAACCAGTCCTCATGCTTCCGGATCTCTCAAAGTCATTTGAGGTCCAATGTGATACTTGTGGTGATTGCCTTGGAGCAGTCTTGCTTCAAGAAGGACATGCCATAGCATACGAGAGCCGAAGGCTCAATATGGATGAATGTGTCTAAGGCATTTATGAGAGTGTTTTTAGCTGTTCTACATGTCCTAGACACATGGAAGCATTATTTATTCGGATGCTTGTAGTGATTGCCTTGCAGCAGGCTTGCTTCAAGAAGCCATAGTATATAAGAGCCGAAGGCTCAATACGGATGAACGTATCTTAGGCATTTATGAGAAAGAGCTTTTAGTTATTCTACATGCCCTAGACACATGGAAGCATTTATCTACGAACCCACCACCAAAGTCTCAAGTACTTCATGACGCAAACCAAGCTTTCCGACAAACAAATGAGGTGGGCAAATTTCCTTTCGCAATTTAATTTCCATATTGCTCACATTGCTTTGGTAAGCACAATCAACTGGTCGACGCACTTTCAGGAGGACCAAAAGTTTATGCCGTGTCTATAGCTACTCACAATGACCTAGCTTCTATGATATATGAGTATGTTGCTGACCCCGACTATAGAGACATAATGTCAGCCCTTGGTTTGGGGAAGAAAGAGGAACCATTCACCTTGCAGGATGGTTATCTTCTCTACGGAAATAGGCTATGTGTTACTCACTCCCTTCGTGAGAAATTCATGTATGAGTCCCTATGTGGGGCATAATAGAGGCATTCAACCTACTCTCTGAGGAGTAGAAACGTAGTTCTATTGGCCTACCATGAAATTGGACATAAAAGAGTATGTTTCAAAATGTGTAGTATGCCAAAAGGCCAAGTACGATAGAGGGAAGCAACCTGGATTACTCCAACCATTGCCTATCCCAAATTCACCATGGGAGAGTATATCCATGGGTTTTATCTTTGCATTACCCAAGTCTATCCATGGGAATACGAGAATATGGACAGTAGTCGACAGGTTTAGCAAGCAAGCACATTTTATTCCTATCAAAAGACTATTAAGGCACACCAAATGGCAACTCTCTTCATATCACAGATTTTCAAATACCATGGATTATCAACATCCATCGTGTCAAATAGAGATCCTAGAATAACAAGTAACTTTTGGAAAGGTCTCTTTGAAAATCTAGGCACAAGATTGAATTTCTCTTCGGCCTATCACCCACAAACGGATGGCCAAAGTGAGATAGCCAATCTTATGATACTTGATCTACTAAAGACTTATGCGAAGTAGATCAATGCTCACACAATGGGAAAAGTACTTACCTCTTGTAGAGTATGCCTACAATAATACTACACATACTTCTAAGAGAAAAGTACCTTTTGAAATCATTGAGAAAGACCTAAAAGTCCCATGCTACTCAAAGTACATGGGAAGATCTTTGCTACTGATGAGTATAGCCGTGACCTACAAGAGTCTTTTCAAAAGATTAGGAGGCTATATCCATCTCTCAACAAAGGCAAAAAGCTTCTGCTGACAATCATAGAAGGGCCTTAACCTTCAAAGAAAATGATTGGGTCTTACTCAAGTTTCCCAAGGCTCGATTGAGGCAAACAACGGGCAAAAATCCTACAGGCCATCAAAAGTATTATGCTAAGCTAGCAAAAAGATACTATGGTCCTTTCCAAATCTTGAAGCCCATCAAAATGAAATGGCTTATCGACTCAAGTTGCTCAACCATTGGCTGATACACAATGCTTTTCATGTGAGCCTACTTAAGCCCTACAAAGGAGAGCCACCAAGTCAACCAATTATTGAAGACCCTCCCGAAGTTGAAGACCAAGAAGAGGTGCTACAACCCGAAGCTATCCTTGGGCATGAAGACAAGGTACTACGAAATGGTAAGATTATCGGACGGTATCTTATTAAGTTCAAAAATTATCCTTTTGAAGATGCTAGATGGATGCAAGGAATACAACTTAAGGATAGTATGAACCTTGTCAATGCTTACAACGCTACATTACAATAAGAAAATGTACAAATTTATTTTGAATGACCAATTTTTTTGTGTTATAAGACCTCGGGGGGTTCACCATTTAGTACCCCCCTATATAACGTGTGTTCGTGGGGTATTAAGAAAACCCATCTTTTAACATGTCTGAATGAATAAAATGACCCCTTATTTTAGGATTTTTTTTCCAAAATTGAATATAAAAACTCCTTATTTTAATGTATCTCTGTTAAATTGCCTAAATTTTTTGCATTTCAAACCCACCTTATACATTAACATGATTACATAGTGCACCCCCCGAGTATAAGACTAGATCTCTCTTTTTATGAGAGTAGTGGAAATTAGAGAAAGTACTTTTGTGGAATTACTTTATGAGCATAGCGGGTGCACTTAATTGATGGTAGCAACATAAACATAGCATTTAGTTAACTTGGCATGAAGAATACTTTTGCAAGAGAGAGAGTTTAGAGATAATGACAACAGTTAAGGACCGAATTTATGTGAAGTCGATGGTCCCCCCTCCATAGGCATTTGTATTATAGTTTCTTCTGAAGAGCGCGTGCGAGAGCGTGTGTGTGTGTGTGTAGCAATGGAGAAGAGAGGAGACACAGGTTTGGGTGGACTCCAAAACACAATAGTGTTAGGGTTATGACTCCTTATTATTTTATGTAGAATGAATGGTCAGTGTTAGTTCCCGATAGTCTCCGGCCGCCCAACACTTAGGCGCGGCACATTGGGCTTTACCACCCCAACAACCTCTCACTTAAAGGACAATGTGCCTTTAAGCTGGGGTCACAATGTATATATATATATACAATACAGGTAGACAATGACCATGATCATCTACCCAATGCCCATGAGTGCCCGATAATGTGCAAACTGCTCTGAAGGTAAGCCCTTTGTTAGAAGATCAGCAGGGTTTTCAGTGGTGTGAATCTTGGCAAGCTGCAATCGCTTGTCCTCAAGCACCTCACGAATGAAGTGATACTTCACATCCACATGCTTTGTCTTTGCATGAAACACTGGATTCTTTGCCAATTGTATAGCACTTTGGTTGTCACAATGTAGCACAGGCATCTCAACATTGATTCCCGAGTCTCCCACCAGCCGACCAAGCCATATAGCTTCCTTGCAAGCTTCTGAAGCTGCAACATATTCAACCTCTGTAGTAGACAAGGTAACACAATCTTGCAAACAAAATTGCCATGAAACTGCACCTCCAGTGAATTCAAAAACATATCCTGAAGTGGACCTTCTCTTGTCCAAGTCTCCTGCATAATTTGCATCCGTGTAACCAATTACACATGCTTCCTTTCTTCCAAAGCAAATGCACATGTCTTTTGTACCATTCAAATATCGCATAACCCCTTTCACTGCCTCCCAATGTTTCTGGCTTGGATTTGACATATATCTGCTAACAACTCCCACTGCAAAAACAATATCACGACATGTAGCAATCATAGCATACATCAAAATCCCAATTGCAGATGAATAAGGCACTTGTGCCATTTCAGCCTTTTCCTCTTCAAACTTAGGGCAATCATTTTTAGAAAGTTTCACATATGGAGGCAATGGAGTACTCAATGCCTTCCCCTTCTCCATATTGAAACGCTTGAGCACTTTAGCAATGTACTCATATTGAGACAAATAGACCAATTTCTTGCATCTGTCTCGCTTAATGCGCATGCCAAGGATATGGCTTGTTTCACATGTTTTTCATCTCAAAGTTTTCATGTAACGCTGACTTCAAGGCTGAAATCTCATCCCTACATTTCCCAGCAATTAACATATCATCCACATAAAGGACAATTAACATATCATCCACATAAAGGACCAAAATCAACAAACTACCATCGTTAGCTCGCTTAGTGTAGATGCAATGGTCCATATTGCTACTTTTGTAGCCTTGAGAGAGCATGAACGAGTAGAATTTACGATACCATTCATTGATGACTTCTCAAGGAAAGTGTGGGTATATCCTCTCAAGAAGAAGCATGAAGTTCTTTCAAAATTTCAGAATTTTGTGGCATTAGTGGAGAATCAGCCTGGCAAGAAAGAAAGTGCTTGAGGTCAGACAATGGTGATGAGTATGTCACTAAAGCCTTTCAGGATTTTTGTGATTCCAAAGGCATCAAAAGAGAACTGACTGCTCCATATAACCCTCCACAAAATGGTGTTGCTGAGAGGATGAACTGTACCATACAAGAGAAGTTATGTAGCATGTTGTCTAATGCAGAGTTGCCTAATGGATTTTGGGCGGAAGCGTTATCAATTGCTATCCATCTTATTAACAGATCTCCTAACAAGGCTTTAGATGAGAAGGTACCTGAAGAGCTTTGGTCTGGGAAGCCACCTTCTTGCAAGCATCTTAGAGTCTTTGACTATGAAGCGTTGATACCAGTTGAAGAGCGCGTGAGAGAGCGTGTGTGTGTGTATGTGTGCAACAATGGAGAAGAGAGGAGACACAGGTTTGGGTGGACTCCAAAACACAATAGTGTTAGGGTTATGAGTCCTTATTCTTTTATGTAGAATGAATGGTCAGTGTTAGTTCCCAATAGTCTCTGGCCGCCCAACACTTAGGTGCGGCACATTGGGCTTTACCACCCCAACATCTCCCATCAAGAGGGACTTGTTACAATATAATCTTTGTGTTCCTTGTGATCTAGGTGATGCAATGAAGATGGAAAGCTTCATGCATCAAGAGCATAACATAAACTTTGTGGAAAGCATTAACTATCCTAAGCCTCACTCCCAAGACCTCAAACACCTTTGAAGGTGGAGAGAGCTAGCAGGGAATGAGGGTAGGGAAGAGGAAGAAGAAACATTTCATAGGAGAAAAAATTAGTTCCTCACTTATCATCACTCTTCTTGCTAGCATACATAATAGCATAGTAATGAAGATGGAGAAGATGGCAAGCTTAAGCATTGAAGCATGGCTCTTGGTTGGATTTGCATTCCATAGCCAAGAGTGTTGGTGTAGGCTCTCAACCTCTCTACTTGCTTGGATAAGGAGAGGGAGCTCTTGCACTTTGCACAATACACAATGAGAGTGTGTGTGAGTGTGTGTGGGAGAGTATACCCCCCAAGCATGCCCCCTACTTGCTTTGGTCGACCCCCTCTTCTAGCACAAGCTTAAAGCTCATTGGACCTCTGCAAGCCTAGCCAATCACATGCAAGTTGCATACTAAGCAAGCATGCTAGCCTTGGGACAAGTGTCCCCCTTTCCCCTTTGAGAGAGAGGACATGATAAATGCAAAAAAAATTAATTAAATCTACTTAATTATCATTGGACCCCTTGGGAGGCCAACCAATAGGCTTTGGACATTCCTTGAGGGTAACCTAGCTAGGGGCTTCACATGTGTCCTACTTGCCTCTTGGGCAAGGGGTGCCCTTTGGGAGAGAGATTGGTCAAGCAACCACCCCCCCTTCTTGCATGGCTTGCCCCCTCCTTGTAGGGATATGGTTTGACTTTTGTGACACCTCAAGCCCCTCAACCTTGGGCCTAGTTCTCACCACAAGCACAGCCCTTAAGCCCCTCAAGCTTGGGCTGGGTTCCCACCTCAAGTACAACCCTAGCATCTCAAGCATGACAAGCACCTCAAGCATCTCAATCATCAAGCACTTCAAGCATCTTGGTCATTAGGCACGACAAGCACCTCAAGCTTGGGCCATGTTCCCACCTCAAGCACAGCCCTAGCTTACCTAAGGTCAAAGGACTTTTAACACTACTATTGGAGGTCTTTAATGAAGCTAACCCTAAGGTCTATAAAGCTCCATTGGTTAGCCTTGCTCTTTGATAGACCATCTCTCATTTGGACCCCTTTACCATTGGCCCCGTATTGAGATAGATCTGTAAGCACATGTCTATATTCTAACCCTTGTTCCTATTTATTCTTCCACATTAAATGATCAGTTTAATATGAGAAAATCATTTGGGATGGTTAGATATTAGATTTTATGACACTCTCTCATGCTATGTTATGTTGTGTTCTGTACTCTCTAATCTTGTCTACATCATCTTTCCCTTAGAATCTTTCACTATCAAGCCTATACTTTGTGTGTGTGTGTGTGTGTGTGTGTAGTTGGGTTCTAGGAGAGATTGTGAGAGGTTGACAAGTAAGTGTGTGAGCAAATTGGAATTGTGGAAGCAACCGTTCTCCCTTCTCCTCCCAACAGTGGTATCATAGCATCTAGTTCGAGGGAAGTTGGCAATCGAATCCAAATTTTAAAGAGCAATTTGTGAATCTGGAGCATCAAATTTACAAATCAAGGCTAATAGACCATTAATTGGCAAATCAATCAATTAATTTTGCTTATTGACGGATTGAGATTCGGTATGTGAAGTTTTAAAAGTCAATGTAGCATTAAATTTCATGGATTGTGAAGGTGGAATAGCGAGAATTGAAGAAGCGGTGATTGAAAACCCGCATCAAAGTGCTTTGAAGAAAATTTTAAAGGTTGAAATCTTGTGTAGGTAAAAGAATAACAAGAAGAAGCAGATCTGGAAGGAGTTATGAAGTCAAGTATCAATTTAGTGGAGATAAGAAGAGAAAAATAATTGAGAAGATGGCTTATAGGATTCTTGGAAGAGGAATGGAAAGTATTTGTGAGCTTGAGGTGCATCCGAAGCACTAAGCATATGACACGAAGGAAGCAAACTTGAGGGTCCGACAACGATGGTCGTGGGAAATGAGACTTGCATGCAAGACGCCCCCTCTGTCGACCATCACCAAACCGTACAGAAACGCTACCAGAGGGTCATCCCAGCATTGGGAACATCTTCCCCTTTCTGCTTGTGGCCCGAAAACCTACCTACAAGTCGCCAGCAGCCTCCCAACCGTATGCGCTGTCGTTGCTGCTCGTTGCCTGCAACCCTCAACCATTCTTTTTTCTCTTTTTCAGACCCTTATTGCATAAAGCCACCAATTGGCCGCCCATTAACCAATGGTCAACAATTCAAGGACCTATTCACCCCATAACCTTTTTGCCATCGCGCAGTAAATGCAAAAAATGACTTCGCTGTCATGCTCTTTATTTAGTTTTTCACTTTTTTAAACTCAAAATGTGGCCTTACTCGTCATCTACTGCATGCAAAACTATCTTGGCCACCCAATTCCAAGGGCCCACAAGTCATTGGCCACCCATTTTCAAGCTTTATTTCTAGCTTAAAAATCTCAAAAGGTATCCACTTTTTCTTGGCCGCACAATCTTAAACATTCTTGCCTACCCAACTTGACAAACCTTTAGTTGGCCACCAATTTTAACCACGTTTCCGAACACTCAAAGCGGAATTGGGTTGTCCATTTTGCATGCCTTGAATTAGATCTTTCGCGGCTTCAAAAGAAATAATTCACACATTAAAAAAAAAAAAACATTCAAGTATTCTAGAGCTCGTGATTGCCATGGTTTTCAAAACCCCAACATCAGTCAAACATTATCGAGCTTGTGCTAGCCATCACCAACTTACCCTATTCGACAACAAGGTTAATCAATTCAAATTTATTACCTTTTTTAGTTTTCGTGAAAATTTTGCAGAGATCTATAACCTTTGAGCACATTTTTGGAGCACAATTTAAACTCAACTCCCTTGCTAACGGGATGGTGCTTCTATCCATGATGCTACACAAGTTTCCACCATGGATACCAGATGAGGATACTTTATCCTTGGAAGTTGAGGTCGTCAAACAACTATAACAAAGTTCGATCAGTTAGTTATCTCGACTACCTTCAAAGTTGGACACAAAGTCAGCAAAGAGTCAACTTATGCATCAAAATCAAGGAAATTGCTTGTGTGCCATCACACAGTTCTCTTTCTGCCAACACATTCCATCATGGCGATAATAAAATTCTCTCAACATTTGTCATTAGCTTCATGATAGCACTCACTTTGTTGATATGGAATAAGTACTCTATTACTTCATATATTGTATATTGAACGAGGGACGATTTTCCTATATAGACTTGTACTACTAAATCTCCATAAATCAATGGAGTTTTCTCTATTTGTATGTTGCAAAAATGGCACTGAGAACAAAATGGAAGTATTATCTCAGCACATGTCTGTACTTGAAGCCATTTGGACTAGCTAACCATGAACATTCAAAACAAGTATCTTAAAAGTCTATGCCAACTTTTGGTAATGTATCTCTTCCCATCTTTTTCATCGATAATTGTTACTTCACTCTATACTTGTTACTTTAAAAGATGATACAACATATTTAATGATTCCTATATTCACAAATTTATGAGTTATTTTACCTCGGTGTATTCAACATACCTTTTAATTTGGACGACCTATCATTTCTCTCTCCATATCCTTGGAAGCTATCCAAGACAAGGGATAAGGCACCTAATCGTGGTGAGATTAATAACATTCCATGTCAAAGTGTGTGTCTGTGAATATGTTTTGGAAGTCTCTCTCCCTTCTATCTTTTTAGAACAAAATTTTATTTTCACTCTTGATATTATTCATTAGTTATAGTATTTTTTTGTGACAGTTATAGTTTATCCTTGATAACTGAATTAGATGTTTTTCAATCTTGATGCTACTAATCAAGGCACAAAGGCCACTTTTAGTTCTAATTTTGACAGATCACAAAGGCAATTGCTCTTTAGTACAATTTCTATCAAGAATTGTGAGCTCCAAACTCGGATAAGTGTTCAGTTTATAATGGTTTGCACTATCTATGAAAAGGATGAATGCCAAGTTATTGAGTTTCTAGAAAAAAGGCATCATTATTTATTTACTACTAGTATGCTAACTCAATATCTAGATAGAAACATATTTGTATCATGAAACACACCAATTGCTCGATAATAGCCTTTAAATATTTGATTGAGAAATGCAATTCAACAAAGTCGATAGGGTATTATACCCTACACTTACTTACATTGCAACATTGGGCTTACCAGCCTATGAGGTACCAAATTTCTGGTGAAGTTTTCTTTTTAGATATTCATACTTGTGGCCACTCTATGTGCCACTTTCTATGTATTTTAATGCAGGATATGCTAGGCAAGAGGAATATTAAGATTTTGTCCATTCTACATCATGAACTTAGCTCATATTTGGATAGTCACTATGTTTTGGATCATGGTGTAATGCCCAAGCGTATTTAAACAGGATACCTAACCTTGTAATGTACTTTAATACTTTATTGCCTTCACAGTGGCACATTCACAATTCATTTCACATTAGTCTATGACAACCCTTTTGAGGACCCCTACCTACACATCATATATATGAGGATACATACCCACTTGTAGATCAAGAAGAGAAACTCATCTGTGACCAAATAGTTGATCATGAGACCACCACTACATGCACTACCTGAATTTTTTTTCCAAACTTCCTAGATACTCTCCACACATTTCATCACTCATGGTCCAGTTGATTCTCTATTGAGCAACTGAGGACAGATGCTATCCCTGGACGGATGTTACGAGATTGGGCACCCTCTTGTTGTATGTGGTTAGCTACAATTGAAATAGTTGGCATGTAATGGGTAATTATTGTGCTATCTTTCTATTTTCACTAACAGTGAGTTGATGCTGTGTAGATTTGAATTTTGGGAGTTGAGGAGAAAGCATTGGCAATAGATTATTCTCGGCCATTTTTATTTGCATAGTGTTATAGTTTATTTCTCCAATAAGCCACTATGGCTCGCTTGTAAATAATTAGTGAGAACTCACTCTTAAGAGGGTCATGCAATAAGTGGTAGCCGCCACACAAAGACTAAAGTGGAACTAAGTGTAAAGAGGGGCCTCCAATTTTTGGCACCAATAAGTAATACAAATACTAAATACCAAACTCCACAAGAGGTCCTGTGGAGTTTGGGGCTACACATACACACACACACACACACACACACACACACACACACACACACACACAAAGTATAAACTTGATAGTGAAAGATTGTAAGGGGAAGATGATGTAGACAAGATTAGAGAGTACACAACATAGCATGAGACAGAGAGAGAGAGAGAGAGAGAGAGAGAGAGAGAGAGAGAGAAAACTTGCAAATCAATGGCCTAAAGATTGTAGCCCCAAACTCCACGGCACCTCTTGTGGAATTTGGTATTTAATATATTTTATTGCTTGTTGGTGCCAAAAGTTTGTTACCATATACATGTGGTAGTGATGTGTATGAACACACTAGGACCACCGGGGCATTTTTTCCCTCTTTAGGAGGTTTTTCCCCCCGAGCATTGTATATACGCCCATCACTCTAGGGCTATCCATCTTTCCATTGTATACTAAGTAACACACTCTCTATTGTGTGCCTTGAGCTTCCTTCGTCTTCTCCAAGCTGTGTGCGTTTCTGTGCAACCCTAATTCCAACAATTGGTATCAGAGCAGGTTGCGTCCTCCCGGGCTTAGTCACCAGCTGCTCCAGCACACGCCTGGTCACTTTCGCCAATTACAATGAGGTTTGGCGAGCGTTCATAGGTCAAAAAATATTTTGGGTGGACTTGTAGAGCTGAGTCTACTTAGATTTTTGATTCGGGCTCATTTCGGCCTCCGTTTCCACTACAGGCAGGTCTGCACAGGCAATTTCATCATTTTTGTGCAGAATTTCTGTCAGTGTTGTTTTCTATATAACAGGTGCCTTACACTCTTCTACGGTTTGTGCTATATAGCATGTGTTGTTCTCACTCCGTTTCTCCTATTTTCGGGTAGTTTTCACATCAGGTGCAACATTTACCATGGCTAACAACAACACAGATGTCTTCAAGATGTTTGCTGCTGAGGACAAGTTGGATTGGGACAATTACCCTATGTGGGCTTATATGATGCAACACGTTCTTGTGTCAAAGGGCGTCTAGAATATTGTGCAGGGCATTGATGTACATCCTGGTTCTGAGGATGTAGGCGATGTTGAGGATGTTGCAGGTCTTGCTGCAAGGATTGCTGCTTTTAGAGCTGTTTAGCCTAAGGCAAAACAAGCTCGTTGGGATGTAAAGGATGCGCAAGCTCATGCATTGATTACATTGTCTGTGAAGCACACCATTGTTCCTCACATCCATTCAGCAAAATCTGCAAAACAGACTTGGGATATTTTGGCTGGTCTTTATGAAAGCCGCAATGAGGCTAAAATTGCTTTGCTACGTAAAGAGATGGAGTCGAAGATTATGCATGAGAAAGATGATATGGACACTTTCCTTTCCTTGTGCAGACTGTTCTTGATGCCTTACCAGATTCATACCATACTTTTGCTAGTACTTGGAGACTGATGACCCAAGGAAATCCTGAAGTTGCCAAGTTTGATACATTATGCACATTGCTGTTGCAAGAGTCACTTTCCAGAAAAAACATGACTAGGCAGCGTGCAGTTGAGCAGGCTTTTATTGCTTCTCAAAGAAAGGGTGGTAACAGCAATGCGGCCACTTCTTATGGTTTCGTTGCGAGTGGCAAAACTTCTGTTCCTAATGCTTCTGCTGGTAGCAATTCGTTTGGAAATTTTGGTTATAAGGGCAAAAAGAAAATGCATTGCCATTATTGTAAAGCTAATGATCACTTGATCAAGTCGTGTCCTAAGTTGAAGGCCAAAGAGGCTAAGAAGAAAGAAGCTGGTTCCACTACAAATGCAGCCATTGTTGAGTCTTCTGTGAAAGGAGATTGTGTTGCTGATGTTGATGCAGAATGGGCTTTTAGTGCAAAGTGCACTTACAATCCTGCTGTCCATGATGCATGCATGTCAGTTGCTGCAGATTCACATGTGTGGTATTTCAACAGTGGTGCTACTAAGCACATTACTTCACATCGTGAATTGTTCACCTCTCTCGAGTCTGCCCCTCATGGGAATTCAGTCACTTGTGCGAACAATGCCTCTTATCCGGTACAGGGAGTTGGAAAGATTATGCTTGTTGATGCACTTTATGTACCTGGGATCAAGAAGAATCTCTTGTCTGTATCCGCACTTGCTAGACTTGGACTTGTAGTCAAAGTTGGGGATGATAGATGTACATTTCATGATCTTAGTTTTGGTGATGAAATTGTTGCATCTGGCCTTTTGTGCCGTGGGTTGTATAAGCTCACTTGCATGACAAGTGTGGATAAAATTTTGCAAATGCTCTTGCAGATTCAAGGGCTATTTCAGATGCAAAACTCTGGCATGCACGTTTTGGTCATCTGAATTTTGCCAATTTGCTGCGTTTGCAAAAATCTGATATGGTTGCTTCTTTGCCGCCTCTTGAAGCACCTGTCAAACATGTTTGTGAAGGCTGTATTTTGGGTAAGATGCAGCATTCTAAGTTTCCAAAGGATGGTTCAGTTCGGGCCACACGCAGGTTGCAGCTTGTGCACAGTGATGTTTGTGTGCCCATGCAAACTCCGTCCTTGGGCAATTACATGTACTTAGTGACTTTCATTAATGATTACTCCAGGCATGCATGGGTATTTCCGCTTAAAGCGAAGTCTGAAGTTTTTATGTGCTTCAAACAATTTTTGCTATGGCTGAAAATGTCTCGAAATGTACTATGGGCACCCTCCGTTCCGATCGAGGGGGGGAGTATATGTCTCATGAGTTCAATGCATTTCTGGCTAGTCGTGGGATAAAACACCAATGTACAGTGCCTTATACACCTCAGCAAAATGGTGTTGTTGAGAGGAAAAACAGGTCACTTACGAAAATGGCACGATGTATGGTCAAAAGTCAAGCTTTGCCGCATTCTTTTTGGCTTGAGGCTATCATGTGTGCCACTTATGTACTAAACATGTGTCCTATGAAAGCTTTGCAGTCTATTACTCCATATGAAGCATGGCATGATAGAAAGCCTTCTATTGAGCACATGTGTGTTTTTGGCTATTTGGCATATGCTTTGATGCCACAAACACAATGCAGAAAATTGGATGATAAGGCTGTCAAATGTATTTTTATTGGTTATAGTGCTGAAAGCAAAGGTTACAAGTTGTATCATCCGCAAAAAAAAACGTAATCTGGTTTCACGGGATGTAGTGTTTGTGGAAGATTCTGTTCAGCTCTTGCTATCATGTACTAGAGACAGTAATGTAAGCTCACAGGACATTTATGACACTTTGTTGCCTCTTTTCCGTGGTGGAAATACGAATGTAAGTTCCAATGAGGCAAATGTACAGCCTATGGGGGTTTCTAAAAATGTTACAGATTAGCCTATTACTGATGCAGATGTACATGATGTACTTGATGACGAAAGGGCTGAAAATGAGCAGGCTAGAGGTATGCCAAAATGGCTGGTGCACAGCTTGCATAAATTGGATGCACCTTTGTCTAGTCGTACTCGTTCAGGCACGAAGTGGGTTTACAAGTTGAAGCGCAAGTCGGATGGTGAGATCGATCGCCATAAAGCTCGACTTGTTGCAAAGGGTTATGCACAGCAAAAAGGCATAGATTATGAAGAGACTTTTGCTCCCACTTGTCATATGACTACTGTGCATTTTCTATGTGCATTGGCAGCTCATTTTGGTTGGGATGTACATCAATCAGACATTGTTACTGCTTTCTTGAATGGTGATATATTTGATGAAGTTTATGTAACGCAGCCTCGCGGTTTTGTCACCCTGTTTTTCATGCTCGCACAAAGCACATTGAGGTGCATTACCACTATGTTAGGGAGAGGCTCTCAGCAGGAGAGATCAGCTTGGCTTATGTGCCAACACAGGACAACCTTGCAGATCTTTTCACAAAGGCATTATCTCGTGAGAAGCTTGAAGCTTTCCGCAAAACTTTGGGCTTACTCCCGTTTGTGGACCGATCATGTCCTCAGGGCATGGCACTTCCCTTTACTCATGTGCCAGCTCTCGTTCATCGCATCACTCCAAGGGGGATTTGTTACCATATACATGTGGTAGTGATGTGTGTGAACACACTAGGACCGCCGGGGCATTTTTTCCCTCTTTAGGGGGTTTTTCCCCCCGAACATTGTATATACACCCATCACTCTAGGGCTATTCATCTTTCCATTGCACACTATGTAACACACTCTCTATTGTGTGTGTTGAGCTTCCTTCGTCTTCTCCAAGCTGTGTGCATTTCTCTGCAACCCTAATTCCAACAAAGTTGGAGGCCCCTATTTACACTTAGTTCCACTTTACCACGTATTGCATAACCTTGTTAAGGGTGAGTTCTCACTAATTATTTGCAAGCGAGCCATAATGGCTTATTGGATAAATAAACTATAACACTACGCAAATGAAAATGGCCGAGAATAATCTATTGCCAACGCCTTCTCCTCAACTCCCAGAATTCCAATCTACATAGCATCAACTCACTGTTAGTAAAAATAAAAAAACAGCACAATAATTAATGATCACATGCCAACTATGCCAATTGTAGTTAACCACATACAATAGGGGGTGCCCAATATTGTAACATAAAGCAAACTAACTATGACAACTAACTCCAAAAATACATTTTAATGGTTCTCAATCAATGAGCACGAGGGAGAGAAATAGAGTGTATGTGTGTCTATGGGCACTTGTGTGTGTGTGTGTGTGTGTGTGTGTGTGTGTGTGTGTGTGTGTGTGAGAGAGAGAGAGAGAGAGAGAGAGAGAGAGAGAGAGAGAGAGAGTTTCAAATCTCCCTCTCTCTACAAACTCTTGACCCTGATTTGCACCAACCAGGTTTTAAATCTTAAAAATCAAGGGTTACAATTACTTGCGGGTGGCATCAATGGCCTCCTTTGAATGTTTCAAGCTCCCTCAAGAATTTGAAGCTACCTATTTAAGTATCTATGCATACTTGTAGAGAGTGCTATTCCTATAATACCCTCTACATAGATAATTTTTCTAGTCTTGCTAAGCATAGCCTAAGCTTCCAATATTCATGAAATTGCTCTCTTTCAACAATGTTGATCGGGCTTTGTGAGTGCAAGAGTTGCCTCATTGATCACCATTCTCAATTAACTCCCTTCTTGTGCATTGCATTATCCTTACATTAGAGAGGATTTTGAGTTTATCATTGCAATAAAGTGCAAGTCCCACCATCCTTAAGAGTATGAGAAATTGCTTAACAATTATGTGTAAGGTATGGGCTGAATTTTATACACTGGCAAGCTATCTATGAATGTTACATTTTTTGTGTATTATTACTTTAGCTTCAATCGTTTGTTAGGCTTCTTCTATTCACAATGTTTTTTAACATTTCAACACTTATATCTCATCCAACATGTCACACAAGGCAATTGTGTCCTCTAACCAAAGCAAGCACAACATGAAGAAGTTCATTCCAACCCAAAGATGCACAATTTCTACTCCAAAAGATCTCCATGGAAGTAGCAAACAAATATCTTCTTGCAAATAATTCACTTATGGAGTGTTGTCCCATGAGCCTCAAGAAGCTTAGTCAGCTCCACTTGCCCCAAAAAAGTGCAAGAGAGTAGCAAGGAGTTGAGCTAAAGATGACATGGCTGCTACCATTCAAGATGTTATGGGATGTCAATTGTGGGGCTTGTCGGCAATGGGGATGAGCCAATCCTCATTGTTGGCAGCTTGGGTGGAAGGTAGAACTACTACAAAGCAGCATGGCATGGCAACAATACTAACAACATATAAGGAGGAAGTCCTCGTTCCATGTTGTTTTCAAAAGCAAGAGGTTGGCCCCTCGGTGGGTCACTTAATGTGTATCATATCACGTGAGTTAATCAGAGAGGATTATTAACTATCCAGAATGTATACTTTTATGTATACGTTAGAGGGGGGTGGGTTTTCTTAATAGGCCCGTAGTGTAACTATAGTATGTATATTGAGGTATTATTTATAACCTCTTGAACGCATGTGATATAGGGAGATTTTGATTAGTGACCACCCCAGGGGCCGGCCATGGTGCAACTACTCAAGAGTTTGCTTTGAAGGTGGCCGAGATATGTCAAACTCGTCCAAATCCTTTCACAGATGGGATCCCTGGTTGAATTTGGGTCAACAATTTTTAAAAGCACCAACCTAATGTTGTAGAGGACCGGGATCACTCTAGGGCAATCAACTTAAGACTTTATGTAGTAAAGAGTCTTCATGACAACTTGGAGGACAATGTACAACAAATACAAATATGATCCTAGCAACAATGTAATGCAAAGTAAACAGGATGTCAAGGTTCTAGAGATGGGCCAAGAAGGGAACCATATATGTATACGGTCTCACACTTGATTCAAGAGAACACATGACTATATTAAGTTGTGTGAATGATGAAGGTAAATCTTTGTCAACATACTACATCTTCAAGGGTAAGAGAGCAATGCAAAACTACTTGAACCAATGCAAAGAAGATGTAACAATGTCAATGCAAGGCAACACTTGGATGAACATGTAGTTACTTTCAACATGGCTAGAGCACTTTTAAGCATGTTTTGGAAATGGAGTGTCACCAGAGCATTGCCACTTGCGTCTCTTGGATGGCCATGGTAGTCACACATCCATTGAGCTTGTAGAGAAGGCACATTCTTGGGGCATAGACATAGTGACACTTCCACCTCATAGCTCACATCGTCTTTAGCTATTAGATGTCTCCATTTTCAAGCCATTCAAAAAAACACTTCAAGAAGGAGAGAGCTCTATGGCGTCTTTACAAGTGCTATAACCAAGTTAGATTTAGTAGGCATAACATCTAGATAGCCAAGTCTTGGAAACTCCACTTGCCCAAGACTTTGAGGAAGAAGCTATACATACCCTCCCTAATCTCGTGGGCACATCAATGGAATCCCTTCACCAACAACAAACTAAGGAGCAATTTAGAGTTCCTTGAGAAGAAGTAAGCTTGTACAAAGCTCTTGGGAGAGCCGTTCTAGATTACACAAACTCTCTTATCATCACATCATAGTAGTACATTGAAACTATGAAGTAGAATCAAAAGAATAGCTTCTATTGAGGTAGCAAAGGAGGAGAAAAAGCTACAAAAGAAGTTGCAAATTGCAGTTGAGGAAAAGAAGTGTCAATGAGAACGGGCAAGCGGATTGAGTGGCATGAAAGGAGTGGGAGATACAACATGTTTAGTTAGGAGAAGCATCTTTGTGCTGTATTGTATGAGGGGCAACATTATCAACTCTTAATAAATCAACTTGGCCCATTGCACATGTTTATTAACATGCAAACCATAGCTAGAGCGAGACGAATGCAAAAGTTGAATGAGTCAAGGGCATTGAGAACATGCTTTGTTTGCTAACGTTTTTGGAGTTTGAGATTCTTTTTTTGTAAAACACACCTTTTCCCTCATTTAAGTATGCATGAAGTCATTTTTTGTTCCGATTCATGGAAGTAGCATTTTTTCCCAATCAATTTGTTTTGCATCTTGCTCCATTTGAAATCAATCATGTGAGTTTTTGCAAGCAGCATAGGCATTCACAAATTAAGTTCTTTGCTATTCGATTTTCCATCCCATAGCGAGAGAGGTATTTTGATGCAATCATATTAGTATTTTAATGCAACAAGAACATGATTTAATTTTTGTCAATCTCTTGCACATCACAATTGGTTCTTGTTGGTCTTTTGAACAATATATTATGTATTTAATTTTTGTCAATCTCTTGCACATCACAATTGGTTCTTGTTGGTCTTTTGAACAATATATTTTGTATGTATCAATATATTATGTATGTATCAATATCATGCATTTGTGGTGTTGCCCATATCACAAGAGAGTGCTCCATTATGGCCTTTTCACTCCATCAAACACAAACATCAATGGTCGAGCCTTATAGGATAATGTGAAAGACTCCGAGGTTGATTTTAAACTCTGCCCATAGAGATTTGATGAGATCTGAGCCCTTGGGTTTGAAAGAATAGTGGCTGAACAGGATGGTGACCCATGTGAAATTTTTCCATCATTTGTGTTTCTCCAAGGAGAATCCTTCCAAGTGTCTGAATAGGAGGGCGGCCGACTCCTGAGTGGAGTGGTTGATAGCTCTAATTATCGGTTGTTTGTCAATCCAAGTAGAAATATTCCTCATGCTAAGCCCCCCTTTTTCTTTAAGAAGACAACAAGTGTCCCAATTGACCTAAATACCGACTTTTTGAAAGGGTTCCCTAACCAAAAGAATCTTCTACAATACCTGTTGATTTCTTATAGGTGGGAAATCTGATATCGGTGGTCTTCAATTGGAGAGGAAGAAGAGGATATAGGACGTAACGAAATGGTTGATCACCATGACTCTGCTAACTAGGGAGAGTTGGAACCCTTTCCATATGTGCAACTTTTCTTTAAAGCGGCCAAGGACTCAGTCCTATCTCTGTTTCATGGATACATTGAAGCGAAAGAGCTCCCCAACAGCTTGAATATTTTCCCTTCTTTAATAAACATTAATCCCTACTGGGATATCGATTCAGGGAGACTTAGTGGTTCTATAGGACTTGATTCTAGTTTTGCTGTGGTTTATCCTTGAGGTTGAGGCTGTACACAGAAGGTCTACATGGCCCTCCAAAACTACCTTAGAGTGATTTCTTCGCTGGCCAGCAGGGCATTCATGTTGTCTACAAACTAAGAAAGGCATTGTTGGCTTCTCTACTCTAGTAGGGGAACCCCTTTTATCAATCCTTGCTCCATTTTTCCTTTGATGAGATCGTTAAGTGCATCAACTCCTACTGCGAATAGAAGGGGGGCTAAGGGGCAGCCTTGCCTTACAAACTTGTTTACCTCAATGTACCTTGAGAGGACTCCATTGAGGGAAATTCTTGCTCTAGCATTGCCAAAGAGTGTGGCTACAAACATTAGCAAGTTTGGGGAAAATCCCATTCTTTCTAAGCTTTGCAAGATAAAGGACCACTCAAGGAGATCATACGTTTTATCAAAATTGCTATTGACAAATACATAATTGAGTCCTATTTCTTTAGCGTGTTCTATGCCTTTCCAGAGAGCTATGACAACTTCCAAAATTCTTGTGCCCTTGATGAATCCCTTATGGGATGGAGGGATGCCACACAAAGTCATGAGGGTTGAGGTGATAGGCACCAGGGGAGTGGGGGGGAAGTGACATTTGTCCTCTCCCCCTCCCGAAGGGATTAGGGTTTACAGAGTGGGTGCCATAGCTTGACATCACCCACCCCCCTGCAAGGAACTCTTTTTTCATCGGACTCTCGCTAACCTTAGATTTTGCCAATGTCCTCGTTTTCTTATGGGAAAATTACCAAAATACCCCTCTAATTTGTGGAAATTCCCAAAATACCCTTGTATCTATTTTGGATGGATTCTTCAAGATTTTCTAATCTTTATTCTTTTTTGACAATTGAGATCCATTCTTGTGTGCTTAGCATGTAATTTGTCACAAATTTTCTGACAAAAAAGGCAATTATATCTAAAAATAATGAAGCAATTCATCTCCAAAGCCTACATAACCAACTCAAATTCTAGTTTTAGCATCTTGTATTGATAGACAATAAAGTCTTCTTATGAAAAGCTACAAATTTTTTTAATCTTTAGAGATATTTAATCTCATAACCAAGGGTATTTTGGGAATTTATGAACAAGCCTACACTAACGCGCAGACGGTGGCACTGCCTGTTGAGAGAGAGAGAGAGAGAGAGAGAGAGAGAGAGAGAGAGAGAGATCTCTTGACTGCTTTGGCAATGCAGATGAGAGAGAGAGATAGAAAGAAAGATACGCTATTTTCATTAGTAAGCCTAAAAAGCCTAAAAGAATGCCTAAAAAATGTGTACACAATTTGGTAGGCACCATGCCTATATCACTACCTGCAAGCAAGCAGTGCCAACAAGTACTGGGGGTATTTTGGGAATTTTTGAAATTTGAGGGGTACTTTTGGGAATTTCCACAAATTAGAGGCCCGCCTTCGTCTCGACCTAGTTACCTTTCTCAAATCTCGTCACTTTGAACTTTGAAGTTTATATTCACGGTGGACCACTGCACGTTCGAAATTGAAGTGGCCGTTTCAAGTTTTCCAGCGTTTGTTGTGACGAGCTAATAATGATTCAGGCCCAGATGATACATTTTACATTCCCTGCTCTTCCTTCTTGGCCCTTACCGTCCTCTTCTCCTACTCCATCTCGATCATCCACAAATCGACAATTGTGACCGTCGCACGCGCAGCAGGTACCCCTCTCGTTTTTTCACTCCATTGCATGATTTCATGTATTATTTTGGCTTGCTGAGAGTAGTATTCATGTCAGAAGATCACCAATTTTCTTCTTTGGGCGATCATTTCCTCTGCGTGCGCTTACTCACACATACCTCATTCTCATCGCACATCTGGCTTACTCATAATGTACCAGCTGGGTGTTGAAGTTCACCCCTTCCATTTTTAGGATCCTTAGCTGAAAGGATGCAGAATGTTTTTTTGCAGTGAAAAACCCATATTGGTTAAGCGATTCCTTATCCTGAGGCTTGAACTTGTTACATACCCACTGGCCATTTACGAGCTTATACAAGGAAACTTTGTTTGGAAACTGATGTGTTGTCTTGTGGTGGTGAATTGCTCCCATTTTAAGGGTTATGCAGAGAAAATAAGCATTTTGAAGCCATGGAGAGGTCTTCGGCTAATGCAGATGAGCTTTCCGAAGAAGTTTTAGTGAATGACGTTCTTGAAGCTATTTCAGCAGATAGTTCTGCCTCGCAAATGACCTCAAATAAGCAGCCTTTTACAAGTCTGAGTCAGGTTGATGCCGATCTTGCCCTAGCTCGAGCACTTCAACAGCAGGTACACCTTTGAACACCTCTTTTTTGACATTTTAGAGTTCTCTTGTAGTAACCTGCCTGGGTTCCCATGGAACATCCAATTTCTCACGTTATTCGCGAATGGCTGTGTGCGTCCGGTACCTTTTTGCCATTTTGCAATGCCCAATCCATGTATCTGTTCATTAAGTTTTCCAGATGCATTTGCAGACCAGGATTATTTGATAGCCACAGGGGTAGAGTATGGGTCTCTTCAAAGGTAAGGGCAAGGATAAGTTGATAATGTAAATATCTGCTGAAGCCCTCATAGGACAGAGGTAGCTGACACCTTGCAATTACCATATAGCATAGCTGATACCTATGCCTCAGCCTATACCAGTTCCAAAGGCTCATCGATCTAAGTTGATTGATTTGCAATCCGCTTGTCATGTGAAGAAGCTTAATGGTTCTCATAGCTGATACCTATGCCTCAGCCTATATCAGTTCCAGAGGCTCATCGATCTAAGTTGATTGATTTGCAATCCGCTTGTCATGTGAAGAAGCTTCTCATTCAAAATGGTTCTCTCTTGTCAGCAATATTGCTGCAAATTCAGCCAATAATTAAAACTCATATACCTGAATTTCAATGATGAGCATTGACAAATCAATTTCCTACACTACATGTCTTCAACCAAAACTGATGAAGGCTCACTCTTTAAGGGGAAACTAATGTAAGCCCCAACAATATAACTATGAATCCAATGTAAAGGAGTATGAGAGAACAAATTGGACAAAATTTTTTGGCAAGAAAAACAACACAATTGGTGCCCATAGGGATACCAATTGTTTGCTTGAAAAGAGCCTCATTCAAGATTATATATAAATTCTCCAAAAGAAAATCAATCCAAGATATGATGTCAATGTCAATCTTGGTGAATCTCTTTCTCCCTTAGTCTGTGTCTACATTCTTACTGTTTTTATCTATAAAAATTCAGAGTTCAAGGATGTCTTTTCTAATAGCATTGCCTTATACCTATCGTTCTTAAACTTGCAAGCGAAATTTTTGAGATAAGAGATGTGACTCTGGATTTAAGGTCCTCCAAATTCAGCTTCGTATATAGCATTGTAAAGTCAAAAGTTTGGAGACATAAAGGAGATGATTTCTCATCAATGCTTCTTGAAGAGTGCAAAAACTTTATAACCCGAATTATATTTACATGATAATTTAAAATCCAATTTGAGTCAGTAGGTATGTCAAGTTCCTCTAGAAGATTCTTCTAAAGTTCAGATGACTTTGAAACAATAACCAAGCCATTTGGAGAAAGAAGCAGCTATAAATCTAAGTTTGATAGGATTTTTGTGGCACTTCCAAACGGTATAAAGAAATGGTAATTTAGGGTGCGCTTGAAATCAAAAGACTTACAAAAGTTTTGATGTTTTAATATAACCTCGTGGGTCGAAAGATCACAACCATTAGAAGTTGGGGAGTTTATGTCACATAACAAGCATTCTAAACAGAACTTTCTGTATGTAAGAACAAAGTCATTAGAGCACTTATCTTCGTAAAAGATTACATACAAAATCACGATGAAATTTCCTAAGAGCAGATGATTAGAAGATAATCTATTTCTTCCTGAAGAAATGATCCTAGAGCAAGATACTAATTTCAAAAAAGTTTTCTTGAGGACTACATACTTCCAATGTGAAAAAACACCTTGAACTCTTAAAGACTCCTCAAACTTTACTACGAAACTAGAAATTCCTTTCTCTACGTCTTTGAGAAGCCTAAGAGTCATAGGAGGAAGAGAGTCTATATTTAGTACCTCTGAGGCCTTTTAGGGAATCAGAAAAAAGAATAGAACAATATGCAGTAACTACATGACCCAAAGCTCCATTCACGCAAGAAGAAAAGGCAGCTTTACTACAAGGACAACAAATATCAGAGATTGCTAGCTTCTCTTGGGCTTTGAGATTACATCCGATGTCACTGTAGTTCAAAGCTTTCGGTCTTAAAGTTTTTACATGTTTGAAAGCTATAATGAGATAGTTTCATACATTTCTCACACAGGAGGAAGAGCACCTCAAAATAGAGCTTATTCCAATCTTATTTAAATTAGGGGAGGTAAAGATAGCTATCAACAAATCTTTCTTCCCAACCAAGGGATTCTTAAGACTAAGACACTTCGACCTTAAAAATTTATCTTATAGTACTCGTAGTTAAGTACTATGAGACTTTATTAATTCTAAATCTTCATGAGAGTAGTTCTCAAGGGTATACAAGAGCTTAAAGAAATTGCTTATATTATACCTCTCAAACACTTCATAGGAAAAAGAAGCCAACTCCATGACTTTACATAGGTGAATGAATCTCTGTTTGTAATCCTTGTATGCAAAACTCTATGGTTTGAAGTGCTAGTACTCTCAATCCTAGAGTTTAAGGCCCTAGGAAAATATTGCACTTGAAATAGTGCTATGAAAGATTGGATTGATTCGAGCGATAGAGGTGGCTCTGAACAAGAACCTATAGGAATCCAAGCTATTTTAGACTAAATTGAAGAAAGAACTAACTCGAGATTGGGATGTCTTTGCCAAAGCATAGGTTCTTAGATGATCTTTTTTTCGTGCCATTTCTTCTTTTCAAGATTTTAGTTACTTGGATTCGAGTTTTGTAGGTAGAGGAATTAAGGATTTTGTGAACTTCTTTGTGTCATGTGGTCCATAAATAGTGATTGTTGTGCCTTTTTAGATGCTGAGAAAGGATACTCATTCAAAAAATCATGAAAAACATTTGTTCAGTTTTGCATCGTAACAAGTTTATTTTCAATGTTTCTTCCTACGTGTCACAAAAAATTACGGAAGCGTAAATTGACTTTTTAATTGCACTTCAAATAAGAGAGAGAGAGAGAGAGAGAGAGAGAGAGAGAGAGAGAGCAAGCATTGGGGACCAGAAGATCGGTTGGTCCCCCCCCATAAAGAGAATATCTTTATTACTAAGGGAGAATCTTTACAAGCACAGGAACGGGGCAAAAGCCCGTCCTCTATTCTTTCTTGGTTCCTTTCCTGCTTTTGACTGAGAGAGTGAGAATAATACTCTGTGACTACTGAGAGGATTTCCCCTCTGCTGTGAGATTTTGGGAAGCTCTCGTAAGCGAGAGTCTATCTTCCACAAAACTCCACGGAAGCTCTAAAAAATAAGAGTCTACCTTTCGCTAACTGTGTCCTTTATGCATAATCATTCATCAAGGGAGAAACTCGCAAAATGCACGCACACATGCTTGCTGTAATTTTCTGCACATAATCTGAAAATGTTACCTGAGCACGTTCCAATGCCGAAATAGAGACTTTTTTGCGATGGAATCGCACCAAACTTGGTATACGCGTAGTGTAGGTAGAGAAGAACTAGTTTCTATGAGTATTTTACTGAAATTCACCCTAATAGAGGTGATTAGGGGTTGAAAACAGAGAATTTACAGCTACTAGGCGTGAGAGAAAGAGAGTTTCCTTCTACTTTTTGCGATGAATCTTTCCCCACAGCAGCCTATGATCAAGAGAAACCTTGTTCTAGGTGATGGGAGTCCCAGGACTCCACATACACCACAAGGGCTGATTCTCAATCTTCAATGGAGAGCTTTGGTGCGTAGAGCACGCTCACTTTAGGGGGGTAGGTACACTGCCAACCTGAGAAGAGGGGGAGGGGGTGCTCTTATAAAGTCAACAAGAAGAGGGGACGCTAGAGGATGAGGAGGGTGAGAGTGAGAGTGAGAGTCACTTTGCATTGGTAAGTGTGTCAAGTGGCACACTTACTTAATAACTTAAAAACCATTCAACTTTCACATTTAAAAGTTCCTAGACTATTATTGAAATATTCAAATTAACTCACAACTCCGCACATGGATGCTACTAATGAAAACGTTAATTGCTCCCCAGCACAATGCCGTACCTGCACTGCTCTGGCATTACCTGTTTGCACTTGTCCGGCCATTTGGTTTGGCACAAACAATTTAAATTAGTTTAATTGACTTATCTCCTTTGGCTTTAGAAATAATCCAAGCCTTAGAATTACTGTTCTAAGGACCCCATCTTATTCTTGTGCTTGCACTGACGCGCATAATTTTCTAAGCCTGGAATTTGAGGCTTCTGTCTACCCCTTTATTGAAGACCCGATTTCCCAATCACTAGGGCTTGAGGGTATTTTCTGCTAGGGTCTCCTTGAGGTGCTCTGGCCCAAGTTTGGGGGTACTTGAGGCCCTAGAATCGGTAGTTCTATTGTGATGTGCAACAACTAATTAGATAATTATTTTCTTGTAAATAAATTAATTATTTACAAAGTCTAACATTGTTACAGTACGATAAGATAATCAATAGTAAATTTCAATAAAAGTGGGGAGCTTAAAAGCCGACTTATTGTTTGACACTTACCCGTTGTTTAGATCTTTAGTGCTTTTAGTATTTGCTTTGCTTCACGAGGATGAGCCTATGCAGGAGGATTGGGATGATATTCATGAATCCAAGACACAACTATAGATTGGGAGGTGGGATGCTCTTTTGCCCTTACCCAGAGGTGAACATCGGGCATGAGTCATGACTCATTACTCATGGGTTTTCACATTTGTTTCCTTTGCGGCCACCGACTTCGCCTCTTTTTGTATTGCACCACCACATGAGTGATTGAGTCTTGACATGCCACCCAGTGACTCTTACAATTGTTATTTTGCACTCTACGCTCTACATATCTTTTTGTAGCTACTTGTAGCGCCTTGGCTAGCCTTGTAAGCCATCTTCATAATCTATCATCTTTTTGCTTCAAGCTTTTGTACGGAGTCTGGATTCTATTCAACTTTAAGTTAATGTTCTTTCTATAAAAAATCAACTTCAAGATGCTTTTATGAAGGATGATCCTAGTTCATGTGTTGTGTGTACTGTGTTTCCAATCGGTTATTGTGTCGCCGCATGGCGCAATCACGTGTAAGCCTTAAGATTGAAGCATCATTGCAAAGTATACCTAAATAGGATTCTACTTGGAGTAATGGGTGTGCATGGCTCTCTACTAACATATAGGTTGAATCTAGCCTAATTTTAGCATATTTTAAGCTTACCGTTCCGGCCCCCGTTCCCATTCCGCTTTTCTGCCCCCCCCCCCCCCCCCCCCCCCCCCCCCCCCCCCCCCCCCCTTGTCCCGGAAATGTTCTAGAGGCCTCCATTTTTTTCCATGTAAGTTTGGCCTATATGCTTAAGTGATTGTACTGTGCAAGTGAGGGTATGCAACTATGACCTACCTGATCATGCATGTCCTTGGAGGCTCACAAAGTGCCAAGCTAGGTTTGAGCTAACTAAAATTGATACTGACCTATAGCAGTAGCTTGTCCACGTGGCTCCATTGTAATGTGTAGGTGACAAATGCCCTTAGGCCTTGAACTATTGGAAGGGGTTTACTTCAAACCCCACCCCTCCTCCTCTCACCTTCTCGGCTCCTTAAACATGCCAATAGTCCACGAGCCTCTCAAATAAGTGTTTGGGAGTCTCTCAACCTTAACACTTTCGTCCATACCTATTCTGCCAACATAATAGAATAGACGAGAAACTTTTAAGCACTTCAAAACAATTGAACTGAAAGAGATGCACGACACACGAGACACGGAGTGGCGGAGCTCCACCCCAAGAGAGCACTAGCCCCAAACAATGGTGCCCCTTTTGGTATTTCTTTATATTGCTTCAACTTAGTACACAAGAGGTGGGTCTGCTCTTTACCTGCTTTGGCAAGGATACTGTTATGTCCCGCTCACGAGAGAGGGGATCTAGCCCAGACGCCGTCGGGTGGGCGTCCAGTGTCCCGGCGGACGTAGTGTGAACACGGCCAGTGTGGCCGGCCATTATTATAAAAGGGAGGTCAAGGCCTCATTTGCTGTTATCCACCCCCCACTAACAGAGTGCCAATGGTTAGCCCGCGAGGCTAGGAGTGCGCGAGGTCACCTCGAGGAGGTGAGGCCGGGTGGTATGGGACGCTGGGTCTTACAGTTGCACGCCTACGTCCTCGGATGCTGGCCTAGCACGAGGGAGCTGCCGGATGGTGGCTATGGTCGGGTAGTTCGTCCGACGCGTGTTTGTAGGAGGTCTGTGTAGCTGGGAGATCCACTCCTTGTGTTTGTTTCATGGTATCAGAGCTGTCTTGGCTGCACGAAGGATTGTGTGCACACCTACGGGCTGGTTCGAGTCGGATAATCATTGTTTCATGCAATTTTTGATGAAATTGTTTTCCTTCTCATATGTGTAAGCGGGCGAAATTTAATGTGCTTTGTGCTGATTTTTGATGAAATTCAACAATTTAGCAGGTGCAAGTGCTGAAAATTGGAGTTTTTTTTGGCGAATTCTATTGATTTTCAATGGACATCGGAGGATTGTTTATTGAATTGCTGGTTTTAGATTGAAATTCAGCATGCTGTCAAATATTCTTGGTACTCTTCCTCTGTGCGAAGCATAGAGAGAGAGAGAGAGAGAGAGAGAGAGAGAGAGAGAGAGAGAGAGAGAGAGAGAGAGAGAGAGAGAGAGAATTACCTCTCCCTTGTTTCCTCTGTACAGAAGCAAGTCTCTGCTGTAGCGCTGAAAGAGAGAAGCAGCCAGCGTGATTTGTTTTTTGACATGGAGGGAGCATCCAGCGTGGGGTTCCAAAGTGGAACCAACATGGGATTGTTTTTTGTGATGGTCTTGTGTTGGGCACAAGCATACACAAGCCCCTTTTGGTTCTACGTGCGCTGATCCTCTCTCTCCACGCGTCGTTAGTCTGGCCAACGCTGCCTTCGCAAATGAATTCACGCTGCTGGTCTTTTTTTTTTAACGCTACCACTTAAGCTTGGTTTATTTAATCAAGTGACCCTTTATTTTTTAAGTGTGGCCAGGACACCTTGAGTTTTTAAAAAGGGTGTGAAACCTGCACAATAAAAGAACCCACTTTTTACAGAGACTTGAAAGTTTGCAAAGAGTGGAAAGTTTAACTCTCCTGCTTCTCTCCCACCGCTTCTCGCTCTCATCTGTTCGCGCTCACGCACCCCTGCCGTTACCTGCACGTCTCTGTATGTTCCCGTTGACGCGGTCGAGCGTGGAATTTCATCTTTTCGTGACGCGAAAAATCCGAATTCAATAATGTTTCTCTCAGTTTCCCGAAATGGAGTCCTCCAGTTTTGATTTACTCCAGGTAAGAAATTATTTTGTGTTTTTGTACGCCATTTTCATGGAATATAAGCATTAATATTTGTCATCTCGAGGGGCTTTACATGGCCTTTTGATACTCATATTTTACTCCCGAAAACACAGCTCAGTCGACGACTCTAACGTTTTCTGTGAGCGGATTTGAAAGTCGACAATTGCCGATGCAAATTGCCGACAGTGTGCGTCCACAGGTTGGACGAATCACTCAATTCTCCGGTGAGGAGAGAGAGTGTACAGAGGTTGCAGTTAATAATTGGCTTCGCCAATGGACAAGTTATGTTGATTTCCATGAAGAATCAGATGCACAAAGGATGCAGATGCTTCCTCGGTACTTGAAGGGTGCCGCACTCATTTGGTGGTGTAACATGACAGAAAAACCTGCGACGTGGGTTGATTTTGTGCGAATCACTTCACCATAAAGGATTCGTTGAAGGCATACCTAGGCTTCAGAGCCTGTCGATGAAAACAATGTCATTCGACCAATATACTACCGCCTTCAAGGAAGCCCTCTACCTTACTAATTTGGACTTTGAACATGCTGTCCACATGTATATCCTCGGCCTACACGAGTACCGTTGGGCATTACTCAGAGGTAAACCTCCGACAGATGTCGAAGATGTTGTGGCTAAGGCCACGATGCTCTACAAGATAAGAGAAGAAAGTAATATTGTACCCATCCATCCACTCACAGCCTTTCCACCAGTCAATATCCAAATTTTTGGTAAGCTCATTTCAATTTGAAATCCATCATTTAGCGCACAGTTCATGCACTAATTGTACTTTTAGCACCAAAGTGTTTGATAAGCACGATCTTCTCCATTTCCCTGGGAAGATCCATGGTCACCACTTGACCGTACTCCTTGATAATGGAAGCTCACACAATTTTGCGGATGCAAAATTGGTGCAGAAACTGAGCCCGCGGACGCGGGACAGTGACCATGAGTATCGTGTGAAGATGGCTCATGGCGAGGATACGGATGCATGGAATGAGATGGTTCCAGACTTGTCGCTCGAGCTGGCTAATTACAAAGAGAACCTGGATTTCCACATCATGCGCTTGGACAGAGCAGATGTTATTTTAGGAATTCCATGGTTTTATGATAAACAAGACTCATTGTATATAGACTATGTACATCACTCTCTTGTTTTTGTTAAGTAGGACATGCCTCATGTATCTGTGTCGCTTTGTAATCAGAAATCTGTAAATAATGGTTTTGCAATACCAATTGTTACTGCTTTGGAAATGTATAAAGATGCAAAGTCTTCTGATGTTGACTTTTATCAATGTGTACTATCTGTTTGGTTTGATTTGTTAGCGCTTGGTACTTCTGCCACCACTGAATTTCGTAAAAAAGGGCCGAAGACTTTGGGTCCTCACCGTAAAGGTAATCCCCCTGTTGTCTGGAATGAGCGTCTCGACGAGAGCTTTCGGACACTGAAGCACTTGGTGACTACTGCGCCAATATTGCACATTGTGGATCCTAGCAAACCGTTTGTGGTTGAAACAGATGCTAGTGATTATGCCATTGGTGCGACATTATACGAGGATGGACGTCGTGTTACGTTTGAAAGTAAGAAACTTTTTGATGCTGAGATGCGTTATCTAACGTATGAGAAGGAGCTTTACGCCGTAGTACACGCACAGGGAATGGCGGCACTACTTGTATGGCTCTACGTTTGTTGCATGGACAGATCATCACTCCTTGCGCTATATCTGTGATCAGGGTGATCTCAGAGGCCGGAAGGCTAGATGGGTTGAGCTTATGCAAGAGTTTGACTTTGAGATCCGTTATAGAAAAGGATCTAGCAATCGAGTTGCCGATGCGCTCAACAGGATTCCTGAGATTAATGCCTTGTTTATGGCTGAAATCTCGACGCCTAGCGCTAGCTTCTAGCCTGCAGATCAGTTTTCAGTTTTCAGCCCCTCCTTGCGAAACCGGTTGGATCTGACCTCGTCTGCATCCCATTGCGATCCGGTACTTCGGTAGCCCATCGAACCTCACCTCGGCCATTCCCTCACCGTCATCGAGTGGTCACATTGCTGTCCATCATTGGCATCGTCGAGGTCTGCGTTTTCAGCCATGCTTTATGCAACAGATCTGCTATGTTTGGCGCGCCAGATGTGTGTTTTTGCAGCCAGTTTTCAGCCCTTCATTCCTCTCACATCGGGAGCGCAATTCAGCCCTAGATCTAGGTTCTTGGTGGCCATGAGCATTCCCACATCGAGAAGGATCCAAAGGGTTGGTTGGGACCCCATCGAGTGTCATTCTCCTCTTCTCTCTCTTCTCTCTCATTCAAGCTAAAAGGAATCACTAACGCAAGGAAAGAAAGAAAAGGATTTATGGAGTGTAAAACCTAGATCTTCACCATTTCAATTCCGATGCACCTGACAGATAGGCCCAAGGTACACATAACTGCGACTGTTACTGCCATTTGCTATTGCACACTGGACCACTGACATGGTCTCCACATGGGCTGACACCCTAGCCTCCTGGCTCTAGTGGGATTTCCTCCTAGCAAGAGAAGAGAGAGAGAGAGAGAGAGAGAGAGAGAGAGAGAGAGAGCATGGAAATCTCCTCTTTGGTGCAAGCACCTCGGATGTGGTGCTCTGCGTTTGAGTGATCGCATCGTCTTTGTGTAAATTGTCTGAGAAGAAAAAGGCAAGGACAAATCCCTTGCTGCTCACAAACTGCCAGTGTGCTGCTCCCCCTTTGTTGGTAGGGCAAAACACTGGGCTACAGAAATCGCTAGGGAAAGCGTCTCTAGAAAACGCTGGAGATGTGCCCTCCCTTTGCCCAATCCCCCCCCCACAAGGGCTGCCCACTAGGAGCACCCTGCACTTGAAAGCCTATGCACACTATATCCTTATGGTACCCCTGCCTACTAATATATACTCCCAGGTATGCTGGTCGGCCAGCCATTAAGCCGCCCCACAACCTCATAAATATGCAAGAAGTGAAAAACAGACACGAGAGCCGTGTGGGCTATAGAGAAAACACCGGCAAGGTTGGGAAAAATATTCCTAGCCTGTAAGAGCTTAATGGCCATGGAACCAACCCAAAACCTTGAGCTGAACATGTTTAGACACATCCCGACATGAGAAAATAACCTCATTCTTGTCGGGGATAGCCACAAAATAGCCCTCACTCCATCTAGAGAGATGCCATCACTCTTAACAGCTTCATAGGGGTAACGTGCTCATGCATAGACTCCAAATGATCCCAAATTTGCTTGGCGCTTGCCATTGCCTTCACGTGATGCAAAATCTGTGGGGTACAATTCAAGATGATAAAAACATAGTTACCGGGGGACGCCCATTTAGGAGGGGGAATGTTGGAACGGCGTTCCGGGATACAGTCAAGCCAAGGGACGTTTTGGAACGGCTGGCCGTTCTGGACAAGCAGTTGATACCAGAATGGATAGCTCAGAACGGCCAAACTTTCAGATTTTGTTCTTGTGAGCCAAATTTTCAGTTTTTGGTTTTCCATCTTGTGAGCCTGTGGCTTATAAAATGCCCCTCCCCCCACCCCTTGCCTTCACAATGCACACAAGGCTCAAGCTTTCAAGGGCCAAGCCTCAAGCTCTATCCTCTCGAGTCTCAACTCTCAAGCTCTAGCCTCTTTCAAGCTCTCAAGTCCACATAGTACAAGCTCTCTCCCTATCTCTCTCTTCCTCTCTTCCTCTCCCTTTGTCTCTCTCTCTCTCTCTCCCTCTCCCCCTCTCTCCCTCTCAAGCTCTCAAGTTACATTGCCCACATCGTGCCATGTTTGCCATAATAATGTTGAATGGTCTTTAAATCAAGGTTTTTGTGAGTATTAGAGTCAAAGGAGTCAATGACTCTAATACTACTTGCTTTCAATCACTCAAAGCTAAAAATTGCATTATTTGGGTGTTTTTTATGCCTCCCGTTCCGTGTCATTCCCGTTCTGGACCCCTCCCCGTTCCCCGGAGAGGCCCGTTGCCTTTACCGTTCCGCATTCCGGGTAACTATGGATAAAAGACTACATTCGAGCATTGGCACGCTCTCAAAGTGCATCCTTTCCACTGTAGATGGCTTCTCCACCTTCTCGGTCACAAATAACCCGAGATCATACGAGTTGAATACCGCCATAATCGTCATTTTACAAAGTGCTATATTCGGTATCATCTACTTGACGATCAGCCAGAAAAGTCGTAATGGTAGGAATCTTGACAGGTTTCTCATCCGGCTCCTTTTGATACCAATCCCATGTAGCACTTGACTACGATTAAACACCACCAGCATTTGAGTCACCTTCAAGTTGACGGGAAGAGTATGGTTGTGTGAAGAGGATAGGCTCGGAAACAGCTCTGTACAACTTCAAATCAGCACGATTCTTAGACATAAATGGGCAGCCAGCCAACTGGCTCTCCTCAGACCGCTACTTCACCTCCAATTCTGGGTCTATACTCGATCGAAATGGCCGCTCTGAATTTGAAATTACTCCAGCCAATTGTTAAAATTATTCATCTCAAGTGAATGCCCAATGTGATCCTATTAATTTATTTTGTCATTTTAGGTCTTCATTTTACTTATTTGACATGGGTCTTGGTCGGGCAATTCAAGAGAGGGGTATTTAAGTCCCCAAGTAGTAATCATCTAATTCATTGCCTAGTTGAGTTGGTTTGAGCAATCTCCCCCCCCCCTCTCTCTCTCTCTCTCTCTTGGTCGGGCTGCTGTCTGAGTGCGAGGGTCTCTCTGCAGCGAGGAGGACAACTCTTTCTCTCTCAGCGCAGCGGGTGCGCGTGCTTGGGGATACAGGTCGCCCGAGGGGACTGTTCATTCAAGCACAGCAGGGAGCTGCGCTGGCTGCGAGCTATCCTCAGAGGGAGGTGCGCGCTGTACAGTTGGCAGTCGAGACAGGTTGCCGTGCGGGGCCGTTATTGAACGCACAACAAGGTGTTGTGCTGCCAGCAGGTATTCCATTAAGGGGGGCTACGGGCCTTACCATTCACAGCATGTCAGAGGTTCAGCAGGAGGCCTGCCCCCTGTTAGTATCGGTGCCTGTAATAGGCTGTGGCTCAGGACTTCTTCACGAATACAGGTGGGGGCATCAGGACTGGTTCACACAGGGAAGGAACTCCACGGAACTCAGGCAGTTCGCTTACTGCTCGCCGCGAGCCGACCCAGCAGGGGGCCACGTGTTGTTTTTGCTGCGCAGGCCGCGAGCCTTCCCTCTGCGGAGGCCGCGTGCCGATGCCCGCAGTGGGCTAAGGTTGTGTATTTACCCGCATCGGGTTGTGGGTGTTCCATTGCCGCTTGGTCTCTCAACTGTGTGTTTAGTGTGGCCGTCTTGTGATGGAGGTCATAAGCACAAATCCAGCACTTCCCGAGAGCTCTAGCCCCTCCCCCTTGAGTGGTTTGCATGCAATGGCATCACCAGCAACGAAGAAATCAACTTTTATGTCTACCAGCAAGAGGTTAGCAAACATGGAAAGGAGATGAAGGCGTACAAGACAGAGATGGAAGAGTGGAAGATGGAGAAGGCGGTCTTTCTTTAGTGGAAAATCAGTGAGGCCGAACTTCGAACTGTGGAGAAAATGGAACATCGGGCCAAAATTGAAGAACTCAAGAATCAGATTTTAGTCCTCAAGAGAGACCTTAGCCGAGGCAAGAGACAATGGTGGACTAGAAGAGGGAGAAATCCAACCCTCAGTGATAGAAGAACTTAAGGTAATCAAAGAGCAAATGCAAGCCATTAAGGAAGAGGAGAAACAATAGGAAGCAAGATTACCAAAACCCATAAGAAAGTGGAGGAAGCAGAAAAGTGGATTTCGGTCGCAAAGAAGGGCAAAGGCATGGAGGTATCAATCCCCACTCCCACCATCATCAACATGACACTTGAGGAGGAACAACGAAGACGTATGAGGGCCTTGCATGTGAGGGTTACCGGCCTCAACAATTGGGACAAAATTGATAAGGAAGTACAGGAGCTCATGGTACTAACAGGGATGCAAAAGCGACACACACAAGAGCATGTAGAGTTGGTAAGAAAAGTGGAGGCACGGGGGAAACATCGAGAGGAAGAGCTCTCATACTGCGCTTCCCCTCTATTGAGGAGAAGGACTTTTTGAGAAAGAGGCCCACTCTCAAAAAGACTGGTATCTTCCTTGGTGACGATCTCACCCTCTCACAGCTTACCCACATGCAGGAAGTCATGCCAGAGATTAGGGCTGCAAGAAAAAAGGGGAAGACAGCTTTTTACAGAGAAGGAAGAGTGGTCATTATGGAGAGACGCCCTACATGACGGTGCGAGACCTATGGGACCACACTCAGGATGGCGGTTTGGAACTGTAATGGTTCGTATAGACTTGATGTGGGGGCCTTTGAGGACAGCTTCAGAGATATAGACATTGTTTTCTACTCTGAGACTCATCAGGCTCCAGGACAGTTGATGCCGCATATATCCGGATACAGATGGGAGACTGCTTGTCGGACATGCACCAGATCTGAGCATGGGACTAGAGGATTAGGAGGTGTAGCAGTTCTTTTCAGAGAGAAGCTCCAGCCACTACTGCACATAGTTCGGAGAGATGATCAGGCCAGATACATGTGGGTGAGACTGAGGGCAGAGACTGGACGTTTCTTGTACATCGCCATATGCTATTTTCCTCCCAGCACTTCAGTATATGCTTCACCTAGAGGACAGTCTCCTTACTCTGTACTTGATGATGATATTTGGGAGTTCTCCAGGGATGGAGACATCATATTGGGGGATTTCAATGCCCGTACAGGCAGTTCACAGACGGTTTTCTATGACACCTCAGAGGAGATGCTTAGAGAGCTAGAGCCAGAGGAGATGGGGCTTGCGAGATGCTTACACGACAGAGAGCATACAGAGTATGGGAGATACCTCAGGGAGATGACGACTACTCACAGTTTAGCCATACTGAATGGCTTACCGACCTTCCCATCATCTACAGGTTTTACTTGTTTTCCACACAGACATGGGGCCAGTACTGTAGACTATGTTCTGAACATCCGAGCTTTATCTCTCACATTCAGGATTTTACAATGGGGTCCAGGCCTGTTGGAATAGCAGTAGATCATGCACTTTTGACATTATCAGTCTCCTTTGAGTACAATACATCTCAGGCCTCATGGGGTGGTAGACATCCACGCTATACTTTTACACCAAAGACTGACTCAGTCTATGCAGAGGAGATTCGTAGACTTTTATGCACATCAGAGCCAGTATACACAGTGGAGGAGATCACATCTATGCTGATAGTGGCATTACATGGGGCAGCGACAGAGGCATATCCACACACTCAGCCTGGTCAGAGACGTCGTTCTGGGCACATGCCTCAGAACAGCTGGTATGATGAGGAGTGTCGATAGAGGAGAGCTCAGATCCAGAGGGAGCTTGCATTGGGAGTGATCACCTATAGACAGTCTTGTATTGCTATACGATTACTAGTACGACGGAAGAAGCGAGCTTTCTTGGTCCAGATGGAGCAGGATTTATATAAGCTCTTCCTTAGTAGAGATTTAGGAGAGGCTTGGCGTCTATTCCATGAGCAGTCTCCCCCACCCGTGATTACTTCTACGGAGATATAGAGGCAGTATGCAGCATCATTATACACTGTACCTGGACAGCCACCACTACCAAATCCACCACAGCCATGCCCGGCTACGAGCACCTTCTTTACCATTGAGATGGTAGAGAGGCCATTGACAGGATGAAGGCTAGACGGGCACAGGATCATGAGGGTTTTGTAGTAGAACACATTATACATGCTGGGGACTTGTTGGCAGAGATGCTTGCACGGTTGTTCAACCGTGTCATGTGCGAGGGCTTTCTTGAGTCTTGGAGATTGCCTACTATTGAACCTATCTTCAAGACGAGACCCCACAGTGCCGGGGAATTACCGTACTATCATGGTAGGACACACATTGGTACGGTTGTATGCATCCATCCTTGAGCATAGGCTGAGCAGTTGGGCAGAGATTATGGGCATACGGGCACCTGGAGCAGGATTGCATGAAGCCTTGCAAAAGGCTATGAAGCTTTACCCTCGGGGTAACTTGCAGATACTTATGGAATCAACTCGCATAGCTGATGGAATACATGACAAGGGTACTCCCAGGAAGATGGAGCAAAGCACTTACCATGCCAAGCAGAAGGCTCTCCATGAGCAGCCTACCTCTACTTCTTCTTCTCAAAAGAAGAAAAGAACCACCTCCGAAGCAGAAGCAAAGCCAAATCAGCCCCCTTATCGAGTTAGTCTAATGCAGCAAGAGGAAATTCTCCAGCAGGTTAACGAACTTTTGGAGAAGGGCTTAATAAGGCCTAGTACTTCTCCATATTGTTCACCTGTCTTGCTAGTACAGAAAAAGGATGGCACATTCTGCATGTGCATAGACTATAGATCTCTAAACAAGATCACAATCAAGAATCGATTTTCAATCCCTCGGATTGACGACATTCTTGACAAGTTACAAGGAGCAAGTGTCTTTAGTCGTATAGACTTGAAGAGCGGTTATCATCAAATCCGCATAGCTCCTCAGGATGTGCATAAGACTTCATTTAGAACAACCTTCGGGTTGTATGAATTCTTAGTGATGCCTTTTGGACTCACTAATGCACCAGCCACTTTCAACAAAATGATGGATAGAATCTTCCACTCATATAGAAGCTTTACAGGCGTTTTCTTTGATGACGTCTTAATCTTCTCAGAGACGGAAGACGAACACTATAAGCATCTCGCATTAGTGTTTGAAGAATTACGCAAACGCAAATTATTTGTGAATGCTAAGAAGAGTGAGTTCTTTTTAAAAGAAATCCACTATTTGGGCCATATAGTATCTCACAACCAGGTGAGAATGGACCCTGATAAGATTCAAGCAGTTGTAGAATGGCCTACACCAACTACAGTACATGATGTACGAAGTTTCCTTTGCCTCTGTTCCTATTATCGACGTTTCATTCGAGCTTTTGCCGCGATAGGAGGTCCCCTCCATGACCTGACAAAGAAGCGGATTCCATTCCATTGGGGGTCTGGACAAAAACAAGCTTTTGAAAAGCTTAAGTATCTACTCTGTCATGGACCTATCCTCACCGTCCCTGATCTTCGCAAACCTTTCGAGGTATACTGCGATGCATCTGGAGATTGTGTAGGAGCAGTTTTGAACCAAGAGGGTCACGCCATAGCCTACGAAAGTCGGCGCCTTAAAGATGCACAGTTGCATGTCTCCATATACAAGAAAGAGCTAATGGCAATAATTCATGCTCTTTCCATTTGGAAAGACTATCTGTTGTCAATCTTCTTGAATGGAGTGACTTTCAAGAGAACGTCCCAAAACCTATCCACATAGCGTGGAACAGTTTCGTTCTCTGACTGTGAGAGTCGATCCCATTCTTTCTTTACCTCCTCCTCATAGTCTGGAGGAACTGTGCGTAGAACTCCTTCTTGAAAGCAATCCAATCTTGGGGTTTGTGATCTTTCAGGATAAGGGTTAACCACCAACTCCTGGCAGTGCCTTTCAGGTACATACTGACATGGCGAAGCTTGGATCTTTCATTAAAATTCCCTTCTGCAAATGCAACTTCAAATTGGCGGATGAAAGCCAAAGCTTTGTCATTATCACGTCGTCCATTGTAGGTGTCGAATTTCACATCTTTGTCTCCCGACTTGAATGTTTTCTGCCTGTGGTGCTTCTTCTTACTCCTTAAGTACAGGAGTCCTTTCCCTTGACTGCACTTCTTGCTGCAACGGATCGTCCAGAAACATGTCCTCTGGAGCGACGATGCCATCCAGATCTTTCATGAAAGAAAACTGAGGAGAATCAGGGGGATCCTGCTCTTGAACCTTTGGATTAAACTGCACATGACGTTCTGGAGGTTTCCTCTGCCTCTCGTGCATGCGGGAGGTTCCAATCAAAGGATCTTTCCTTGGTTCTGGCGCCTAGGATTAGAGATGTCTCGGATTATTTCTACTTGAGATACAAAGACATAGAGACTCTCTATTGAGAGGGCATAGACAGAGACAGTCCCAGAGACGCATCTCAGATTTCTTCAGTCCGAGTACCACAGAGGCAGAGGGGCCACCACCACCACCACCACAGAGCTCGGTTCCCACCCATACACACACCAGTGGTACTCTCATTGACCGAGCTTTAGAGTTGGGGAGATCGAGACGGCCACGACTGAGGAGGGGAGCCATGCAGCACTTGACGGATATTGCGGCAAAGGATCCACAGGATTCTAGCATGGGTGTCGATCAGGATAGGCTTCATGTTACTGCTATATTGAATCATGGTGACACTTATGCCCACTTTGTACCTTTGTGGCATTATACCATTGCTCACCTTACTAGCCACCCATAGGAGTCGCTAGCACTCCTAACTCAGTTTCTAGCTTGTAGTTTTCTTTGTTTGTACCTAGACTTGGTAATAGACTCACCATTGTAATCAGTTTGGTCTCATAGGTCATTATTGCCTTTTGTAGACGTTAATATAACATTTCATTTCATTTCATCTCTCTCTCTCTCTCTCTCTCTCTCTCTCTCTCTTTTCTGTCTCTGGGGATGTCTCTCTTTACCTCTCCTTAGTAAGGTTTCTCTATGCTTGTGTAACTCAAGTAGATAAAGCCCAAGACATCTTTGATCCTCATAACTCATGACCCTAGATAGAGGCCCAAAATGTCACCAGGAGGTGTATTTTTCCTGTTGCCTTCCGTAAATAAGTATTAGATATATTTATTTTATTTTTACTTGTTTGTCCCAAAACCCTTGAAAAGGTGCAAGTGGACATTGCATGGCCAGTGTGAAACGGCTGCAGCCAAATGGGTTTCTCACATCGGGGATCTAGGTCAGCCAGACAGGGACTGCCCGGGCCAGTTAGCACTGAATTCTGATGAGTATGGAAGCTCGTGTGCGCCAAACTGGAATTTGGGCCACTCGTCAAGTCACTGCAACTTTATAAGTTGAAAGGGGCCAGTAAATTAACCCACATTGTAGATGTTGGTCAAATGGTAGTCTTCAATGATGGTCAGGAGACCGATAGGGACGCCATGGAAGCATCTCCTAAAATTTAGGGAACTGCTATTTTTGACCGGAAAATGTGTTCGCGTCATTAGCTCTGGAATGACAAGGGGAACATTTTATTGCTCTGCTGCCAAGTCAACTGGCGCACCAGTTGAGATATTTTTAGCAGGGAAAGCCCAAACTCGAAAACTGGGCGACGTGTCAGCCTGTGAGCGATTCTGCCACTCTGGGAGGCAAAAATGAGCTGCATATCAACAAAGGGGGCGCCATTTTCGGCCTCAGGTGGATTGTAGCAGGTATGGAAATATGGAATGCTTACCTTGCCCTCTATGCACAGTATGGTGACGGGAGTGATGCCCCGCACGCTACATACTGCTCTCTTTCTCCCCTACGTAAGTATGTTATGCCCCACTAGTGGGCTTCTCATTTGACCTATGTACAGTTCTGGGGGTTTATGCGCGTTTGCCAAGGCAAGAGCCTTCTGAACAGGTACCGGATTAGCTAATTGCTAATCCCCCACAGGTACGCACAATTCCATCACGAAAGATTGCGACTTTGGAGAGTTTTCTCGCGTGAAAACTCGCCCAATTCACAGGGGAACTGTCCCATTGCGTGCAGGAGCCCTTGGGACACGCGTAGGCGTGTTCGCTCCGCTAAAAACGATCCGAAACAGCGAATTACAGCCTGCTGTGTTTTTCTGCAGGTTTAGGGTTTCGCACCTAAACTGCAAGGGAACACCGGGGGAGTCTCGTGAGAGCCTTGGGATGCGTGTACAGGCTTTTGGGCACCCGGCAGTGAAAAACAGGGAATTACAGCCTGCTGAAATTCTGTGACAGCTCACCAGAAAGCTTCCAGATCGCGAGGGAATCCGTTCTAGACAGGTGTTTTTGACCTACAGGGGTTTTTGCGCCGTTATGTTGCCAAAATCAGGTCGAAAACCTGCGTTTTCAGCCCTCGCCAGGTTTGGACAGCTTTGTGAAAGCTTGTGCGAAGTGGTCGGATCGTCTACCTTAATTTGAATAAAGAAATACCGAAAGGGGCGCCAGTCTTTGGGGCCTACAGTGTGTCGGTTTCGTGTGCGCAGTGACTCTAGTCGCTGGACGCAACTGTGTTCTCTTCCCTTCTTAGTGCTCTGTGTAAAGTTAACAGGTAATTGAAATAGTACCGCCCTCTACGTTGTACGGGCCGGTTATACAAACCCTTCTCTAAATACACAGTGAAAACGACCTCGTATCTCATAGTACACTGTGCAATGACATATGTAATGTACTTCTGTCTCTGGCTCTAGATGGCATAAGCGGCATATTCTGTTAACTGCTGGTGTCCCTCTGAATCTGCCAGTCTCAATCTCGAGCTGATGTGAGGACGTGCGTATCTGGCCAATGGCACAACGCAAACCATGCGAGAGATGCGTGTCCATATAGCTAGGTCGAATCACAAACCCATCAACCGTGAGGTGGAGAAGATGCTCTCTATAGAAAGCCATCTTTTGTGCCCAACTCTTGTAACGGCTCTATCCATGTCCTCCTCGTGTCCAGCTGGATCAAATCCTGATGGATGAGTCTATTAATCTCTACCCGTGTCAGAGACCTCAAGGGTGCCTGAAGAGAGTATTGAAAAGGAGGCAACCTGTCCATGGTGAAACCATGTGTCTGAAACCATGATGTCATCTGAGCATACCAGCATGATGTATCCCCGTTAAGAGCTAATTGTCTGGAGGACTCTAGAGCCACCCTGGCATATCTGTCTCTGGTAGTATCCCACAGACTGTGCACAAAGGAGATTGGTCTTGTGAGCGCCTGAATCTCCATAGGGGGGGCAGCTAATTCCGCTCGAATGATATCATGTGGTACAGAAACCTTGGCTCTAATCAGCCGAGAGATCATAGATACCAGGGGATTCTCCATACGCCTCCACCCATCCTGGCCTATAGAAGGTCCCCAAACATGCACCCCATATAACATAGTAGAGGCAACCAAAGTATCAAAGAGCCATAACTTTGTCCTAGGTTCCTGGAACTGAACCTGTGAACACATCCTCTCCATTCCTCCCAGAGCTGCACCGGCTCTAGTTAGTCTAGTCTCTGCTGCTCTTCTTAAAGAATATCTCGGCCCAGTGAAGACTACCCTCAAGTAAGTGTATGCATCTATATACTCCACAATCTCCTGACCATATTTGAAAGTAGGTACTGATCTCTTGACCCATTGCGGTGTGGTGTTAAACACCATAACCTTTGTTTTACCTAGGTTTACACCCAGTCCACTATCCTCTGCAAAACTGCGTAGTGCGTCCAAATGTTGTTGCATACCTTCTGGTGAGTCAGATATCAGTACAATATCATCAGCATAAAGCAACAATGGGATCCACGTCCCTGCCAGCTGGGCACCCCTGTCACCCTTTCTATCAATGTAATCAGACACCTCCTCAACATACATACCAAATAGAGTAGGAGACAATGGGCAACCCTGTTTCACTCCAATAGTAGAGTGAACTAAATCAGATACCCCTTCTAGAGTGCGTACATGTCCCACCACTGATCTGTACAAAGCCATTATCCCCCAAATTACCTCTATGGGCACCCCCATCTCTTGCAGTCTGCGCATCAATCGAGCCCTTGGTACCATGTCAAATGCTTTGCGAAAATCCACAAAGCTACAATAGATCCGTCTCCCATGTGCTCCCATGTGCTCTGCCCTCCTCAATGATGGCCCTGAGTGTCAGAATATGATCAAGAGTGGAGAAACCCCTCCTGAAGCCGGCCTGACCCTTTGCTCGTACACCCTCGTCCTCTGCCCAGCTACTCAAGTGTTGCTCCAGAATAGATGCATACAATCGTGCCAATGTGTGTCCAACCATAATAGTGCAGTAATTCTCAGGCTTTGTAGGGTCACCAGCCTTGAAGATGTGCACAATATTAGCCAACCTCTAGGTCTCAGGTAATCCCTCACACATGGCACGATTGAACAACACTGCGAGAACCTCCATCAGCATATCCTTGGCATGTATAAAGTGCTCCGCTACTAGACCGTCATGATCATATGTCTTCCTGGTCCTCATCCTGTCGATGGCCCTTCGTACCATCTCAGGTGTAAAGAAAGTGCCCGTAGCTGGGCAAGGCTTGGTAGGGTCTCGAAGGGGTTCCTGTCCCGGAACCGTATATAATGATGTCGCATATTGGCCCCACACATCAGGTGAAGTAATCACTGGGGGAGGAGAGTGCTCATGGAAGAGTCGCCATGCCTCTCTTGAGTCCCTACTCAAGAACATCTGATATAAGTCTCGCTCCATCTGAGCTAGGTAAAGCTCGCTTCTTCCGTCGCACAAGGCGTCGGAAAGCAATCCGAGACTGTCTGTAAGTGATGACTCCTAACAGAAGATCCCTCTGAAGCTGGGCTCTCATCTCTCTGCATTCCTCATCATACCAGCTATTCTGGGGCATGCTCCCAGAATGTCGTCTCTTACCCGGCTGAGTGTGTGGGTATGCCACTGATGCAGCCCCATGTAGTGTCTTAGTCAGTATATTGGTGCACTCCTCCACTGAGAGGCTTGTACCATTTGTGCCAGCTGTGCCTTCCAATAGACGGTCCAAGATCTCCTTTGTATAAACGAAATCAGTCTCTTGTGTAAATGTGTAGCGGGTGTGTGGCCTGCCTCCTGGTGTCTGGGTTGCACTATACTGAAAGATAACGGACAATGTCAATAGAGCATGATCTACTGCTATGCCCATTGGCCTGGCTCCCACTGTGAAATCCTGAATGCAGGGGACAAAGCTTGGTTGTGTCATAACATAATCCACTGTACTGGCCCCATGTCCGTGTGGAAAGCATGTGAAACCGGCTGCTTCAGGAAATCGCTGTAAGCCATTAAGTATGGCTAATCCATGTGTAGTCGTCATTTCCATGAGGTATCTTCCATACTCCGTCTGCTCTCTATCATCAGAGCATCTGTCCAGTCCAAGCTCACCCACATCCATCTCTCTGAGCATCTCATCTGAAGTGTCGTAGAAGACTGTCTGCGAGTTGCCCGTTCGGGCATTAAAATCCCCTAGGCGAATGATATCACCATCCCTAGAAACTCCCATATGTCATCATCTAGAATAGAGAAAGGTGACTGCCCTCTGGATGCAGTGTACATGGATGTACTGGGAGGAAAGTAACATATGGAAATATATAGGAATCGACCTATGTCAGCTCTCAGTCTCACCCACATATATCTAGCATGATCATCTCTTCGTACAATATGCAGTAATGGTTGTAGTTCCTCTCTAAATAGCACTGCTACTCCTCCTGAACCTCTGCTCCCATGCTGAGATCTCGCATTTGTCCTGTGAGCTGTCTCCCATCTGTAACCCATCACATGTGGCATTACCTGTCCAGGGGCTTGATCAGTCTCTGAGAAGAATACAATATCCTTGTCTTTGAAACTGTCCTCAAATGCACCCACGTCCAGCCTCATAGACCCATTACAATTCCAGGTAGCCATCTTCAGTGTGGTCCCATAGGTCTCGTACCGTCATGCAGTGCGTCGCTCTAAAATCACCACCCGTCCATCTCTGTAAAAGGCTATCTTCCCCTTCTCCCTTGCCGCTGTAATCTCTGGCATTATCTCTCTCATGTGTGCGAGCTGTGAGAGAGTCAGGTCATCCCCGAGGAAAATACCTGTCTTTTTAAGAGTATGCCTCTTCCTCAAGAATTCCTTCTTCTCTTCCAACGAGTGGAAGCGTAGTATGAGAGCTCTCCCCTTTGAAGATTCTCCTGCGCCATCACTTTTCTTACCTACCCTCCATGCCTTTGTGTGCAAAGGTTTCTCCATCCCCATCATGGATGTTAGGCTTGTGACCTCTTTCTCCACATTATTTATGTCCTTGAGCCCGGTCACTGTCACATGCAGTGCTCGCATCCGCCTTCTTTGTTCCTCTTCGAGGGTCATGTTGATAAGCGTCGGTGTACAAGGAGTTTCTTGACCTTTCCCTTTCTTGGCGACCTCAATCCATTTTTCGGCCTCGTCTGCCTTTTTCTGTGTCCGTGTTATCATCTCCGCCCATGAAGATGTCTTTGCTACACTCAGTTTCTCTTCCTCTGTGATCATCCTTACCTGTTCCTTGATTTCATCTATTACCGAGGGCTGAAATTCGCCTTCCTCCAGCCCATTGTTTACTCTATCAGGAAGCTTCTGTTTAAGGGCTGAGACTTCATTTTTGAGTGTCCGTATCTCGGCGTTTGGGTTATCCTATTTAAGGGCTAAGACTTCTTCTATGAGTGTCCGTATTTCTGCGTTAAGGCTCTCTTTCTCCTTCTTCCACTGTGAGCCTTCATTGAAGACCATCTGAAAGAGGTTGGCCTTCTCCTTCCACTATCCTTTCATCTCTGTTTTCCACTCCTTCATTTCCCTCTCCATCTGCGCCATCCGCTTGTTCGTTAGCATGAAGGTTGCCTTTGCTCGCGACTTGCAAACAGGCGAGACATTGACGGCTTCCGTGTCTTGTGCAGGGTCTTGTGCAGGGGAGATTGCTTCCATGTTTTGTCGTTCAAGAGATGTCTCGGGCTCACTTACCATTTCGCACGCAAAATTTTCGCTGAATACTGAGTGAATGATGTTGCCGCCTACGCGTGTGATGATACCGCCCGTGCGCTCTTGCCGCCATCTACACGTATGATTTCTCTGTCTGCATTGTTTTCGCCTCCGTATCTGACCGCCAGCTTTTGCTCCCTCTGCGTTTCTGCAGCCTTGGAGCTGCGATTAAGCTCTGATGGCTTCTGCACTTCCTTCCAATCGCCTTCGTTTACGTTCTCCTTCAGAAGACAGCTCTTCCAATGACATGGCAAATCACCACCTCCTCCTACTGGCTTCTGCGTAGGTTTCAACCTACCCCAAGAGATCAGTCTATGTTCAAAAGGTGATGTTACTTGATTGTCCAAAAGGTGAAGCAGGAAACGCTGTCCGACAACTCAAGAGAACAACAATAACATCGAGGTTGCGCACCCTCGATGTTATTGTTGTTCTCTTGAGTTGTCGGACAACGTTTCCTGCTTCACCTTTTGGACAATTCAGTAACATTGCCTTAACGCAGAAATACAGACACTCAAAGAAGAAGTCTTAGCCCTCAAATAGGATAACCCAAACGCCGAGATACGGACACTCAAAAATGAAGTCTCAGCCCTTAAACAGAAGCTTCCTGATAGAGTAAACAATGGGCTGGAGGAAGGCGAATTTCAGCCCTCGGTAATAGATGAAATCAAGGAACAGGTAAGGATGATCACAGAGGATGATCACAGAGGAAGAGAAACTGAGTGTAGCAAAGACATCTTCATGGGCGGAGATGATAACACGGACACAGAAAAAGGCAGACGAGGCCGAAAAATGGATTGAGGTCGCCAAGAAAGGGAAAGGTCAAGAAACTCCTTGTACACCGACGCTTATCAACATGACCCTCGAAGAGGAACAAAGAAGGCGGATGCGAGCACTGCATGTGACAGTGACCGGGCTCAAGGACATAAATAATGTGGAGAAAGAGGTCACAAGCCTAACATCCATGATGGGGATGGAGAAACCTTTGCACACAAAGGCATGGAGGGTAGGTAAGAAAAGTGATGGCGCAGGAGAATCTTCAAAGGGGAGAGCTCTCATACTACGCTTCCACTCGTTGGAAGAGAAGAAGGAATTCTTGAGGAAGAGGCATACTCTTAAAAAGACAGGTATTTTCCTCGGGGATGACCTGACTCTCTCACAGCTCGCACACATGAGAGAGATAATGCCAGAGATTACAGCGGCAAGGGAGAAGGGGAAGATAGCCTTTTACAGAGATGGACGGGTGGTGATTTTAGAGCGACGCACTGCATGACGGTACGAGACCTATGGGACCACACTGAAGATGGCTACCTGGAATTGTAATGGGTCTATGAGGCTGGACGTGGGTGCATTTGAGGACAGTTTCAAAGACAAGGATATTGTATTCTTCTCAGAGACCGATCAAGCCCCTGGATAGGTAATGCCACATGTGATGGGTTACAGGTGGGAGACAACTCACAGGACAAATGCGAGATCTCAGCATGGGAGCAGAGGTTCAGGAGGAGTAGCAGTGCTATTTAGAGAGGAACTACAATCATTACTGCATATTGTACGAAGAGATAATCATGCTAGATATATGTGGGTGAGACTGACAGCTGACACAGGTCGATTCCTATATATTGCCATATGTTACTTTCCTCCTAGTACATCCATGTACGCTGCATCCAGAGGGCAGTCACCTTTCTCTATTCTAGATGATGACATATGGGAGTTTTCTAGGGATGGTGATATCATTCTCCTAGGGGATTTTAATGCCCGAACGGGCAACTCGCAGACAGTCTTCTACGACACTTCAGATGAGATGCTCAGAGAGATGGATGTGGGTGAGCTTGGACTGGACAGATGCTCTGATGATAGAGAGCAGACGGAGTATGGAAGATACCTCATGGAAATGACGACTACACATGGATTAGCCATACTTAATGGCTTACTTCGATTTCCCGAAGCAGCCGGTTTCACATGCTTTCCACACAGACATGGGGCTAGTACAGTGGATTATGTTATGACACGACCAAGCTTTGTCCCCTACATTCAGGATTTCACAGTGGGAGCCAGGCCTGTGGGCATAGCAGTAGATCATGCTCTATTGACACTGTCCGTTAACTTTCAGTATAGTACAACCGAGACACCAGGAGGCAGGCCACACACCCGCTACACATTTACACAAGAGACTGATTTCGTTTATACAAAGGAGATCTTGGACCGTCTATTGGAAGGCACAGCTGGCACAAATGGTACAAGCCTCTCAGTGGAGGAGTGCACCAATATACTGACTGAGACACTACATGGGGCTGCATCAGTGGCATACCCACACACTCAGCCAGGTAAGAGACGACATTCTGGGAGCATGCCCCAGAATAGTTGGTATGATGAGGAATGCAGAGAGATGAGAGCTTAGCTTCAGAGGGATCTCCTGTTAGGAGTCATCACTTACAGACAGTCTCGGATTGCTTTCCGACGCCTTGTGCGACGGAAGAAGCGAGCTTACCTAGCTCAGATGGAGCGAGACTTATATCAGATGTTCTTGAGTAGGGACTCAGGAGAGGCATGGCGACTCTTCCATGAGCACTCTCCTCCCCCAGTGATTACTTCACTTGATGTGTGGGGCCAATATGCGACATCATTATATACGGTTCCGGGACAGGAACCCCTTCCAGACCCTACCAAGCCTTGCCCGGCTACGAGCACTTTCTTTACACCTGAGGTGGTACGAAGGGCCATCGACAGGATGACCGGGAAGACATATGATCATGACGGTCTAGTAGCGGAGCACTTTATACATGCCAAGGATATGCTGATGGAGGTTCTCGCAGTGTTGTTCAATCGTGCCATGTGTGAGGGATTATTTGAGACCTGGAGGTTGTCTAATATTGTGCCCATCTTCAAGGCTGGTGACCCTACAGAGCCTGAGAATTACTGCACTATTATGGTTGGACACACATTGGCACGATTGTATGCATCTATTCTGGAGCAACACTTGAGTAGCTGGGCAGAGGACGAGGGTGTACGAGCAAAGGGTCAGGCCGGCTTCAGGAGGGGTTTCTCCACTCTTGATCATATTCTGACACTCAGGGCCATCATTGAGGAGGGCAGAGCACATGGGAGCACATGGGAGACGGATCTATTGTAGCTTTGTGGATTTTCGCAAAGCATTTGACATGGTACCAAGGGCTCGATTGATGCGCAGAGTGCAAGAGATGGGAGTGCCCATAGAGGTAATTTGGGGGATAATGGCTTTGTACAGATCAGTGGTGGGACATGTACGCACTCCAGAAGGGGTATCTGATTTAGTTCACTCTACTATTGGAGTGAAACAGGGTTGCCCATTGTCTCCTACTCTATTTGGTATGTATGTTGATGAGGTGTCTGGTTACATTGATAGAAAGGGTGACAGGGATGCCCAGCTGGCAGGGACGTGGATCCAATTGTTGCTTTATGCTGATGATATTGTACTGATATTTGACTCACCAGAAGGTATGCAACAACATTTGGACGCACTACGCAGTTTTGCAGAGGATAGTGGACTGGGTGTAAACCTAGGTAAAACAAAGGTTATGCTGTTTAACACCACACCGCAATGGGTTAGGAGATCAGTACCTACTTTCAAATATGGTGAGGAGATTGTGGAGTATACAAATGCATACACTTACCTTGGGGTAGTCTTCATTGGGCCGAGATTTTCTTTGAGAAGTGTAGCAGGGCTACAGTGTCACTTCACAGGACAGGCAGTTGGACAGTTAGCTACAGTTGGTCTGGTTCACACTGGACAGACCCTTTGGGCTGGGAGTGACACGTGGCAGGGTACCTACGGTGGTCTAGTGGACCTCGTGGCCAGGTCACCACCACCACTCAGTTTAGAGATAGACTTAGCTTGCTGGACATTTATGGGCCGTTGGTGGCTCTTATGGTTGTACATATGAGTAGTTGTTTTGGGCAGTTCTATGATCTCGTACGTAGTCGTCTAGAGTGAGTCTTACACGGAGCACTGCTTCACCATCCCTGCACATCTGAGCCTCGACACCCCATTTGTACTTGTGAGTCCTGGGCTGGAGCTGAGTGTGCTGCCACGCCAGAGTCTGTACATGGTTCTTTGAGCTAGTCGAGTCCACATGTTCTGGTCCACTGTTGTGTCTCTGTTGTTATCCATTGTTTCTGTGTTTCATTCTGTTTGAGAGAGTTTCCATTCGTTTGAGTGAGATTGTCACTCACATTGCACTGAGGGGCACCCACATTGTAGAGAGCACGACACATTATCCGCGCTACACGTGCTCTCATTTTGGCGACCACAATGGGATCTCAACTGAAGTCTCACTCTGTTGAGTAGCTGGTTTCTTCGCTTTGCCTGTGCAGCCTGATCCAGTTTCACCCATTGACAACTTAACCTAGCTGGTCTAGTCTCTTGACATCTTGCCAGCTTAACCTAGCTGGTCTAGTCTTTCGCCTTGTTGGTCTGGTCCTCTCTCGCCCTGGTCCACTCAGTGCTAGTCCTGGTCTGGTTCTTCTCGTCCCTGGTCTAGTCCTTCCTCGTCCTGGTCCAGGCCAGGTGGTCTAGTCACTCGCCCTGGTCTAGTAGAGTCTAGACCTGGTCTAGGCCAGGTGGTCTAGTCACTCGCCTTGGTCTAGTAGAGTCTAGACCAATGTTCAGCCAAGTGAAGGTTGTCTTGCCCAAGTGAAGGTCTTCTTGCCCAAAGCTTGGTGGGGTTGGCGGTTACTGCATGACACATACAAGGAGGTCTTTGGAGCGTCAAAGTGCACTATTGAGTCCTCCGAAGTACTACCACAGACGGCGTGAACCCTTGGTGCCTAGTAGAAGCATATTAACCCCATCACCCATACCTACTCATACTGCTACCTCCATTCCTTCGACCGGCTCTACATCCTCCAGGTCACCTTCTCCGGTAAGGCTCTCCCCCATTTTGTTACATCAAGCTAGTGAGCAACAGACTCAGGAGCAAGAGGCCATGGAGAAACTCACAAGTGTTGGCAAAGGTGAACATCAAGTTCCCTACCTTTAAAGGTCTCTCCGCAGAAGATGCAGACGACCATGCTCGGAGGTTTGTCTCTCTTTGCAGAGGTCGTGGCCTCAACAGAGAAGACGCATACCTGGTGCTCTTCCCTTCCACCTTGGATGGTCTTGCAGATAAATGGTACAGTCAGTTTGCTGAAAACCACTTTACTACTTGAACCATGCTAAGACAGCAGCTCTGTGAAGCTTTCCGACCAGGGGATTATCAAGAGAAGATTCTAGATGAGTTGGCCAACCTGTTGCTCCATCCCAAGGAGACATTTGGAGAGCTCATGACCAGAACAAAGTCCCTGGTCGCCAAGCTGCCTCAGCAACCAGGGGAATTCATGGTGAAGAAGTGGGTAGAGAAGGCTCTGCCTAAGACTTCTCAACAAAAGCTCAGAGAAAGTCTCCGTCCTGAAGCCAGTCTGGAGGATTTTGTTGCTACTGCTACTAGAATAGAGGGAGCAAGAAGGCAATTCACTGACTCTCTTCAGTTAGATACTGCCCCTGTACTCATGGACAGTCCATCAGACCCCTTGACTTCTTTAAGAAAGGAACTGGAAGCCCTAAAGTTACAGCGGGCCCTTCACGAAGAGAGATCCTTCTCTCTCAGACAGGAGAAGCCTCCACATCAAGAGGCTTATGATCAACTTAAAAGAGAGTTAGAAGAGCTCAGGTCTCAGTAGGAGACTAAGGCTATGGTATGGTGTAGTTCATGCCGCTCTCCAGGACACCCTCCACAGGACTGTCCCCTTCGCTCTTATTGCCACTTCTGCGAAAAATCGGGTCATGAAGATAAGGATTGCTACTATATAAAGGGATTGCACAAAATACAGCAAAGTCTTGGTCCTACTCTCCAACAGGGATTAACACCAGCATCAAAGATGGTTTCCCACTACAGCCATCCCAACTACATGCCACCTTTGCTCAATACCCCTGCTGTCCAAGGTATGTCAAGTACTTTCCTGACTCAAAGTTTTTATAATGCTAATGCCACCTCAACCCCTCAGAGCTTCTACACTTCAGCCTCCAACTCCATGCAGCAACCACTCGTCCCCCGCTTCGTCCTTCCAATCGGCCCATACTTTGCTACAGATGCGGAGAATATGGGCATTATCAAAGCAAGTGTCCTTTACCTGAGGGGTCCCCTCCTTGTCGTCATTGCCCTGATTCGAAGGATCACTACAGTAAGGATTGTCCCACGCAAAGGGCATCCACGTCTTCAAGCTCGACTCAGAACCAGCAAGAATTCACCTTCCCGAAGATAAACTTGATAACTGTGAACACCATGCCTCAACCATCACCTGCTACTCATGTGGTTAAGCCACTGCAAGTGGAGGAGCCTGCTGGTGTCCTTACTCGGGCACAAAGAGCAGCTCTTGGTCTCAGCCTGCCCACAGGTCCACCTCGCCAGTCCCCACTTCCTCAAGCTGGTCTATTTGACCCAAAGGACGAGTCCTTCAAAATTGCTTAGAGCAAACCAACTTCCCTGTTATCTGACATTGATGGAGCCTTCTTGGAAGCAGTGGCTGACTTGGAACAGATTAAGGTCCCAAAGGGAGCCCAGTTCGAAGGCGCCAAGCCCACAGCAGAAGCCATCTTGAAAAATACTTTTCAGCAGGTGTCACTATACGACATGCTAAGGCTCGACGCAACACTTAGAAGTGACACCCTGTCAGTCATTCAGTCTCTGTACCCGGGGGTTGGGCCTAGTGGTGGGCACCTCCCTGTACAGACCTCAGAGTCTTATTTGATTTCCTATCCATCTGCTCCCCTCACCGATTATAAAAGTCCTCGCCTCACTGTATCTATTCTTGGGCACCAGCGATCCGACGTCATCGTTGATGGAGGATCTGGAATCAATTTGATGCCCGAATTCACTATGATGGCCTTAGGTTTAAAGCCTACCCGACCTGCTCCTTTCACTGTTACATTGGCCGATTAGAGAACAGTCTACCCAGTGGGCATAGTCGACAAGGTGCCTCTGAAGGTACAAGATTTCACTTTTAACTTGGATTTTGTGGTAGTTAATCTTCCCCAGGTAGAGGGAGGTTATCCCTTGCTGATTGGTAGGCCATGGTTGCGACATACGAAAGCACTTCACGACTGGGGAACCGACGCCATGTGGATACATACTCCTGGCTCTCCAATGCAACAAATTCGTCTCGAAGGAGGTATGGATCCGGTCGTTCAGCATAGCTCTTTGTCAGTAGAATCCAACCCTGACTTGGAGTAGCCGGTCCCTCCTGATGGGTCCGATGAAGACTTACTGCAGTGGTTAGAAGCCACCTCTTCGATGCCATGCTATGTAGTCTCTCTTCAACCTCTGCCAACAGATTCACCCTCTCCCCTTGATCCTACATCTGAAGCTACACCTGAAGCCAGTAATCCCAATCAGGCAAGTGAGCCAGAACCAAGTGGACCGGTCTCTGGTGCCCATCCTTCAGAGGGTCCCTTGATGGAAACCGTCAGCCTGGGTGAGCCTATAACCCACCATAGAAGGGGGAAAAAGTCTCCCTTGCAAGAGTTGGCCAACACCCCAGATCCTTCCTTAGCCTCTACTCCATCTGACTCTCCACCCATGCCGGAGCACTTTGAGGTATCTGAGGATTTACCATTTGCAGAGCTTCCATTAGGATGGTTGCAAGAAGAGTATGCTGATTTCATCAGACGCCATCTCATAATGTCCAAAAGCTAATAGAGGCGGCACGGTCTTCTCCCCATGACGCAGCCTTGCCCACTGCGCTGCTTAACCCAGTCAGAGAGGTCAACCTAGGCGGCCTTGACAACCATCAGCCCATCTTATTAGCCACTTGGTTATGGGATCACCCCGCTCTTCTCGACCTGGTAATCCCTTTCGTGCGCTCTTTCAAGGATGTGTTTGCCTGGTCTTACCACGATTTGGAAGGAATCCCAGCAGAGCTAGGAGTCCACACAATTCCTTTGGTTGAGGGGGCTAAGCCGGTCAGAGGACGTGCTTACAAACTGAATCCCAAGTATGCAGAAGCAGTCAAAATCGAGTTAGAAAAAATGCAAGAAGCAAGTATTATTGTACCAGTAGAGCACTCAGAATGGTTGTCCCCTATGGTTATTGCCCCAAAGAAGCAGTCCAACAAAATTCGAGTTTGCGTCGACTATCGGGCTCTGAATAAGGTCACAATCCCGGATGGATTTCCGACACCTTTCACTGAGAGAGTCCTCGAAGATGTCGTTGGCCATGTACTGTATAGTTTTATGGACGGGTTTAGCGGCTACAATCAGTTAGGAATACATCCTGACGACCAAATCAAAACAGCTTTTGTGACTCCCTGGGGTATTTTCATCTACACTAGAATGTCTTTTGGGCTTAAAAATGCACCGCCTTCTTTCAATCGCATAGTATATCTCATCTTTTGTCCTTTGCTTACTGATCACCTTCGCATTTTCATGGACGACTTTTCCACCTTCTCGGGTGCTCAATGTTCAACCCCAGTAGAAAATCTAAAGGAGCATCTTGCTCAGCTCTTTGCAGTCTTCCTCAGGTGCAGAGAGGCACGTTTGAAGCTCAATCTGAACAAGTGTCATTTTTTGGTCACAGAGGGCACACTGTTGGGCCATGTGGTGTCTGCTCAAGGTTTAGCACCTGACCCAGAGAAGATAGTGGCCATCTTGAAGTTACCTCCTCCCATAAATCCCAAAGGTGTTCAGAGCTTTGTGGGCCACACTGGCTATCATCGCAGGTTTATACGTATGTATGCACAGGTGGCTCAACCATTGACCCGGCTCACTAGTGCTGCTGTTCCCTTCCAGTGGTCAACACCTGAGGCCGAAGCATTTGCATACCTCAAAAAACGCCTCACTGAAGCGCCTATTCTATTTGCCCCGGATTGGGCCCTACCTTTTCATGTGCATACAGATGCCAGTCTGTTGGCTGTGGGTGCTGTGCTGACTCAGCCTAGCAAAGAGTTCAACTTGGATCGCCCTGTACATTATGCAAGTCGCCTGCTTACCAAAGCAGAGCGCAACTATAGCACCACAGAGAGGGAAGGTTTGGCTATAGTGTATGCTCTACAAAAATTTCGTCACTATTTGCTAGGGGTCCACTTCACAATTATTACTGATCACCATGCCTTGCGCTATCTGCTTAATAAGCCACAGGTCGCATGTCGAGTATGGCGATGGCTCCTCCTATTCCAAGAGTTTGACTTTGAAGTGGTACTCCGTCCTGGTAAGCATCATGTAATGGCTGACCACCTCTCTCGCATTCACACAGGTGAAGAAGCTACCGGGATTGCGGATGACTTTCCAGATAGCAGTCTTTTTAAAATCGATACAACACCGGAATGGTACGGCGAGGTCCTACATTTTCTATCTACTGGGCTGTACCCAGAGAAGGCATCTCCACTACAGAAGAGGAGATTGCTGTTGAAGTCCAGGCCTTTCACTCTGATTGGGGGCCAGTTCTACAAATCGGGACCAGATGGTGTTCTGAAGCGTTGTGTCTCGCCTCATGAGGTGGAGCATATTCTGGAGGATGCCCACAATGGTCCCACTAGTGGCCATTACCCTGGTCACATCACTGCCCATAAGATTCTACAGAGTGGTCTATGGTGGCCCTACGTTTTTAAGGATGCAATAGCATATTCTAAGGTTTGTGATGTATGCCAGCGCTGTGGGCCGAAGCCAAGTAAGCAATCCAACCGTCCTCTGCAGGTTTCAATGGCGTGGCTACCTTTTGAGAGATGGGGCTTGGACTTTGTGGGTCGAATATATCCCCCGGCTCAACCAGGTAATCGCAAATATTTGCTAGTGGCTACAGACTATGCAACAAAGTGGGCAGAGTTATTGGCGACAGTAGATTGCACTGGCAATATAGTAGCCAAATTTTTATATGAAAATATTTTATGCAGATTTGGATGTCCCTTAGAGATCACCAGTGATAGGGGCAGTCATTTTGTCAATGACATGATCTCAAATTTGCTGGCCAATTACAAGATTTTTCATCGCAAGTCGTGCTCTTATTACCCTAGAGCCAATGGGCAAGCAGACAACAAGGTTCTGATCGCCCTACTGCGGAAAGCATGTCATCTCCATCCAGCATCGTGGGCTCAGGCTGTGCACGGTACTCTTTGGGCATACCGCACATCTTTCAAAGCAACAACGAATCGAACGCCTTTTCAACTCGCTTTCGGTTTGGAAGCCATAGCTCCATTTGAGTTCAACTCCGGATCCCCTAGGGTGGGCAGTCTGCGTGCAAGTTGGGGCATGGAATCTGCTTCTATATCCCGTCTCACCTTATTGGATGAAAGCCGCCGTTTGGCTTCACATGCTCTGCAAGCGGAGCAACTTCGTCGCAAAGCGTGGCATGATCGCCACCTTAGAAAGCCGAAAATAACGCAAGGCACACTGGTGCTACTCTATCAGGCAAAATATTTGAAAAAAGCAAAGAAGCTGGTTCCAGCTTGGCAAGGGCCCTTCGTGGTGGAAGAGATTTTACCACAGGGAGCAGTTCAGTTAGTCACTCTAGAAGGCGTTTCCTTGCCACTGGTAAACGGATCAAGGATTAAATGCTATCACTCGCCCTAATTATATACACATCTACTGATGATAGATATCCCAACACCATATGATTATTCCCTCCTCTCAGTTTGGTATTTCTCCTTGGCTTACCATTTTCCCCTCTTCTCAAATCTTCCTCATGACAGCTCTTATCTTTCAAAACTCCCCTTGTTTCAATGCATTCATCAGTACTGTTGTTCTGTCTCTGCTCCCCTCTGTAATTTCCGAGGTTCAAGTCTCATCTAATAGATCTTTTGATTATTGGATATTGTTCGACGATTAAACCAGCTCAACTGCATCTCTCTTTTCCGTCTCAAATTTTTACACGCACTATATCACCATCAAATCTCTCTCTTTGGCTTCTGGGACTATCTCTTGTAAAAGACTCAAATTGATTCGGTACTGATGTTTTCCTCCTGTCAATTGGAGCCCGTTCTGGTTAATAAACCCCATAGCCGAAAAAGATAAGGCCTAAATCGTTATTCTCTATCTCTGACAACATTTCCCCCGCACTGTTCTTGCTTACTTGCTTACTGAGCCTTGTCATCTCTAAACCTGCCCCACATTCTCTCCTCTTACAGAGTTCCCATCCTGAACATGCTTGAATGCGTCTTTTTGCCATGTCTCAGGTTTTATATCTCCTATCAATGCCTCGTAGACATCCACATGGAGCTCTTCTTTCGATGAATTGGCACTTCTTACAGCAAATTGGGATTCTCAAATTGTGCTGCCCACCAATTTCCTTATATTTTCAATAAACCTCCTCTCATAAGTGCTTTTTGTCGAATTAAGTGCTTTTTGTTGATGACATAAGTGCTTTTTGTCGAATGTGGCTACCCCCTCACCATTCACCACTAATATCCCAACCCCCTCCCCCTACCTACCCTCCCCTTACTGCTCGCCCCTACCTACCCTCTTACTCCCCCTCGCCCCTACCCTATCCCACCGCCTCCCTCGCCCCTACCTACCCTCTCACACCCCTCGCCCCTACCCTCCCTTACCCCCTCGCCCCTACCCTCTCCTCACCCCTCGTCCCTACCCTCCCTTACCCCCTCGCCCCTACCTACCCTCTCCACACCCCCTCGCCCCTACCTACCCTCTCCACACCCCCTCGCCCCTACCCTCTCCTCACCCCCTCGCCCCTACCTACCCTCTCCGCACCCCATCGCCCCTACCCTCCCTTACTCCCTCGCCCCTACCCTACCCAACCCCCTCGCCTCTACCCTCTCCCAACACCCTCGGACCTACCTACCTTCTCATACCCCAAACCCTCGCGCCCTACCCTTCATATTTTGGTTCTCGCCACTACTCTCCGCCTGCATCCATCCTCCTGCTCAACGTTTTTTGAAAGTGCCGCCTACTAGAGTATTACAAAATCATCGCTTTTAAAAAAAAAACTGCAACCTACTGTGTAATTAGGCTTTTAAAGTACAGCTTTTCAAGTACAGCTTTTCAGAGTTCAGCATTGGGAGTTCCAGTACAGCGCTGCATCTTGTATTGGGAGTTCCAGAGTTCCAGAGTTCCTGCACACTACCAAACCAAGTAGCTATACGATGGCTGGTACAAGCAAACAAGCTAGGAAGAAGAAAGCTCTCTCTCCAGAGAGGCCGATTGAAACATCCCAAAGTTCTGCAGAGGAAGAGGATGTGGATACATCTAGCCATGGCCTCACCGATGTGTCCTCCACTGATCACAGTGATGAAAACTACAAGGAGTCCGACTCAAGCTCTGCTTCCGACTCAGAGTCTTCTAGCAACGAGGAAGAGGAAGAGGAAGAGGAAGAGGAAGAGGATGAAGAAGAAGCTGTAAAAAACCAAAAGAAGAGGAAAGCCATCATTCAGGTATTGAGTCATCAAATTCCTTGGCCTCCTTCTGCCAAGATTCAAACCAAGTTCACACTGAACTTCCATCTGCAGCAGCCTCATCCGTCTCTTAGAGAAGTCTTATCCAAAGACCAACTACACAAGCTAGGTCTGTCAGCATTAGCAGACACCGAGTTGCCTTCGGATATTCCCATGGATATGGTGCATGCACTCCTCAAGTTTTTTCCCAAAGTCAGAGGACACCCTCTGACTGCTACACGAATAGGTAACGCTTTGGGGATGACAACCTTTCCTGCAGTAAAACCGGCTACGCGCACCTATTCACAACTTTCGAAAGATGCGACAATCGAGGCATGCAAAGAGCTACTTAGTACGAATCATGCTGACTATGCAAGGAATAAACAGCTTTGGGCTATTTTCAAGTATTACTTTTTGGTCAGAGATCCTAAAGTCAGCAAGGGCAAGGGCAAGGGCAAGGTCAGATGTGACGTGCCTACTATATTCTCGCACTGCGAAGGCCTATACTGCCTCATCCACACCATCCCGTGTGGCTTTCATCAATCTCTACAGTCGCGGGCAAAAAGATTCAGAGCTCAGGTGCAATCTGTGCAATCTAGCTTTCAATGCTTCGCAGCTCCGATGTTGGCCTGGGTCATTAATATACCTGCTAGTCCTATGGAGGTGGATGTGGCGATACAACGTAAAAGCTCTAAGGGAAAAGGGAAAGATATTGAACAAAAAATGGATCTATCTGAAAAGCAAAAGAAAAAGAGAGCAAAGGTAGTGAAGGACACAATAGAATCTCTAGTATCCCTTCCAGTTTCGGAAAGCCAACAGCTTCGAGTGAAGTAGCCAGTTCGATGTTCCTCGCATACGGTCGCTACTGATATGATGGTAAGTTCAGGTGGTCGAGATCACACTATGCATGTCACAGCTGTGGCTTCTACAGTGTGTGCTCCTCTCTCTACTGCTGCTATTTTTACCCCTGCCACAGTGACTAGCTCCCACGTCCCAGTGACAGTTGCTTCTTCTCCTATGCCTAGTCCTGCGGCAACCACTCCTACCATCTCTACTTCGACAGAGAGGCATGCGTCTAGTCCACCGCAAGCAGTGCCACTTGTCACACCAGTCCCACCAGCTGTACCACTCTCCGGCTCTCTTCACCGTGACACTGTTACAGAACCTTCCACAGGGTCGGACTCTACATCATTTTTTCGGCTATCTGAGGATATATTACAGGAGTCTCGGCAAGCCATTGCCACCATTGAGCTGGGAGCAGAGCGTTTAGCAGCCACACACCAACGTCATGCAGCTACTTACGCAGCTATGGAGGGAGCTCTGAAGGTTGCTGAAAGCGCCATCGCTGATAGGGATGCCACTATTTTCGCACTCCAACAGGCCCTGAAGTTAAAGTCTCAAGTGATTAGTGACCTTCAGAATCAACTACAAGGATTTAGAGAATTGCTATTACATGAAAATCGGGCAACGCAGCCTACAATGATGGGTATGGGATATGGGTGGACTAGAGCAGGTACACCAGTGCAGCATGCAGCAATGGGTCCTTCTCAGCAGTTTATGGGACTCTACTCACAAACTCCAGTTCCTGCTCAGTACTACAATCAACAACAACAACAGTATCCTCCTCCTCAGGGGTTTCAGTCTTCACCATTGCCTCAGATGCAAAATATGACTTGTTGTGATGGAGTTGCTGGAGCACATCGCCATGGCTGTGTTACTCGACGTCCTCAGTACACTACAGGACAGGTGCTACCATCTGCCCAACAGCAGGTAGCTGGTCATTTCACACTTACTGACAGGAGCGCTCACAGCGCTCACATACTGCAAGGCCCCACAATCGATTTGATGGCTCCACCTCCAGAGGCTGATACTTCGGATGCAGCAGTGGCCACCACTCTATCTCTTGGATGAGAGATTAAGGAGCTCACCATTGTACATACTAGTAGTTTTCTTTCATAGTTTCAGTCTTCCTTTCACCGAGACGGTGAGCGGTCTTGTGGCGGGCAACCTGTAGCAGGGCTACAGTGTCACTTCACAGGACAGGCAGTTGGACAGTTAGCTACAGTTGGTTTGGTTCACACTGGACGGACCCTTTGGGCTGGGAGTGACATGTGGCAGGGTACCTACGGTGGTCTAGTGGACCTCGTGGCCAGGTCACCACCACCACCACTCAGTTTAGAGATAGACTTAGCTGGCTGGACATTTATGGGCCGTTGGTGGCTCTTATGGTTGTACATATGAGTAGTTGTTTTGGGCAGTTCTATGATCTTGTACGTAGTCGTCTAGAGTGAGTCTTACACAGAGCACTGCTTCACCATCCCTGCACATCTGAGCCTCGACACCCCATTTGTACTTGTGAGTCCAGGGCTGGAGCTGAGTGTGCTGCCACGCCAGAGTCTGTACATGGTTCTTTGAGCTAGTCGAGTCCACATGTTCTGGTCCACTGTTGTGTCTCTGTTGTTATCCATTGTTTCTGTGTTTCATTCTGTTTGAGAGAGTTTCCATTCGTTTGAGTGAGATTGTCACTCACATTGCACTGAGGGGCACCCACATTGTAGAGAGCATGACACATTATCTGCGCTACAAGAAGAGCAGCAGAGACTAGACTAACTAGAGCTGGTGCGGCTCTGGGAGGAATGGAGAGGATGTGTTCACAGGTTCAGTTCCAAGAACCTAGGACAAAGTTATGGCTCTTTGATACTTTGGTTGCCTCTACTATGTTATATGGGGTGCAGGTTTGTGGACCTTCTATAGGCCAGGATGGGTGGAGGCGTATGGAGAATCCCCTGGTATCTATGATCTCTCGGCTGATTAGAGCCAAAGTTTCTGTACCGCATGATATCATTCGAGTGGAATTAGCTGTCCCCCCTATGGAGATTGAGGCGCTCACAAGATCAGTCTCCTTTGTACACAGTTTGTGGGATACTACCAGAGACAGATATGCTAGGGTGGCTCTAGAGTCCTCCAGACAATTAGCTCTTAACGGGGATACATCATGCTGATATGCTCAGATGACATCATGGTTTCAGACGCATGGTTTCACCATGGACAGGTTGCCTCCTTTTCAATACTCTCTTCAGGCACCCTTGAGGTCTCTGACACGGGTAGAGATTAATAGACTCATCCGTCAGGATTTGATCTAGTTGGACACGAGGAGGACATGGATAGAGCCGTTACAAGAATTGGGCACAAAGATGGCTTTCTATAGAGAGCATCTTCTCCACCTCACGGGGGATGGGTTTGTGATTCGACCTAGCTATATTGACACGCATCTCTCGCATGGTTTGCGTTGTGCCATTGGTCAGATACGCACGTCCTCACATCAGCTCGAGATTGAGATTGGCAGATTCAGAGGGACACCAGCAGATAACAGAATATGCCGCTTATGCCATCTAGAGCCAGAGACAGAAGTACATTACATATGTCATTGCACAGTGTACTATGAGATACGAGGTCGTTTTCGCTGTCTATTTAGAGAAGGTTTTGGGCCTCTATCTAGGGTCATGAGTTATGAGGATCAAAGATGTCTTGGGCTTTATCTACTTGATTTACACAAGCATAGAGAAACCTTACCGAGGAGAGGTGAAGAGAGACATCCCCAGAGACAGATCACAGATTTCTTTACGCTAGATACTGTACACCCAGAAGAATAGACAGAGGAGCAACCAGCGACGGTGGAGAGGTCTACCCGCACTACTGGCATTCTCATAGACCGAGCATTGGAGCTAGGGAGATCTAGACGACCCCGAGGGAGGAGAGGAGCTACACAATTTCGAAGGAGGCTATGGCAAAGGATTCAAGCCATACTCTTTCGTCGTCCAGAGTGCAGATGAAGATGGATCTCTACTCCCCTCCCATATTGTCTTCACATTGTACTGCTTAGTTTAAGATCCCGCAATATTTATATTTTGTTATCCTAGTTTAATTTATTTTGTTAATCTGACTTTGTATCAGATACACTGCATTGTAACTTTCTGGTCTCATAGGTCACTTTGGCCTTTTGAAGACGTTAATATAACATTTCATTTCTCTCTCTCTCTCTCTCTCTCTCTCTCTCTCTCTCTCTCTCTCTCTCTCTCTCTCTCTCTCTCTCTCTCTCTCTCTCTCTCTCTCTATGCCTTCTGCATTGTCAACTTTGACATGTTATCAGAGCTTTCGGCTTGGTGCTGACACTAGAGGGAGCGGCAAGATGGAGTTGATCGATGACTGTTCTAAGCTTGCCAATTATTTGGAGGTTGGAGTTGTGAGGCTGGAAAGCTAGCGGGCCACGAGGAGGTTAAAGTGTAGTCTCAAGGGCAAGGAGAGAGAAAAAAAGCTCGAGCAGCTCTATGCCTGTGGTGACTGCTACAGGATCCACCATGTATAAACTTGATATAAGAGATGCGTACCTTTTTTCACCAAAAACCAGCAGGAATTTTGAAAGTAACTATGTAAATTGGAGATTCAAACATTCGTTGGCTTTATCTGAATGCCATGGTTTCATGAGCAAGCATCAATCCGTGTTTCAAACTTGCATGCATTTCCGGATTCCTTTTTCTCTACCATTTGGCTTACTGCAGTTGCTGGAGTTGTGTTAAGTAGGGGTGGTTGAGTTTCGGTACCCTGCACAAAATCTTGATTCCTTGCATGAATTGCAGACGCTTGGCTTATGTTGTTTCAGTGTTTCCTTAACAGGAACATGCGTACCTACTTTTACATATGGGAGCAGACGGTATCGAATATGATACACCCGGCAGTAGCAGCTTTGACTACGACTATGCACATGATGAGGAAGGAGAGGAAGGGGACGATGCCCCTGAAGTGCCTCACTCACAACCGCACAAAGAGGATGAAGATGCTGATGAAGCAGAAGAGGAGGAAATAGATGGGTCTCTTTATGAAAATGATGAGGCATTTGCCAGAGCTTTACAAGACGCGGAGCATCGTGATGCCACAGTTTACATGATGGGCCTCGTTGGCGTAGAAGAATGTATGTGCTTAAACATTACTGTTTTGTGTAAGATTGCACGTGCTTGTTTCAGTTAATTTTGTAAGCTCGTTGTGTGTCTCAATCAGACAAAAGCATTGTTAAACACACTATGAGCACAGCTCAGAGAACCTCACTGTCTTCAGCGTGTGTGTGGGTGTGGTTTCTATAAAATCATTAAACTTTTTACCTGGTTGGCGAAGGCAATATTGTCCTTTATGATGTGAAATATTTGGATGTATTGCTAATGTAATGTAAAATGGTTCAGCTGAAGGAGAAGATGAGGACGGAAGCTATGGGTCTCAGGTCTGGTGACTCAACACGATGCTCAATTTCATGGAACTTCTAGGATAATCTTTCACTATAATTTTTCCATCATTATGCAGGATGCATGGCAGGACGTGGATCCTGATAACATGTCCTATGAGGTGGAACTTCACATGACTCTCATGTTCAGTTTATATGCTTTTTATTTTCTTGTTTTGGAAAGCATGTCCCATGAGTTTGGTGTTGAAGGGCGAATCAACTGATGCAAAGGGGGGCAGTTTTGTAGCATATTGCATGAATGCGCATGAATGCCTCTTACTTTTTGGGTTCACAAGTTTAATCCAGAACAGAATAACGTGTCTTGTTAGATTCGTGTTTGTGATGGTACTTGCAGACTAGGCCTGATTTTGAGCTATTAGGTTTGTGCTCCTAGAAGGTTCAATTTGTAAGAGTGGATATTTGCTTGAGAATGGAGGCTTTGAGCTGAAAGATAGTTATCTCATGAACATTTTATAGCTAAATATCGTGGTTGGTGTGTAGGAGCTTGTCGCACTTGGTGAAGCAGTCGGAACTCACAGCAGGGGTTTGAAACCGGATGCCATTGCTGCATTGCCCTACTCAAAGTATGTTCAAGACGACAATTCATGCACAAGTTCGGAGGACCTGTGAGTGGAGCATTTGATTGTTGTTGTAAACGGAAGTCTTTCTGGTCATTGCTGCTTTACATCTTGTGATAGTCTTATGACTGTTGTGTAGTTGTGCAGGTGTGTCATTTGTAGGTTTGAGTACGAGGAGGGCGATTCTTTGTCAACCTTACCCTGCAAGCACCAATACCATTCAGAGTGTATCAAGAACTGGCTTCAAATCAACAAGGTAGTCAAACAATGCTTTTGTTTTTTATATTATGACAACCAGCATCTTGCAACTACTACGGATGTTAGGGCTAGCTCAATGTTTTAAGCGTCACACATTATTTGAGATCTTGTTTAGGACCTGGCACCTGCATTTAAAAAGTAAAGCTGATTGTGGAACACCTCTAGCTGCCTGAAAATAGAGTAGATTTTTTGTGCTGGATAATAAAGCATCTCATTCTCATGGGGTTTCCATGGGGTTTCCCTCATTTCAGAATCAACTTTTCAACTGCCTCTACGTGACAAAACGTGTTTGTGGGTTTAATGAAGCATTTGAACCAGGCAATGTGTCAATTGAAAATACAGAAAATCTTGTGTGGATAAACGCAAGCTAAACATATCTATCATCTGTTAACCAGAATCAGAAGGCAGTGTCAAATTATCCCACTTGTACGGTGTACCAATTATTTGTGGGTTTTTGGAAACTGACATTTTGGCTGAGCCTTGGTAAGGGCAAAGTGTAGATGGGCCAGCAGCTTTTCAGGGTTAAGGGTATAAATACCATAACACTGAGCATCTAGAGCAGATGGTAATGTGCATGGATTGGAGTGTAAATTGAAGTTTTGACATCGTGGTGTCACTGCTCTTCTGAAAATTTGTAAGTAGATGCGGTGATAATGATATGCTGCCTTTGACTTCACTTGTTCGGCCCATGCACAGATCAAGTATCTGCTGTCGGGGTGCCTTTTCGCTGTCAAGACCCTTTGCATAGCTTGCAGACCTTGAAGGCTTGTGACTTTTGTAAATCTAAGTGTTGGAATGTGTTGCTTGTGTTTGCAATATCTTATGTTATATTGGATATTATTTGCAGGCTTGTCCTATATGTAGTGCTGAAGTTCCTTCATGACAGAGTTGCTTCTGAAGTACCATCCCATACAGCCATTCTGGAGGCAAAGCTACAATTTTGCATTGTTTTCCTGATGGGGAGGGAATGCAACTTAAGCTTATCAAGCAAGTAGAAGCTATTTATCGTCATTCAATAGCATGATTCAGTTTGTACATAACACTGTTCGGGCATTAATGCTGGTGTATGGAGGTTTTGCTTCAAAATCAAGCAATTCTTTTTTGAAAAAGCTTATTCTTTATCTAAAATGGTTTTTAATAGGGGATTGTGGCAAAATGACTTGCAATTGAGCCAGTGTCTTGTGTTTTGGTTATAACTAATCGAAGCTTGGCAATGTTACAGAAACCTCTGAAGTAGTTAAGAGGCATTCTATGGTCTTGTAACGACATCCAGGAAGTCTGCTTGTCCATTTAATCTGCATGTGGAATTTTTAGTGGAGTCTTCAGGAGTACATTTACACTGGTGTAAGGCCATTGTTTCTCAGTTTTGTATCACCCCGGCTAGGGTTTTGACTTATATAACTTCAAACTTGATATGGATTCATCGATGGGCAGGATGATTTTTCCATGATAGTTCTGTTGGACTTCAAAAGTGTTGGCTGTTGAATGAAGGAATGGTACAAAACTGCTAACTGGATTTCAAGGTCAAGTTGTTGGACATTGTTTCTCCTACAAAGGGATGTCCCTCTTATATTTTTAGAGTTAAGGTAGGCTCAAGATGTCATTGGGCTGAGAGAGACTAGTACCATGGATGCGTGTACCCACCCTCCTGTGTACCTTGTCTAGGCATGCTTGAGGCATTGTGAAGCAACTTGAGGAGACTGGTGGTGAAAAAAGGCATGAACTTATGTTGGTCTTGTGTGTACCTACTTATAAAGGTCAGGTTTTTGCGTATGTACTTTGCAAAGGAGTGATCATGAAGTTGTGCAAGTTCATTTTCATTTCCTACTTAGAATAAAAGTATTGTGATGGTGTAATCAAAGAAATCAACTCAATAAGGTTTGCAGTCTCTGAGTGCCTGATTGTGACTCATTTATGGTGCAAGCAATAATTTATGGTGTTAGGAGGGAGGAGGGGGGAGAGAGAGAAAGAGAGAAGGAGAAGAACAGAGTTTTAACGTTGTAGGAAACTATCCCGAGAGAGAGAGAGAGAGAGAGAGAGAGAGAGAGAGAGAGAGAGAGAGAGAGAAAATTCTGGTTTTTACTCGGTGAGATTGGTGTCAATTGGGGTGAATAAGTTTTGTCCTTGCAATGTCCACACAGAGAGAGAGTATTTCTTTGAAGGGTTTTTAACTCTTAACATAGTCTTACAAAAATGACTCTAGAAATGAAGAGCAAAATAGGAGGAAGAGAAGGGGAAGGTATATTAGTGAAGGTGGAATGCTGCTGTTTGAAGAGGAGGGGATGCGCACGTAGGCAGAAGAGAGGGGGTTGGATATGGCGAGGAAGCTAAGTGGCTGGTTCTCATAAATGGGGTAGCAAGAGAGCACAGCATCTTGGTGATACACAAAGGCGGCACACGAGCAGTTGCGCATGCATGCACTCTTGCATTCTGCAAGGCTTGCCTTATGCAACCCACTTCCTCCTACTCCCATTTCCACTGCAAAGTAAGACATATTCTTCACCCCCACAAATGTTGTCTTCTCACAGTCTCTATCTGTACCTGTTCCTGCTAAATTTGGTGGCACTCCCGGTATGTCCCTACACTCACCCTCTTCTCCCTGGCATGCACGGTAGCTTGGACATGCCCTTGGAAACTGGCACCGCTTGTTTATGGCCCTAGAGTGTAGACTCCATGTCCCCTCTCTGCTACACCAATGATACACATCCAAATTCCCACCTTGTTTCACTATGCTCCCTCCTTGGCCTATCACTGTGGAAGTCACCTCTACCCTCCATAGATCACCTCCAAATGTAGCTACATTTTGGTTAAATTTGGCAGACTTTCGAATATCTTTACCAATTTTTTTCACAGCCATTCTAGTGCTTTCATTCTTAAATTTTACATCACTCTCTTCAATATTCAATGTTTTGTGGGTGCTTTCATTCTTGATTTCGACATAATTTCTTCCAGAATTAGTAGGGGACCTATTCTCACCAAAGTTGGCAGCCTCCTCTTTACTCATTTGATTAATCAAAGGTGCTCTATCACCGCCATTTCTGATGTTTTCCTCACTACTAATTTGGTACACTACAAGAGGGTTGGAGGCTGAATCATAAAGCTGAAAATTACCTTCCTCATCAAGTGCTGCAAAGGCTATCGTAGTATTGATTGATGAATTGGGACGAAGCTCCCAATAGGGCTTGTGATCTTGGGTGATGATGTCGATCACATAGAAAGCTGCACGGTTCAGTTCAATCACAAGAGAATACTTGTAGAGATCTTCACTTAGACTAAGAGCCATGCCTTGTTTCAACACTTGGCCAGACAAAAGAGTGGATAAAGGATGATCGAATGATTGCCAAACGGGATCATTCTTGGTATTATAAAGCACGAGGTTGCCATCGTCCTTCAGCTGCATTGTCGTGACACCATGACCTTGTGTGTTGGTTGCCCAAACCTCCAATTCTTCAAGTTGGGATGCTGAACTTGAATGCTTTTGACCCATTCTTATTACAAAGTTGCCACTCTCAAGAAATAACAATTTGTATTGATTTCCCATTTGGCAACGGGGAAAGAGGGAAGACCACACAACAACATGAGAGGGGGTGGTGTCATTATGTGCGACGACGAGCTTGCAACTCAGCATAGAGAGGAAGAAGTTGCCACTAGAAGAGGAGAGGAGCACAAGGCCCTTGTCAAAGAGCTCTATGCTTGCTGTTGTTGTATAGCTGAATTTTCCGGCAAACAAGGTGGTTGCATACTCATTGTTGTCTTTGCAAGCGCGAATGTGCGAGAGGAGCAGCAGTAACGCCGGAAGCACCATAATCCAGGAGAACCCAAAAGATACAAAGCCAACATATCTGTCCATTGTAGTCTTGCCTCTTTGCCATTCAGGGAAAGTAGACACAGAAGGAGGAGAAGCATTGCTCTATGCAATGGATTTGGCTTACTGATGTATCCCTTTTTGAGCACATAGGAGGAGGAATATTCTTTCTTTTGAAATTGGGTTGTCTTTCAGAAGGAAGCGACTATGTGGGTATCAAATATGCACTGCATTTTTGCAAGAAAAGCATATACTCTTCTGCTACAATGCCATTCATTTACTTCTTAATAACAGGATCAATTGGCAAATACACAGGCACAAAAGTCTCTCTCTCTCTCTCTCTCTCTCTCTCTAGAATCCGCGTCCAACACAGTGACACGCGAAGTGCGCACGCAAGTGGTTGTACTAATGTTCAGCAAAGATTTGGGGAGCGCTCTTAGCCTTTAGCCGGTTGAAAATCCATATTGGAAAAAAGACTCTCCCGACCATTGGCCCCAAGACTAATTGACACGCACCTCCCCAATGGAATCAATGGTCCCTCTCAAAAGACACGGTCGATGCTCATCTATGCCGTCGGATTGCATATATGCTCGATTGTGGTCGATGCTCATCTATGCTGTCGGATTGCATATATGCTCGATTGTGATCATCTTTTGATGTGGATCTTGCTGTAATCACAATGTGATCACCATGTGAGCTACACATGGGGTGTGCTCTAGATGTAATCCCTTGGACCAGATGTGATCCACGAAACATCAAAACTTGAGATTTGCTTTATATGTTTCATTTATGGCTCACTTATCAAGTCGTGACGAAAAGCTTAATGGCAAAGAATTGGTCTAACAAGTTTGAGGCGGTGAGTTAGAATGTGCACTAGCACCACCCGACTCACTCGACTTGATAAGTGATGACGAAAAGCTTAATGGCAAAGAATTGGTCTAACAAGTTTGAGGCGGTGAGTTAGAATGTGCACTAGCACCACCCGACTCACTCGATTGGTGTTTTTGTCTCTCCAAGGTAAAGACTCTTAAATTATTCCCTTTGCCCATGCGACAGCTCTGGATGCAGCTTATATGCACACATTTGATCCATATTGGGATTTGGGCGTCAATTAGTCACGTGGGGTTGTTGGGTCTCTCTCTCTCTCTCTAACATTTGTGTACATGTGTGGGACTGATGTGTGTGTGTGTGTGTGTGTGTGTGTGTGAGAGAGAGAGAAAGAGAGAGAGAGAGAGAGAGAGAGAGAGAGAGAGAAGAAGAAGTTAGGAAATAAGACGTAGCTAAATAGATAATTGAGTAGATTACTTAATGGAGAGAGACAGATTTATATACACGAGATTATAGAGAGAGAGAGAGAGAGAGAGAGAGAGAGAGAGAGAGAGAGAGAGAGAGAGTACACACGATATACGTGGTTCACCCAATGTGGGCTATGTCCACGAGAAAGCAGCCACTCAATGGCTTTAGTACTTCAAAACAAGAAGTAGTTTACAAAGGGATTATACCCTTAATGGAGCTCCCGCCTTGCTTCACTCTCACCACCTCACACTCACCTTGTTGCATCAACTTCACACTATGAAATGTGTGTAGAAATGGCCTCCTTTTATAGGCCAAAAGGGCTGCCCTCTCTTATGAGAGACAGCCATGTGTAGCCGCCCTTGTGCGAATAAGTCCAAATCCGACCCTCCAATCCGCCCATGTGTGGCCGCCCTTGAGAAGACAAGTCCGCTTTTGAATTCGGCCACCGGCCACCGGCCATTGACTTCCGACCACCGACCAACCGACCGATTGTTTTCCGACCACTTTCCGGCCACCGTCCGGCCATAATATTCCGGCGAAAAAGAATATTCCGGCGGAAAAAAAAGTCTCGGGGGCAGAGGCCCCCGAGGCCTTTTAAGTTGCCCCTGATTCTTGTCCGTGAAAATTTTGGTTTCCGGTGAGTGATTTTCCTTCACGCACGATGGCTTCTCCTCATAATGGGGGCCTTACAAATGTGCGCTTTTACCACAGAAAATTACAAGGGTAAATCAGTCTCCATACTTAACAGAAGAAGAAGAAGAGAACAATTTGAGAGAGTGAGGAACAATTCGAAGAGACCTCAAAGATCGATCAAGATGGAACTTGGATAACCAATCTACCATTCATTTAACTAGGAACAATTCCAAGTGACCTCAAGATCGATCAAGATGGAACTCGAATAACCAATCTACCACACTGTTCAATTTTTTTAATGGAGCAATCAACATTTTATAACAAGCTATTTTTTGCAAGAAAAAGTAATCAATCAAATTCCCAAAATTTCTATGAACCCGATCGTTAAGTGGACACTGTAGCAAGACAAGGATCGTAGAGGGCTATATCATATGGTGAGAGACTAGTTCTAATCACAATCATGATCACAAGGAATCAATGCTTCCAATTGACCTCAAAGATCGATCAAGATGGAACTCGAATAACCAATCTACCACACTTTTCAAAAAATTTAATGGAGCAATCAACATTTTACAACAAGCTATTTTTTGCAAGAAAAAGTAATCAATCAAATTCCCAAAATTCCTATGAACCCGGTCGTTAAGTGGACACTGTAGCAAGACAAGGATCGTAGAGGGCTATATCATACAGTGAGAGACTAGTTCTAATCACAATCATGATCACATGGAATTAATGCTCCAAAGCAATCCCTTAGGCCGTGTCCATATATCTGTATAGATGGCCATGTTGACTAGTGTATGATAACCAACTTCTATTATTTTCACTCTTGTAAGCCATGAATTGCTATAATGGGATGCACAATTATGGTGCCAATTACCCTATGACAAGGTGAGAAGTTCCAAAGGCATGTTGAACATGTGAAAGTAGCAGATATGCCAAGCCATTAAATCTAGACAACCTTCTAAATTGTTAGGTCTTCCCATGGTATTTACTATATAAAATGGGAAGAATGACCAAATTTGGAGGTGACTCTAGTTCATGTGGGAATAGAGTTTCCAAGGTTAGAACACTTCCACACTGGAGTTTCGAAACTATTCCCCAACATGAAAAGCAACCATCATCACCACAAGAAGATTTAGAAATTTTCTCATGTAGGAAAAGGGAGCCTTTTCCAGTATTTTTCATACAATGCATAACATCATGAGCTTCTGCTCGGGAGGCACCGCATACCTAGCTAGGTATGTCGTGCCTGCCTCAGAGAAGCTCATGATGTTGAGGTAAGTCATAAGGTGGGAATTATTGTGAGAATCTGTCCAAAACTTCTTGTGCACTTTTGCACGTGTTTGGATTAAGTGGCTATAACCTCTAATAGCACCTCACTTTATGCCCACTAAAAGGATTATCATATTTTATACATTGTGTCCACTTTCGAAGGGAGCTATCTTCTCACAAGCTTTTGCTTTTAGCAAAACTTTATAAAAAGGAACCTCTCCCTCTATTTTTCCTCTTAACTACAAACTCTTTACTTGAATACAAAAAACATCAAAAGTACTCCTTTGGTTACGATGTGAAACTCACCGTGTGAAAGCCTTCTTATATTGTAAGGAAGGAAGAAGGCAATTTGGGCATTCTTGATATACGAAGATAAGAGGACAAACTTGCAGCTAAGGTAAAGGAGCCAGTAGAAAGATGAATCGATGATTAGGGATTTGTCGACCTCCACTTATTATTAATTTTTTGGAGCACCAATAGTCGTATGTGGACAGCGGAGCGGGGCTTGTCTGATTCCTTGTTCGATCCTTGCTAGTGCTAATAAACTAAAGGGAAAATTACCAAAATACCCCTCTAATTTGTGGAAATTCCCAAAATACCCCTCAAATTAATTTGTCATAAATTCTCAAAATGCCCTTCAAATTTTCCAAAATTCCCAAAATACCCATGGTTGTGAGAGTAAATTTCTCCGAAAACAAGAAAATTTGTAGCTTTTCATAAGAAGAGTGATTGTCTACCATACAGGATGCTAAAACTAAAATTTGAGTTGGTTATGTAGGCTTTGGAGATGAATTGCTTCATTATTTTTAGACATAATTGCCCTTTTTTTGCGAGGTAAGTTGCGACAAATTACATGCTAAGGACTCAAAAAATGATCTTAATTGTTAAACAAGAATAAAGATTAAAAAATGTTGAAGAATCCAACAAAAATAGATACAAGGATATTTTGGGAATTTTTGAATTTTTAGGGGTATATTGAGAATTTCCACAAATTAGAGGGGTATTTTGGTAATTTTCCCTAAACTTAAATACCTCCTCCCTTTGGTACATAATTTTTATACACTTGAAGCTGAATTGGGCATCGTTCATCACGTACAGAGCACGATTCACGCGATGGTTTTTGTTGTGGTTAGCTGCTCTACAACACTTTCATTGCACCGCACTTGTGGTTTTTAGTATTGGGAGCCATGCTCTCAAAAATATCTAATGACTTGGAGGGGGCTATATTATCATGTAGGAAAACAGAGTCGTTTTCAATGTTTTTCATACAATGCATAACATCATGAGCTTCTGCTCGAGAGGCACCACATACCTAGCTAGTTACGATTGGGGGTAGGGGACCCCCCCCCCCCCCCCAACCAAGGCCAGCGGTCCCCTGCCCCCAATCGTGCCTAGCTAGGTATGCGGTGCCTCCCTCACAGAAACTCATGATGTTGAGGTAAGTCTCAATGTGGGAATTATTGTCAGAATTTATCCAAAACTTCTTGTGTATGGTGTTAAAGTTTAGGTGTTCAATGGATAATGTCCCTCAACCTGCTTTACTATCTTTGGCTTTGTCCTGCACAATTTTCACACATCAACCTATGCAACTTGCGATTGTAGTTCGCGGTGTCAGGGGATAATTGTGCGAAAGGTGAGCCGGGAAGGCACCGGGCCCCTGGCTGTGAGAGGTGCGGGGAAAAGAGATGCAGCAGGCACAATTAACAAGATAGAGTTCAAAACAAACGGTACTCTTAATTCCAGTTAATCCACAGTAGTCATCATTAATCAATCGTTAATGGAGTCTTAATGCTCTTTATAAGATGAATCCTGGCTTAAACCAGGTGCTAATCAAGAAAAGTGATAATGACCTGCTTAATAATGCCTTCTACTTCTTCCCGTTATGGCTTAGGAACATCCTCTTCCACTGGCCACTTTATTTGCCTTCTAGAATTGAATGGGTTTAGGCTCGGCTAATGGATTAGGATTAGGCTCAGAGATTATGCTTGGCTAATGAATTGAGATTAGGCATCGGCTCAGTTCCGTGATCCTGCATCCTTCAATTCCTTACTTGCTTTAATCCGTGACAAGGTTTTGCTCAAGCTTCGACCCCCATCTTCCTTGCTTGCGTGCCTTGCCATGAACTAGCTCGAGAGATTAGAAATCAAGCTTGATATATAGAGCTTAAGAATGGCTTAAGGCTTTTTTAAGAGGCTCATGAGATTTGGGTTTCGGGTTATGTTGACTCCGGAGAGAGAGCGAGATTAATTATGAGGTTAAGCTTATGATTATGGGAGCTTAGGAGCTTGGCCTCGAAAATCTTCTTCAAGAATGATGGAGAGCTCAGGAGGAGATTAGCTTATGAGATTATATGGTGAAGGCTTAATAGCTTAGAGCTTATGAGGAGGATTAGATTACGGGCTTGAAGGGATAGGAGGATTAGCATCGGCTTGAAGGTAGGAGGAGGAGATTAGGAGTATTAGCATCGAGCTTATGCTTATCATGAGGAGAAGAAGAACCTCCACACGATGATGAGACTTGGCTTCTTCCTCTTGAGAGGGTAACTCCACCACAACATGAGGATGAGAGCCGTTCCTTTTTTATAGATGCATGAGAGAAAAAAAAACCTATTTTCGGCCATCCCATTAGCGATATCGCTAATGGGAAGGGCCTCCTGATGACGTGGCAGCCAGGCGGATCAACAACGCGGAATGTGGCGAGAGTGGCTCCAAATAGAAGCACGATGGCAAGGTCTGCAATTTCCGTCTCTTGGGCGAGCTCATCTGAGCATCGTGCAGCCCGTCCCATGCTCCCTTCTGCCTGCGCAGCTCGCGCTGCCCTACCCGCCATGAAGCTCTTTTTTTTTGTTTTCCTCCTTTATGGCTTCACACACCTTGATAGTTAGGGCGGCCATTGGTTTTAATGGGCGGCCGATTTAGTTCATAAGGACACCACATTAGATATTATCCATTGGGCGGCCGCAGCATTGGTAAGGGCACCACATTTGACACACATATCGGCAAAGGCATTTTCAAGCACAACATTTCTCCCCTGGCCAAGCTTCCTTCATTGGCGGCATTCGGACACACTTACCGGCCATGCAATGTTGTATACATTCGGCCAAGGCAATGCCAAGCATGATAACCTTATTGATAATTTTAATTCCCGCATTATTTTTGTACACATACCGACCAAGGCATCGCCTGCAATTATTGCGTTCCAAAAGACGACATTCCAGACACGAAGCTCTGCAAAATTTACGGCACCATATTTGGCATACCTAGCTAGCAAAGCATTGCCAAACAAGGCATTATCTTCTTGAACTTCGATGCCCGTATCAACATTCCAAATGTGATACTCCTCAAACCAATTACTGCTCCATGCATTCCAAAATCCCAGCTGCAGCTCGCTGGCCGAGCGGACCGGAGTGGTATGAAACCGGCCCCCGGTGAATATTTACCGGCCAATATCTTGCCACCCGAAATCCCGATCACCAATCTGAAAAGACCGGCGTGCTTCACAAAGTGAGCACTTCAGCTTGACGCATTCATTTCATTCTTGTCCCTTCAGCTGCAGTTGGCCAATCTGGTACAGATCTGCTACCGACTCAACTTAAAAGTGTCATAACTTCTTACCCGTAGCTCCGATTGACGAGCCGTAAAGACAGGCATGTAGAGCTTTTTGAGTACTTCAACTCGGATTAATAAAACCCCAACTATGATCACTTCAATAATACTCACTGTTTAGCATTACCAAGACATCTTCTGACCCTTAGAGCCGCATCTGGCACACTTTCAGCTTAAAAACTGGCTTGTTAGCAAGCCCTTATAACTACTGATTAATCCTGTAAGCTTCAAATAAACCTGATTGGCTTTCCTTTGCTCGTTTTCTTGTCATAGGAGCAGAGCGGCTCGACATTCACCCCCTCTGAACCTGCACAACCTCCGGTCTGTGCCAACCGGTCTTCAAGCTGCATCTTCTATAAATACCTTGTGCTACTTGTCATCAAGCTCACGTAGTTGAAAAAGCTATGTAGAACAAAAATAAAGTGTAAATCATAACATCAAGAGTCAATTATCTGGTAGCTGTCCCATCACAAATCTTTGAACTGTAGTGGTCGTATCTCCAAAGCATGCAATTATGAAAATCTGTTTAGTGAACCCCACCAAACTCAAGTGCTCTAGTTACTTATGCACACGGCATGACCATCAGCTCTCTTTAAGGAACCCTGTCAAGCTCAAGTATGCCTTACTCTGTCTGCACAAGGAATGGTCGTCAAGTTCTTTATTCAAGTTCTGGTAGCAAAACCATCTCAAAAGATGTGAAGATACCTTAACAATTGTTCAAGATGTCAACTGGAATCTAGCCATGGAAGCTTACTGATCATATAACCAAAAAAACGACTGTCTCAGCATAAATCCAAAAACAAACCTACTGCCAAGTAGCCTGCTACAAGAAAATGAATGAAATCTTTGAATCTGGCAGTTGCTCTTCAATAGCTCCCAGGATCAAATGGAATAACAAGGAATTGCCCCAATAGTGGAGCAACATAGTATCCACATAAGCATACACATTCTGAATCGAATAACTTCAAGCACTTCTGCTCCAAATATGCTATGCCTGGATCTAGCAGAAAGAAACCATATTGTAGACCCAATAATACACATCCATAGTGAACCTGGTTTTGAAGATCTGTCGAATCACCTGGATCAAATACCATTAAAATCACATAGCATTGATGGCCTCCGCAGTATACTAGAGCTTCACTTGAAGCATAGTGCAGCAGCCACATATCATAAACTTTTGGTAACTTAAGGTTGTTACTAGCAAGAATCAAAGAATTCTGGCTTCCTTTACTGGTAGCCAGGACATCACTGACATAAGAATGAGGAATAATATCCAAATCCAGCCACATTTGGCACATTCTTGAAAGAAATGAAAATTCCTGAGTACTTTATGCATTATCAGGGATGATTTAGCATCATCACCCCTTCTAGCTTCACAACCATTACGAAAAATCTTAGGACTTTCTGGACCTGTATCATCAGAGAGATTTTTACCTGGCTCTTGAGGTTGATAATGAATAATAGCTTTGTCCTGGAAATCTTCATCCATAACATCTTTGAGAAAATCATCCTTAGAGGTCTCAACATTCTTCAAAGCTATAGGAGTTGGCTCCTCTTGCAGCCCATAAATAAGCATAGATGTACAATCCATGTCAATATCCTGTTCATGATTAGCATGATGTAGACAATCTTGAATATTGTCCTCTACTTCCTCATCTGCATCCATGCTACTGAGCAAGCCATTATAACTCGAAAAAGGTTCATCAGGGACCCCCTCTGAAGGGGTACATGCATCACAAAGATCTTCTATACTGCTATAACCTTCTCCTTCAGCTCGGGCCAAAAACCCATCAATTATGGAATCTGCTTCTGTGATAATTGAATCGGCAAACATATTGCCAGAAGCAACTATAAGATCATTGTCATTATCAGGTACATCCTGTGTTAGGTTCACAGCCTCGGCCACTTCAACAGCTATAATAGATTTGTTTGTGCAATCATCTATAATAAATCTGCTGCTCTGTTCAGCTATAGTGTCGATAGAACCATTAGAAGCCTGTAGTGGCTCATCTTCTTGATAAACTCGTTGAGAGCATCCCATGCCAAGGTCAGTAGCTTGAAAAAAATTTGCTGTACAGTCTAGCTCTTCACTAGAACCATTATTCGAAGTAACTTCCATGCGAGAAATCTTCGAAAAAAAATCATACATTTGTGTTTCAGCAGAAAAATCATCATGTACCTTTGCTTGGTTGCTCAAAATATGGTCCTTTGGAGTTGAATCTGCTTCTTCCAAAGCTAAATTTGCCTTGGCTTGACTTCTTGCAGAAATATGGTCCCAAAATTGATCATAATTAAGGAATTGCATATGGTCACCTTCTTCTTTATAGAAAATAAGCTGGTCTCGTTCTTTAATCTCCTTCATTGTTAACTCGATAATTCTTGAGCTTTCATGAACAAAACCATCTGCAAAATAGTCCCACTGCGTGGGATATGTTTCAGCCAGTTCTCGTACCTTATCTTTAAACTCGGAGGTTACAACTTCTTCAAAGGCTGAAATCATCCGATCTTTTGGAATCCGTCGGCTTTTCATCTCCGCTTTATAACATGCAAGGAGTCCATCTGATCATGCCCTTGAAAAATCCCATAATGTTCATGTACAGCATCAAGTGCCATCTCCACTGTAGCATCAATCTGCTCTTTCATCTTCATAACTTTTACTTCGTGCAAACACCTCTGAACTAAGCCGAACATTTTTGGCAGATCTGCTGTCACTAGATTTTTATCAAATCTATTCAGGTTGTAATCTTCAATAAACTGCTTCAATTCTGCTGGAATGTCCATCCTGACCTCCCACCCCGGCTCGTTTCACGTCGGGTTCACCAAGAATGTCTGGGGATAATTGTGCGAAAGGTGAGCCGCGAAGGCACCGGGCCCCTGGCTGTGAGAGGTGCGGGGAAAAGAGATGTAGCAGGCACAATTAACATGACAGAGTTCAAAACAAACGGTACTCTTAATTCCGGTTAATCCACCGTAGTCATCATTAATCAATCATTAATGGAGTCTTAATGCTCTTTACAAGATGAATCCTGGCTTAAACGGGTGCTAATCAAGAAAAGTGATAATGACCTGCTTAATGATGCCTTCTGCTTCTTCCCGTTATGGCTTAGGAACATCCTCTTCCACTGGCCACCTAATTTGCCTTCCAGAATTGAATGGGTTTAGTCTCGGCTAATGGATTAGGATTAGGCTCAGAGATTATGCTTGGCTAATGAATTGAGATTAGGCATCGGCTCAGTTCTGTGATCCTGCATCCTTCAATTCCTTACTTGCTTTAATCCGTGACAAGGTTTTGCTCAAGCTTCGACCCCCATCTTCCTTGCTTGCGTGCCTTGCCGTGAACTAGCTCGAGAGATTAGAAATCAAGCTTGATATATAGAGCTTAAGAATGGCTTAAGGCTTTTTAATGAGGCTCATGAGATTTGGGTTTCGGGTTATGTTGACTCCGGAGAGAGAGCGAGATTAATTATGAGGTTAAGCTTATGATTACGGGAGCTTAGGAGCTTGGCCTCGAAAATCTTCTTCAAGAATGATGGAGAGCTCAGGAGGAGATTAGCTTATGAGATTATATGGTGAAGGCTTAATAGCTTAGAGCTTATGAGGAGGATTAGATTACGGGCTTGAAGGGATAGGAGGATTAGCATCGGCTTGAAGGTAGGAGGAGGAGATTAGGAATATTAGCCTCGAGCTTATGCTTATCTTGAGGAGAAGAAGAACCTCCACACGATGATGAGACTTGGCTTCTTCCTCTTGAGAGGGTAACTCCACCACAACATGAGGATGAGAGCTGTTCCTTTTTTATAGATGCATGAGAGTAAAAAAAACCTATTTTCGGCCATCCCATTAGCGATATCGCTAATGGGAAGGGCCTCCTGATGACGTGGCAGCCAGGCGGATCAACAGCGCGGAATGTGGCGAGAGTGGCTCCAAATAGAAGCACGCTGGCAAGGTCTGCAATTTCCGTCTCTTGGGCGAGCTCATCTGAGCATCGTGCAGCCCGTCCCATGCTCCCTTCTGCCTGCGCAGCTCGCGCTGCCCTACCCGCCATGAAGCTCTTTTTTTTTTGTTTTCCTCCTTTATGGCTTCACACACCTTGATAGTTAGGGCGGCCATTGGTTTTAATGGGCGGCCGATTTAGTTCATAAGGACACCACATTAGATATTATCCATTGGGCGGCCGCAGCATTGGTAAGGGCACCACATTTGACATACATATCGGCAAAGGCATTTTCAAGCACAACATTTCTCCCCTGGCCAAGCTTCCTTCATTGGCGGCATTCGGACACACTTACCGGCCATGCAATGTTGTATACATTCAGCCAAGGCAATGCCAAGCATGATAACCTTATTGATAATTTTAATTCCCGCATTATTTTTGTACACATACCGACCAAGGCATCGCCTGCAATTATTGCGTTCCAAAAGACGACATTCCAGACACGAAGCTCTGCAAAATTTACGGCACCATATTTGGCATACCTAGCTAGCAAAGCACTGCCAAACACGGCATTATCTTCTTGAACTTCGATGCCCGTATCAACATTCCGAATGTGATACTCCTCAAACCAATTACTGCTCCATGCATTCCAAAATCCCAGCTGCAGTTGGCCAATCTGGTACATTTCTGTTACCGACTCAACTTAAAAGTTTCATAACTTCTTACCCGTAGCTCCAATTGACGAGCCGTAAAGACAAACATGTAGAGCTTTTTGAGTACTTCAACTCGGATTAATAAAACCCCAACTATGCTCACTTCAATAATACTCACTGTTTAGCATTACCAAAACATCTTCTGACCCTTAGAGCCGCATCTGGCACACTTTGAGCTTAAAAAATGGCTTGTTAGCAAGCCCTTATAACTGCTGATTAATCCTGTAAGCTTCAAATAAACCTGATTAGCTTTCCTTTGCTCGTTTTCTTGTCATAGGAGCGGAGCGGCTCGACAACGGCAAAACAACTTCTCTCTTGCATGTTTGTATTTTGCAAGGATTGTTGCTTTGAATCCATCAAAAATAATTCCCTTGGATCGATGTTTCTTAGGTAACGAGAAGGAGAAACATCTGCATTTTTGAATTGGTGGAAGGAGGTCCGAAATCTCCATTTCCATCACACCCTAGACCTACATTTTGTAGCCTTGGAGAGAAATGTGTACACCTTTTGCATTCGTAGAGGCCATGCTGTGGAGTTGTATTTCCAACCCAAGCAATCCTCGTGAATAAATGGCACATGGTCTTAAATGACCCCCCTAGCCATGGGATCGACGGCGCACGACTGAGGGCGGGGATCTCGAGGAGATGGGACGGCGACCAAACATTTGACGATGGGTGTGCATAAGCATTTCGTTGAAAATTATGTGTGTATGCTTGTTTGAGTTTACTCTCCGGATGTCCGAGTTTACAAAACCTATCTGAGTTTACTTTTTCAAAATTTGACGGCGTGACGCATCTCTGCTTTTATGCGAGCACTTTTCCTCCGTGGATCCCATGGCTAGGGGGTTATTTAAGCCCTTGTGTTCTTTAGTCCTGAGGCCAAGCATGGAAAGGGTTATGGAGTACATGATAAAGATGTGTCAAAACCCCTCACATTGACTTCCTAAAATTGCATGGGAAGCAAGCAAAAAAGTTCAAAAGATGCGTAAAAGCAAGATCTTGAGCACAGGATGGATGCAAGATATAAAAAAAGTGGTTTGGAAAATGGGATGCATTACACTTGCTACATGATGCCTCAATTGACTCGCAAGTGAATGAAGCTTTTCTACATCGCCAACGTATTACGTCTTGGGAGGAATCCGGTGGGTCACACTTCATACACTATACCACCCATATTACCCCCAACTATAAAACCATGTTTTTCACTCTGAAAGGGGAAACCATACTCACAGTTACATGCTTGAACCTATCCCCTTGTCAGTGATACGCACTATCGCATCCATTTGGCTTGGCTCCCACTCCCTTCGATGTGAGACAGGGCGTTGGGACAATGGAGAAGAATCAAATCAATTGTGCACATTATGATCACTTCAAGTTCGAGAGTCTGAGTACCACACACTACCAGAGTGCTCAACTTTTGGTCACATCCGAACTTGCTTCCCTCACATTTTTAGCCATGACTTACACCTACACACGTTCCTCTCCCAACCACAATGTGGGCTCTCGATTGCAACTCTCATCACCATAATTTGGAGCATCAAGAGTCACTCATCAACCACACACATACTACATCACATGTAACTTTGGTCCCATAGGTCATATTTGACCTCCGAGGACAATAAGCAAATCTATATATCTATCTATCTATATCAAAGGTTATTTAGTGAAACTTGTATACCGATTAGTGGATTTTCAGCAACTTATGCAAAACAACAACTTATGCAGAGGCAACAATTTCTTATTCATGATAATATTGTTAGTCAGGGATTGTTTAAATAAAATGTAATGCTTGGCACTGCCTGGCCGACATGTGTGCCAAATTTGGCAAGGCCATAACACCCCGGGCTGTTTTCAGCAAATACAAAGCGAGGCATCTCTCTAGTTGCAATCACCTATGATTTTGTCTTGAAGGCATGTGGAACTGTCTGGAATGTCATCTTTTCAAGTGCATTGATTGTGGGATATGCCCAACAAGACAAGGGTAGGAAGCTCTGCCTAGCTCTTTTCAAGATGCGAAGCAAGGACATTTCTCCTGGTGTAATTACCTATGCTTGCATCTTGAAAGCATGTGGCACTACGTAGAGCAATGATCATGTATGCGAGCTTTTTGTTCAAAATGTCATCTCTTGAAACGCACTGATTGCGGGATATGCTCAACACGAAAATCTCTGGGCTGTTTTTTCTCTAGATGAATCACCTATATGATTTCATCTTGAAGACATGTGGTACTATGTAGAACACCGATATGGGAAACATGATTCACAATGGCTGTTAAATAAACCGTCATTGTATATGCTAAATGTATGCATGTTTTGAGACAAGCATCTCAACCTCAACACATGTCACAGACCTTCAGCTTGGAGCTTGAAAATGGCTCCTTTTTCCATCAAAATTTCCGACCAAATGACCCGCTTCTCTACTCCAACGGTCTAAGACTTTCCCTAGCAATTCCTTTTGCTCTCGTGCTTAGTAGCATCCTAACATAGACTCAACCAAATCTAGCCATTCATCGCCACGCAAATACTCTTCCTATTTTCAACTTCGGTCTTGGTATATATGAGAACCCAATCCTTACTTGCTTTGTGATTTTTGGCCTCCAATTTCCCTCACAACATCGTTACAGGTTTACGCAAATCCAAGCTCAAATCCCGACTTACAGTTTTGTATGGAGGAGTTGGAGCCAATGATCAAGCCAATTAGAGTTCTTTGCAAAGTTGTTGGAAGATGCTGAGATGGCCAAAAGCCCTGGGTTGTTTTCAACAAATGCAAAGCGAGGGCATCTCTCCAGATGCAATCACCTATGATTTTGTCTTGGAGGCATGTGGCACTGCCATGATGTCCAGAATATTGTCTCTTCAAGTGCACCAATTGCGGGATATATGCAATAGGGACATGACAAAGATGTTGTGGATGGCTATTGGAATCTCGTCTCTTCAAGTGCATTGATTGCGGGATATGCCCAATAGGGACAGGGCCAAGAAGCTTTGGTTAGATTTTTTTGACATTCAAAGCAAGGACATTTCTCCTGATGTAATCACCTATGCTTGCATCTTGCTGGCATGTGGCACTACGTAGGAGCAACGATCACATATGCGAGATGTGGTGCTCTCGGGAAAGCACCAAATAGTGCTTTCTAAGTAAAATGTCATCTCTTGGAACACACTAATCATGGCATATGCTCAACACAAAAAGCTATGGGCTGTTTTCACCAAATGTGAAGCAATTTGGAAGACGCTGAGATGGGCAAAAGAACTGACGATGATATTGTTACTTAGCGGCTGTCAAAAACAAAATGTTATGCTTACACTACCTTGGTCGACATATATGCCAAATTTTGTAGGGCCAAGAAGCCCTAGGGTGTTTACTGCCAATGCAAAGCGAGGACATCACTCCAGCTGCGATCACCTATGCTTTCGTCTTGAAGGTAGGTGGCATTATGCAAGATGCTGATATGGGCAACAAAATTCACTCTTCCTATTCCCAACTTCAGTCTTAGGCTTCCTCTTGGTATATATCAGAACCCAATCCTTACTTGCTCTGTGACTTTTGGCCTCCAATTTCCCTGACAACATCGTTAGAGATTTACGTAGATCTAAGCTCAAACTTTGACTTACGTTTTTCACAAGGAGGAGTTGGTGCCAATTATCAACCGAGTTAGATTTTTTCGTAAAGTTGTTGGAGGATGCTGAGATGGACAAAAGCCCTTGGCCATTTTCAACAAATGCAAAGCAAGGGCATCTTTCCATATGCAATCACCTATGCTTTTGTGTTGAAGGCATGTGGCATTGCCTTGATGTCCTGGATATTGTCTCTTCAAGTGCACTGATTGTTGCAATAAGATGTTGTGGCTGGTTGTCGGAATGTCATCTCTTCAAGTGCATTGATTGTGGGATATTCCCAACAGGGTGAGGGCCAAGAAGCTCTGGCCAGCTATTTCAAACTTGCAAAGCGAGGACATTTCCCTGATGTGATCTTTTTTGCTTGCATCTTGAAGGCATGTGGCACTACATAGGAGCAATGATCACATATGCGAGATGTGATCCTCTCGAGAAAGCACCAAAAAGTGCTTGCGGAGATTTCTGTCCGAAATGTCATCTCTTGGAAGCTTGCGGGATATGCTCAACACAAAAAGATCTGTGTTGTTTGCACAGAATGTGAAGGAATTTGGAAGACGCCGAGCTGGGCAAAAGAACTCACGATGATATTGTTACTCAGTGGTTGTCAAAAACAATATATTATGCTTGCACTGCCTATGTATGCCAAATTTTGTAGGGCACGAAGCCCTGGGCTGTTTTCAGCCAATGCGAAGCAAGGAGATCCCTCTAGATGCAATCACCTATGCTTTCGTCTTGAAGGTAGGTGGCACTATGCAAGATGCTGATATGGGCAACAAAATTCACGATGATATTTTAGTAAGAGGCTACTGAAAAGGGACTGTCGGCGGAAAATCTTTATGCTTGGCATGGTCTTGGTTGACTTGTATGCCAAATCTGGAAGGGCCAGGAATCCTTACGCTGTTTTTGGTAGATACAAAGAGAGGACATCGCTCCAGATGCAATCACCTATACTTTCCTCTTAAATTCATCTGGCACTACGCAAGATTATATGCTAGACATGATACTCTCATACAAGCACAAAAAACTATCGATGGGTTTTGTCCCCCATATGTCATCTCTTGATGCACATTGATTGTAGAATATGCTCAACATGGATGTACCAAGGAAGCATGGGCTGTAATATCTAGATATGGATGGAAGTCTTTTCTTCAAATGAAATCACATACATCAAATCTTCAAATATTGATGATGAGACTGCTAGTCAAGGGCAATGAGCATTTTATCTGCAGTGTCGTCTGTTGGAACAGGTTGATTGTAGGATGCCCGTTATGGCTGTGACAAGGAAACATTGTGATGCTTTCAATGGTGGATGCGAAGGGATGTCTCACTGTCTTGGTGTCCACAATGATTGCGGGATATGCGCAACATGACAGGTCCAAGAAGCTTTGGCTGGCTACTTCCAACATGCAAAGTGAGGACATTTCTCCTGGTGTAATCACCTATGCTTGCATCTCGAAAGCATGTGGCACTACGTAGGAGCAATGATCACACATGCAAGATGTGGTGCTCTCGAGAACACGCGAAAAATTGCTTGAGGAGCTTTCTGTCTGGAACGTCATCTCTTAGAACGCACCAACTACGGGATATGCTCAACACAAAAAGCTATCGACTGTTTTCACTGAATGCGAAGCAATTTGGAAGACGTCGAGATGGGAAAAATAACTCGCGATGATATTATTACTCAGCAGATGTCGAAATCGAAATGCTATGATTGCACTGCCTTGGTCCACATGTATGCCAAATGTGGCAGGGCAAGAAGCCCTGGGCTGTTTTAGCCAATGTGAAGCGAGGCCATCTCTCCAGATGCAATCACCAATGATTTTGTCTTGAAGGTGGGTGGCACTATGCAAGACGCTGTTATGGGCAACAAAATTCATGATGACAATGTTAGTAAGGGGTTGTTGAAAAAAATCCAAACCTTCCTGGCCCCTCAATGCCAAGATTCTTGACGAGTCTCGGACATTGGAATGTTGTCTCTTGGAACGCATTGATCGCGGGACATTCCCAACAAGCACGATGCGAGGAAGCTATTTTCAACGGATACAAAGCGAGGACATAGAATTATATTTGCTTGCGCTATCGTTAGACAAGGACTGTTAAAATAGAACGTCATGCTTGGCACTACCTTGATCAACATGTATGCCAGATGTCGTGTGCTTTAGAAAGCACAAAAATTTTCTTGAGAAGCTTTATGTCCAGAATGTTATCTCTTTGAACATCTATACTATATATGAAGCACCTAAAATTTTTAAAGGAAGAAGAGACCCTCCATGTGTCACTCACTGCTTCACTTAAGAGAAAACTTTATAAGACCTTTATTCTAAAATGCAAAAGTAAAGGGTAGGAAGATTAAAACTGCAAAAGTGAATAGTAACATTGCAGGAAATGAAAAGACTTTTGGAAATTGAAAATCAAAGTCAAGGGTAGGAAGATTAAAAATGCAAAAGTAAATAGTAATATTGCAAGAAATGAAAAGACTTTTGGGAATTGAAAATCAAAGACTTTCTACTTTACACAAAGCAACTAAACCCATTTAAGTACACATAACAAAAAGACAATGTAAAGTCCAAAGGCTTTCTACTTTACATAAAGTAAATGGTCTAACTTAAGTGCACATAACAAAAAAATGACAATTGTTGTGGATATTTTATTGTTTAATAAAAATCTAATTTTTAAAGATAAATTTGGTTTTGTTTTTTCAAAGGGTTTTTTTAAAGACCAATATTGATATTTTTTAAAAAAATGTGCAAGTTTTTTTTTTGCCAAACTCATAATAGAAAGTGAATGTATTTAAATCTCAAAGAAATTACAAAATAACCTCAAGCTTAAGCTGAGCCTTAAGGTGTTGAAGATTATACATTTGTTCTCTTCCCTAGTCTACCAAGAACACAGTAGGTGTACTATAATAACAAACTTTCACTTATTGCAGCTTGCCACAACGACATCAGTGCATTTTGCAAACAAACAACTGTATTTAAAAAAAAATTAAAATAACTATAAAGAGACACTTTTATAACATTTCTTAAAGTGCATGAAAATTTGTTGAGCATTGCGTACCTGTGTTGGTGTCCTTCTCTCTCAATTTATCAGTTACTATAGTGAGTGCATGTATGTACATGACAGAGACATTAAGGACTCAAACTCCAACATTGAGTATATTTTTGTGAAGAGAGGAGGGCTTGCCTGCTTACGGCAAAGCTCCGCCATCCATGGAATAGCTCTCGATGCAGCTCAAGTATGTCGCTGGAGAGAGAGAGAGAGAGAGAGAGAGAGAGAGAGAGAGAGAGAGAGAGTGTTGATAGAGAGAGGAATTTCATGGACAGGCCACTATTAGATTTAGCAGGAGTACATCTTCTTGTGTGAATCACCTTTTGGGATGGTAGATAGGCCAATTTAACCACGTGCATACGCGTGCGCGCGCGCGCATGTGTGTGTGTGTGTGTGTGTGAGAGAGAGAGAGAGAGAGAGAGAGAGAGGTTAAAGGGGCAGTAATCAATCAATCAGAAGAAGAAGAAGAAGAAGAAGAAGAAGAGAGTTTTAACGTCGTAGGAAACTATCCCAAGAGACCTTAAAGATCTAGCTGACGAGGAGTTGAACTCAAGATCTTTTATTCAAGAGGGAAATGGCATAACCAATCTACCACACTTGGGTGATAGAAAGGTTATACCATTTTCCTCTTTTTATTGGCACACACACACACACACACACACACACCCCCGAGAAGAAGAGAGTTTTAACGTCGTAGGAAACTATCCCAATAGACCTTAAAGATCTAGCCGACGAGGAGTTGAACTCAAGACCTATTATTCAAGAGGGAAATGGTATAACCAATCTACCACACTTGGGTGATAGAAAGGTTATACCATTTTCCTCTTTTTATTGACACACACACACACACCCGAGAAGAAGAGAGTTTTAACGTCGTAGGAAACTATCCCAAGAGACCTTAAAGATCTAGCCGACGAGGAGTTGAACTCAAGACCTGTTATTCAAGAGGGAAATGGCATAACCAATCTACCACACTTGGGTGATAGAAAGGTTATACCATTTTCCTCTTTTTATTGGGACACACACACACACACACACACACACACACACACACACACACACACACACACACGAGAAGAAGAGAGTTTTAACGTCGTAGGAAACTATCCCAATAGACCTTAAAGATCTAGCCGACGAGGAGTTGAACTCAAGACCTGTTATTCAAGAGGGAAATGGCATAACCAATCTACCACACTTGGGTGATAGAAAGTTATACCATTTTCATCTTTTTATTGGCGCACACACACATCCACACCCCCCCCCCCGAGTAGAGAGAGGTTCTATGTATGTGTGGGTGTTTGGGGGAGAGAGAGAGAGAGAGAGAGAGAGAGAGAGAGAGAGAGAGAGAGAGTAGAAATGCTCTAATCAATGAAAGGAAGATAGGCGGAGAGAGAAAGATAAAGAAAGAGATCATAAAGAGATTGACTCTCATAACTGCTCATGTTAAAATATCCTCAATTTTTGGTAAAAGATGATAAACGGGATTTTCCTTGGGATGAAACAATGGGTCGCGACTACACGTACATGTATATAGATACATAGAGGGAGAGAGAGAGAGAGAAGAAGAAGAAGAAGAAGAAGAAGAAGATAAGCTCTATCTTCAATAAATCTCTCTCTCTCTCTCTCTCTCTCTCTCTCTCAATGAGAAGAGGCTAATTTGCACTACTTAAAAACAACTCTAAGAATTAATATAAATGGTGATGATTCTGAGGGCACTGAAGAAACAACCTAGGACTGTACAACTAGCCACATGGCAAATTGGAAAAACCAAAACCCAAATGAAAATTCACTCTTAAAGGATTAAAATTTTTCCATGGTAAGCGAAATGGAGATAGGATGACAGTACCCTCAGAAAGATATGCTCTTCCATCAAGAGCACACTTTGCAAACTCTCTCTCTCTCTCACACACACACACACACACACACACACACACACAACATGAGTGTGTGTATACACATACATATGTATGTGTATACACACACGCAACATGCGTGTGTGTGTGTGTGTCTCTCTCTCTCTCTCTCTCTCTCTCTCTCTCTCACACACACACACACACACACACACACACACACACACATGTTGTGTGTGTGTGTGTGTGTGTGTGTGTGTGTGTGTGTGAGAGAGAGAGAGAGAGAGAGAGAGAGAGATAGAGAGAGATGTATACACTCACACACACATGAGAAGAATCTAATGTAAAAAAAACCAAGGTCTTAGAGATCAATCTGACAAGTCAAACTAAAGATTTGTTAGAGAGAGAGAGAGAGAGAGAGAGAGAGAGAGAGAGAGAGAGAGAGAGGGTGAGCAATGATGTATGTGAAGATCCCCTTTTGCCTTGAGAGAGAGATAAAGAGAGAGTGATATATATATATGAACTCATGCATCAGCTTTCTTGGCTAATTGAACAACAAAATCTTAGAAATTATGATTAGAATATTTGTGATATGCAAGTCTGCAAATCCTCATAAATTATACACCATGTACACCAAGGCTATACATCCCCTCTATAGATCCTACAACAATGCCATGCTACGAGCAAAAAAAAGTATCACCTCTAAGTCATTTGCGAACCAATGGAAATCACAAAATAACCAACTCAATGGAACAATATAGCAACTTAAAGCAGCCAACAATCAAAAAGGTTAAAAGGATAAACACATTGTTGTGGGTGGATTTTCATTGGATTGTCTTCTTAAAGAGTTTAGATGTCATCTCCTCCATTTTTCTATATGAGATGTCCTTATTGATAGTTAGTTATTATAGTTGACTTATAGTAGCCTTGGAGGATGATCTTAATTAATAATGAAGCATCCAAGGATATCTTTGGCACTACCTCATCGATGCATAGAGAATGTTTGCACATGCTGCCACCTTGGGGAAAGATGAGGGAGGAGAGTATCACAGAATTATCCTGTCTTCTAATTAGCCGCAGCAACGCGCAGGTCACATACTAGTAATGATTATGCAATATGCTCAACAAAGGCAAGGCCACAAAGATATGGGCTGTTTTTAGTAGATGTGAAATGAGGGCATTTCTTCAAGTGTTGCATCTTGACCCTATGTAGAATGCCAATATTGAAAACGTAATTCATTATGATATTGTTAGTTAGGGGCTATTGCAACGAAAAATCGTACTTGACATTGCCTTGGTTGACATGTATGCGAAATGTGGTGTACTTTTTGAAGCACAAAAAGCTCTTGAGGAGTTGCATGTCCAAAATATTATGCCTTGGATTGCACTGAATGCGGGATATTCTGAACAAGGGTGGAACCAGGAAGCTCTAGGGTGTTTTCAACTGATGCAAAATGATTGCATCTCTCTAGATGTGCAATCACCTATGCTTGCATCTTGAAGGCATCTGGCAATTTGGGAAGACACTAGGTTGGACAAAAGAACTCACGATGATATCGTTAGTCAGGGGCTATTGTAAAAATAGTTATGATTGGAACTGCCTTGGTCACCATGTATGACAAATGTGGTAGGACCAAGAAGCCTTTAGCGGATGCAAAGCGACGACATCTCTCCAGATGCAATCGCCTAAGCTTTCTTGAAGGCATGTGACACTACACAAGACGCCGTTTTGGGCAACAAAATTCACAATGATATTGTTAGTCAGGGACTGTTGAAAGAAGAAGTTGTGCTTGGCATTGCCTAAAGTGAACTGATTGCGGAATATGCCCAGCAAGACAAGGCCAGAAAGTTCTGGGCTGCTTACAACAAATACAAAGAGATGGCATCTCTCCAAATGCAATCACGATGATGTTTTTAGTCAAGAGATGTTGAAAAAAGAATTCACGCTTGGAAATGCGATGCTTGACATATACGCCAAATGTGGTTTACTTCAAAAAGCTCAAAAAGTGCTCGTCAAGTTTCTTGTCTAGAATGTCGTCTCTTGTACTGCACTGATTGTGCAAGGGAAGCAGCTCTAAACTGTTTTTATCGGATGCAATGCGAGGGCGTTTCTCCAGATGTAATCATGTATGCTTGCACCATGAAGGCATGTAACATTTAGTAGGACTCCAATATGGGCGACAATGATATTGTTAGACAAGGGCTATTGAAACAAAACGTCTTGCTTGGCATTACCTTGTATGCCAAGATAGATCATTAAATGGCTTTTGAATGGTTTGTTCATCTCATCCCATGGTGAGAAAGTCGTTTGCAGAGTTGAAAACAGTAGACCTCTTGCATTCCAAATGGCCACTCAATATTCCACAGGTTCTCCATGGCCACTGCAAATGAGTAGTGTTGGACTCAAAGGTAGACAACGAATATTCACAATAATATTGGTGATAGCTTATGTTGATTCCAGGATATATCCAACTCCATTATTACAATCAAGCTTTGATATAGAGTCAAAATTTTGTTGTTGACATCGTCATGAAAATCGATGAAGCTTTGTTATGAAATAGCATTGTACTTGGATTGATGCAAATACTCACAGATTATTTTGGTTTTTATTTTAATTGTAAAACATTCAAAGTTATAACAATGTTTTATGGGTCCTACTTAAATTTCAGATTTTCGTGATGTTATTATGTTTCCTTGTAGTCAATGTTTAAAGAAGCCTGGACACAACTCCCTTACATTTACATACAAAAGATATTTGATTGTGCGGTGAGTAAGAACTACCACATTTTACCTTTGATCACTGAGAACACACTAAAATGAACGCACTAAAAATTGCACGCTGCCGTAGGAATGGCACATTCCCTCGTATTATAAAAATTGGGAAGGACTGTTCAAACTCCTACATGCAAGGAGACTTGCATGTTTTTTTTTTTTTCAAACATAAAATGAGAATAACATCTTAAAGTGAACATATTTCAAATTATCCATATCATCACTATCTTCAAATGACACAACTACACTCACACAAATGACAAGAATGCACACAATAGAGCAAGATTGAATCAACGAATTGATACGATCAAAAAGCTAGGGACATGTTTAGCCATATCAAAATTGGGACATGAAGATCATGGTGTTGTAAACACAAGAGTATGTCGACTTAAGGTAATAACATTTGTGGAAAACAAAGCACAAGCTCTCTCTCTCTCTCTCTCTCTCTCTCTCTCTCTCCATCCAAGATTTCTCTTTTGGGTTCTTGTTTTCTTTGACCTTTCGATTCGATACAATTCAATACAAAATGCGGCTAATGAAGCACTCTAGTTTGCTTCTGCATAAGTTTCAAAAATAGTTTTAAGAAGCAAAAAAGAGAAGGCAACTCTTGGCGTTTGCCCTTTAAAAAGAGTAGGCAAATATGTGCCTTCGACCTTTGGGCCGGATGGACGCAACTCATGATGTGGTGATGGTTTAATCGGCCTAATGCTGTGGAGTTATTCATGATCTCTCTCTCTCTCTCTCTCTCTCTCTGCCTGCCTGCGGAGAGAGAGAGAGAGAGAGAGAGAGAGAGAGAGCGAGCGAGCGAGCTCCGTTACAGAAGAAAACAAAGCACTCCTAGTCCTTAGCGGTGGCAGATGCAGTTTCTTTCACTAAGAGCTTGGGATTACATCTTGCATACGTGCAGAAAAGAGAAGAATCTGGCACATGCTTTGCGATTATGCTCCTACATTGGGGTTTGTGGTTTACTTACCGACGATCATCTTGGAAATTTGCTAGTCTCCACACTTGTGGAAGCTGGTTGCACTCACTACGCTCAACAAGTCTTTGATGGATTGGCTCAGACACATGAATGCTCATGGAATGCACTTATTATTGGGTATGCCAAAGATGGAGAAATTGAACATGCTTTTGTTTTGTATCGCGAAATGCAGCTCGTTGGTTTACATCCAAGCGGGCATGCTTTTGTAGCCTTACTAAAGCTTTGCTCCAGGCTGAAGGATGTCGACAAAGGTCATCAATTGCATTCTGACATTGCTGATATGGGTTTAGAAGAAAATATCTTTGTTGGCAACACCATAATTGACATGTACTCAAATTTTGGCTGTTTTGACAAAGCTGAGGATGTATTTAACAAGCTTCGATTAAGAGATGCTGTTTCTTGGAGCACGTTGATAGCAGCGCAAGTTAAACATGGGCATGGGAGGGAAGCATTGGGCCTTTTTGAAGAGATGCAACTGCAAGGAGTTATTCCTACTATACCTGCTTTTGTGTGCGCAATGAAGGCTTGTAAGTGTGCGGGGGATCATAGAAAGGGTTTAACGATTCATGCGGATATTGTCAGATTTGGGCTAATCGATACAGATCCTGGCATTGGCAACTCTTTGGTTGATATGTATGCCACTCTTGGCTTGCTTGCAACAGCTCAAGAAGTGTTTGATACACTTGCTGTCCGAGACCAATTTTCATGGACTGCTCTTATCACAGGATACTCTCAGCATGGGTTTCCTACGAAAGCGTTGGAAATTTTCGATCTCATGCAAGAACAGGAAATTCTTCAAGATGTTGTCACATTTATTTGTGGCTTGACCGCCTGCAGCAGCTTAGGAGATGCAGAAAAGAGCCAAGAGATACACGTAGAGGTTGCGAGGAGGGGTTTTCTGGAGAAAGATGCTGTTGTTGGCAATGCATTAGTGGATGCGTATGCCAGTTGTGGCTTGCTTGTGAAAGCAAAAGAGGTGTTTGACGTGCTATTGGTGCGAGATGTTGTTGCATGGACGGCTCTGATTTCTGGTCTGACAAAACAAGAAAATGATGAAGAAGCCCTGGAAAAATTTGAGCAAATGCAACAGGAAGGCATTTTGCCCAACTCTTATGCATACGTTTGCGGCTTGCAAGCTTGTGGTAACATAGGTGCAGCTGACAAGGGCCAAGAAATTCATGCTGAGATTGCAAGGAAAGAGCTGTTGGACTCTGATATTATCGTTACAAATGCGTTGGTTGACATGTATGCAAACTGTGGGTTTCTTCTGAGGGCACAAGAATTGTTCGACCGGTTCTTAGCTCGGGATACAGTTTGTTGGAATATATTAATTTCAGGGTATTCAAAACATGATTGTGATGAGGAAGTTTTGGAAGTATTTAAACAAATGCAGCATGAGAATGCAAGTCCAAATGCAGTAACATTTGTCTATGTTCTGAAAGCCTGTAGGGTGCTGGTGAAGGAAGGCCTAGAGTTGCATGCAGAGATTGCCAGAGGCAGTTTACATTTAGATCTTAATGTTGGGAATGCATTGCTTGACATGTATACGAGCAGCGGCCTGCTTGGTAAAGCTTTGGAGGTTTTGGAAGAGCTCCCACAGAGAGATGTTGTTTCTTGGACAGCTTTGATTGCAGGGTATGCTAGGTATGGCTGGTATGATGATGCCCTTAACAGCTTTGAGCAAATGCAGAATGAGGGCATTTCTCCAAATGCTGTGACTTTTGCATATGTTTTGAAAGTCTGTGGAACATTTGTATTGGCCGAAAGAGGTCAAGAAATCCATAGTGAGATTTTGGAGAAGTCTCTCTTGGAGTATGATGTCGTTGTCAGGAATACTCTGATTGATATGTATGCGAAATGTGGCCTTCTTGAGGAAGCACAAAAAGTGTTTGATGAGCTTCCAACTAAAGAAGATGTAGCTTGGAATGCATTGATTGCAGGGTACTCTCAAATAGGCGAATGTCACAAGATTTCTAGTATGCTTGTTGGAATGATTAAAGAAGCGCGAGACCCAGATATTCTCACATTTGTGGGCATTTTGAATGCATGCAGCCATGCAGGTTCAGTCGACAAGGGTTTTTTGTATGTCAAGGCAATGCAGGAAGATTACGGCCATATTGCAAATCTTGAGCATCTGACTTGCATAGTGGATCTTCTCAGTCGTGCTGGCCAGTTAAACAAGGCAATTGCAATGACTCAATGGATGCCATGCCATCCTAATCTGGTCACATTTCATACAGTATTGAGTGCTTGTCGAAGAGACAGAAATCTGGAACTTGGGCTGCAAATGTTCACGCATGCCATTGAGCTGGATCGAGGAAACGCTGGTACGTATCTTACCTTGATGAACATGTATGCAGATCCTGATTTGGAAACTTGCACGTATTCGACTCAAGGTAAAGATGCTGAGCATGTTGGTGTCATTTTGTAATCACTCACATGCTAGATGGAGAGAAAGAAGTAGTTGGCTGCCAGAACTGGAGCACATCAATAATCCAAACACATCTACATCAAACAATTGAACTGATTAATGTGAATGAAAGAGAGAGAAGTGGTGCTCATAACAACCACCATCAGTGCACATTCCCTGGATATCTATTGATTGATGGATAGTTTGGTTCGACTCGGCTGGGATGATCGATGATTCGACTTGGGTCGGATGCCCAATGTGTGTAACCAGAGGGCACCTCATGCCGAGGATGGAAACAGACTAACACAACCGGAACAAATATGCAAACACTTCAAATCCTTGAGCTGCAAGAGAACGTAACACATGAGATGAGACATAGTGAGGTTGAGTTCCCCACTACAATGCTCTCGCTCCTCAACTAGGCACCCCTTCCGGTAAAGCTTTAACAACTGCAGGGAGAGCCCACTTGTAAACTTTACTCACAAGATCCGAGTGCTAATGGCTCCCCCAAGGTACATATTTACAGACCCCTATATATCATTTGTATAAGGTAAATATGACCCCCTATTTTACGTTTTTAAGATTTTTAATTGAAAAAATATTATACCCTCGGCTTTTTATATAAGATTACACACAACCTTACATGACAAGACCAATCAAAGGGAGAAACCTTCTAAATTATTGAATAATCTAACCCTTTTTAAAAAAATGGCATGGTTTCCATGAATAAACAAAATATTTATTTGCATTCGTGTACCAAACAAGAACTCTTCTCGGAGAAAAGACGTGAACCTGATACAAAGAGGCGTTACTATCTTTTGTATTTAAACAACTACTGTCTCATGAATTGGAGGATAGGAAATGGAGGATAGGAAAAGAATAGGGATGTTGCTCACTTGGACAACTCTTTATGAGACCCAATAGTTTCCTTTCTTTGCTCCCCTCCCCCTTCCTAAGTTTAACCACTTTTCTCATTTTTAACTTTAGGGGGCTAATTACTTGGTATGGTAAGTTTCCTATGATCGATCCCCCGGGTAAGTTTTTCGCTACTTGTTGATTTTCTTTGTTTAACCAATAAAGTCTTTGCAAAGGTTTTTCTTATTGGCTTGCCATGAAGTAAGAAGATTCTCTCCTTTTGCTGACCGCTATCGTATTGTTTAGAGTTTACAAGGAGAAACTGAGTTTTCCAAACCAATGATTGCGAAAGGTCCATCTTAGCTTAGCCTTGAGCCACTCAGAAATTCAAGACAACCGGTTGAGAGGAGAACGAAAAAAAAAAAATCGTTGGGATTTTCCAAGAAGATAGTATACCGGATTTGGATTAAAGAGATGTGTATACTTCAATTTTTTTTTATTTTTATTTTTTTGGCTTATTGACGATATTGACGAAGAGCAAGGCATGTCTACAAAATAACCTACTACTACGAGCAATAAACCCAACAGATCATCATACTTGAATGATCGTGTACACATAAAATCCACAACAAAAATCGACACAAGAGGAGCAGAGAGCGAGAGGGAGAGGGAAAGAGAATGTGCAAGTGCAGCTCCTAAAGCCGGTGCTACACCGATACGACAAGAGAGGAGAGAAGAGAAGAGAAGAGAAGAGAGAAGAAGGACACAGACACTAGGTGCAATCTTCCCCCGTGCAAGAGTGATCAATTTTTTCTTGCACGTATTTATTTATAGATTTCTTGAATGCCCAAAATGAATATAGATTGTCCTCTCGGACATAAAGTGATGATAGCTTATAATGAGCTCTTTAATGATACAATGTTAATAAATATGATATCCCTTTGCATAGTCCATAGCCTTTTTCACCAATCAGCTGTAGTAATTAGATAATTAATAATTTTCATAATATACGTCTCCATTAGAAAGCAATTGTTCTTAGCTACTAAGTTACTTGCAAAGTTTACTTGTCAAAAATATGGTTAGAATCATGTGTATGAAAAAAATATTAAATTTAAACAAATGACTTTGCTTATGCCTATTGTCGTCCACATATTGCATATTCTAATGTCCCATACCACGAGAATAGACAACATATTTCATATCCTGATGGATTAAGATACCACTGGTCATAGCTATCTTTCAATAGTCAATTCAAGTCCAATCACATACACAACGTCGACAACCAATCATCATAAACCAGATCCAAACCCAAGTCCGATTCCAAATTCAAATTCAAATCACTTTTAATATATATATGTGTGCGTGTGTGTATATATATGTGTGTGTGTGTGTGTGTGTGTGTGTGTATGTATATGTATATGTATACACACACACACTATCTATATATATATATATATATATGTATGTGTGTGTGTATGTATATATACATACATATACACACACACACATACATACATACATACATACATACATATATATATATATATATATATATATATATATATATATATGTGTGTGTGTGTGTGTGTGTGTGTGTGTGTGTGTGTGTGTGCATATATAGATATATGTATACAAGTGTAGATTCGTCGATTTAGGCAAAACATCCTATTGGTGTCGATTCGCCAATTTAAGCAACACCAATTACAAAATCTTACTATAGTGGATGGCCACCACTGTCCCTATTATGATTTTCTTATCTGGATATATATATGTATGTGTGTGTGTGTATACATATATATATCCAGATAACAAAATCATAATAGGGACAGTGGTGGCCATCCACTACAGTAAGATTTTGTAATTGGTGTTTCTTAAATTGGCGAATCGACACCAATAGGATGTTTTGCCTAAATCGGCGAATCTACACTTGTGCTACCTAAATTGACGAATCTGCACTGATATTGTTTAAAGTAGCGAGTCTATTGTTTGTTGATGTGCTCCCTAAATCGGTAAATATGTACTCGTACTACCTAAATTGGCATTTATACATGGATAATTGGTGTTGCTTAAATTGAAAAATCTACAGCAGGGTGAACATTAACACACTGCCTAAATCAGCAAATCTATGTGCATAAAAGACTACACATATATTACCTACTTGATACCAAAGTGAAATAAGCTTGAATAGTGATATAAATGGTTGCATGGCATAATGATGCCAACAGTAGTTCCATTTAATACACATACAATGATGACAAAGAAATTGGTTGATTTTATAGCTCATACAATTAATGGAAATAAGTAAAGGAGCCATCTCTTTTAAAATGATGTTTCGTAGTATTCTGTGTTGTTGCAGATTGCTTGAGTGTAGCTTGTGAAGATTAATTGCAAAGAGAATAGCCTAACAAAGATTTGAACAAAAATAAGAAAATTGCATGAGTTGGTCCATAAATTCATAGCAGGATCATTAAAAAAAAGGTTAGGATAGTGGTACCTTAGTGAATTTATAAAAAAAGAGTTAGTGATTAGTAAATTTGTGAAGTATAGGTGTTTGGAGTTAGAGTGATATTGGGTCTGTAAAACAAATATATCTAGATATTGAGATGATATAGTGGAAAATCTTTGTGATGAGGGCATTGTTAAAATTCACAGGTTCAGGTTATGCTGTGCTTTTGGGACAAGGAAAAGGAGGCTAGTTTGCTAGAGAGACCGGACACACAAATAAAATCCAACTTCGAAGTGATTAAATGTACAACAATATATGGATTGATGGAAATTAAACAATTGGTAGACAAAAATTAAAACAACTTATTGTAAGAGGAATAAATGATTATACATGTGCTGATGTCTACACTACGCACAAGATGTTTTGTGTAAGAGAGAGAAAGGTGGAAGATTTAAGAGAGATAGACAAAATGAAAATTTATTCTTGTGGTATTATACACACCAAGAAAGCTACAAAAATTGCTAAAATATATTTACATGGATTTTTGTTCACCATGGATGCGATGAACATCTCCTTCCTAGGCCTAGCCGGCAGTGATTGAGGTCAAGGCCTTCCATTCAGGGCAAGTATTTTGTAGTTCTTGAGACATCCGTGGGCCGTACTCAAGGCAAGAGAAGTAAGGTTTATGGATGTCGTACCAGTGATCGGGTAAGGTGAGATTTGTGGATGGTATGTATTCGCGCTCATGGATTTTTTCTCTTGTGTCCGCGAGGTGGTCAGAAAGGTATGGGGAGTGGTAATCCCATCTGTCCTTGATGCAAACGTTCCAAAAATCAAAGAACATCCTGTTAAAGTATTGGCATCTCAATTGAACTGCTCAATGTAATCCCATTATTTAGTTTGGCTTTTAGGTATTTATTTTACTTATTTGTCAAAGTCTTGGGTAGGGGCAATTTACTAGGATTGCTATATAAGCAACCCTTGCCTCCATTGTATACACATTAAGTTATTCATTGCCAAGGTTGATTGGTTCAGGAGACTCTCTCTCTCTCTCTCTCTCTCTCTCTCTCTCTCTCTCTCTCTCTCTCTCTCTCGTGCACATGCGCGCTCTCTCTCTCCCCTTGGTCTCTGACATGGTATCACAGCAAGGTCGTGCTTGAAGCGCTTGGTGTGGAAAAGCAAATTTGGAAGACGAGAAGAAGAGCAGGTTTGGCCGTCGGTGTCCTCTCCTCCCCAATTTGCGTTTTAAAACATTGTTATGACAGCGGCACCAAATCCTTCCTCTTTCCCAACGTTTTCAAAAGCCGTCCCCCCCCCCTCCCTTCCCCCCAAGTTTCTAGCGTTTCGAAACACTACACAGCAGCACCTTGCTCCCCCCTTCCCTGCTAGCATTCTAAAATGCTAGGGTCTTACTGCACCTGCCCTGCCAACGCCCTGCCTCCCCCTCCCTTGTGCGTTTTAAAACACTAGAAATCAGCACCAGGCCTTCTCTTTTGCGTCTCGAGATGCCTCCCTCCCTGCAACGCTGCCCACTTTCATGCCCATCATTTTGAGACGCCTTGCTCTCGCATCCATCGACTCTGATTGCCCACTGGGCAATGGTGGTGGTCGGCTTGAGAAGTGTCCTTTTGAGGAGCAGCTTTGGCCCATGAGAGAGGGTGTGGAGCGACTTGGAAAGCAACTTTGATGAGAGCTTTGCGGAGTGGTTTGGAGAAGGCAATAGAAGCAGAGGGTGCGGTGAGCATTGTACGTGGAAGCGGCTTCATGCCAATCTTGCGGCTTCGGAGAGGTGATGGAGCTTAAGGGGCGGGAAGTTGGAGTGCAGAGGAGTGGTTCATGTGGGCTTGGGAGTTACTATTGGCTTGGTTTGTGCAGCCAGCTTTGGAGTGCGAGAAGGTACCGGATTACCATCGTTATGGCCCTCCCTTGCTCGAGCACGCCCGACAACAACAAATCGTCAACCATCCATTTAGCGGTTATACACTGGCACAATTCTCAAGGAACCCGGAAATTTGTTTGGCTTGAGGTTATGAAGTGAAAAGCAAATGGAGGAGTTCGCTAGAGGACAACAGAAAAGGTCAGTTGGACAGGGATGGCAATATCAGTACTCAGTTTGCTTGCCTCGGCACTCGGGAGGCACGCTCACAGTCATGATTGTGATTCGATGCTTTGTTTGGCTCGAGAGTTGGAAGCCAAAAGCAAAAGTAGGAATTCACTTGAAGACAACGACAAAGGCAAGCTCAACATAGATCACGGTAATAAACATTTGGCAGAGGAGATCGACATGGCACACGTGGCGGCAGCCACAGTGGCCTTGACGCCAGATTTCTAGTCAAATGACAGGTAGCTTCAGCCAAAGAGAGGCTTGTGAGTGGCAAAGAGGTAACTACTGTGCGCTCCTTGCCGCACTGTCGAAGCAAGGGACTTGCCAATACACCGTGTGCGAGCCACAAACGGCTCCAAGCACACAACAAGCCTAAACTAGCAAGCTCAAGAGAACAAAGGGTGTGTCACTCACCGCTCTACGCTCGTCTTCATGGTGGATTCCTCGCCGCGATGAAGAAGAAGCTGCAGTCGTGCCGCGCTCAACCGCTTCGCCGCCGTCGTGCCTTCGTAATGCTCGATCGCACACACACTCTCCCTCTCTCTCTCTCTCTCTCACACACACACACACACACACACACACGAGGAGGTGAAGAAGAAGAAGATGGAGATGGAGCAAGAGCACTCTTCTATTGCACAAATGAGAGAATGAGTAAAAATTAGGTTTAGTTGGCTTTTATAGGAGCTCACCCCATTCACACTTGGGCGCCCATGCTTAGCCAACTAACCCTAGCATGTTCGTGTTAGAGTGCGCCTCTCATCGGCGATCACTCTTACCCTTTTCCTATTGGTCCGACAAGCTCGGTACCTGACTCTAAATAATACAACGTTTATAGATCATAGGGTGTCCGTGTGCCGTGAGGGTTAACATGCCCCCCTTCCTGATGTAGATTCCGTCCTCGGAAGCTATTGAGCTGAAGCTTGGTATGTCCATGTTGTAGAGCATCTAGATTTGAATCTGCAAGGCAAAGTCACTGTTTTAGCAAGCGGAATTATATTGCCATAAATCATGAGGGGAATGTAAAGTACATGTGGAAATGAGTAATTGCAAGACTTATGAAATGTTAGACTACCATTAAGGACAAATAAATTGCACTTTGAGTAGATTAATTAATCAAGGGTTTTGAGCTTATGGGTGAGTCTATCAATTAGTTAGCTATGACTAAGGTTAAAACAACTACTCTAGTACTAGCTAAGCTAAGAAGATTATCTAAATGCAAGATTCCCTAATTATGCTTTTCAGCTTTGATTAGCCAATTCGCTCTCACAACTGCAAACAAAAGCTTGAAATGTTAACTGTAAGCTCAATGGAAGTCTTTTAATTTTTCTTTATCTTTTTTTAATACCTTTTCACTTTGGGTCACAATCATGTGACGTGTGTGCTTATTTTGTATGTCCGGGGTTTTTTGCTTCTCAAGGAAAAGCGCCCACACTGGGAACCTCTAGGGCTCTAGTACCATAGACAATACATGTGAGTGAAGTACCAATTTAAGCAGGGATTTCTCTTCCAGCTTAAAATTTTATAGTGTGGCACTTTGATTTTTTGTTTGTTCATTTTCAGCATTTTAATTTTGTAACTTTGGGGGGTCATATAACACTGTTACCCTCCCCAGGCTCATCACATTAGTAAACTCCCTTTATAATACTTAAGCTAAAGGTCACTAGGGTTAAGCCCACTAGAAAGCCCTAGTACATTTCATACAATGCTGCCTAAATCCGATTAAGAACCTAAGTAACCATTGTTTATTAGGAAGGCATTCCCCATGGTATTAAGAGAAGATCTCTAATATCTAACTTGGTCAAACTAGCTTAGTCGGACTGCTTGATTTTTAAACCTAGACAAGTGATTATGACAAAACATTACATTGAATTAAATGTTTGATACTAAGCCAATGCGCTGAATATTATGCTACCAATCACAATCAAGGCAGACAAACATGGATGCAAAAAGATAAGGGGCAATGCTAATGGACAAGAAACACCTGTTTGTGTCGATGGTCGTGCTTGATCTGAAGTGTGAACGAGAGAAAGGTTCCATGAAGGTCCAAATCCTATCAATAGCAACACGCTCCTGTACACACTAGAAAACAAAAGGAATACCTCCAGGAGGCACATTAGTGGGAAAAGAGAACTTTGCTAATCACTCAACTCTAAAACAGAAACACTCCTATCGTACTAATCTTACCTACCCTCCATCACTCAAGTGATGAGGATCAAAGGTGTTTTATGGCATAGGTTTCTGTTTCACTGTACCAGATGTGACATGTGTAGGTCTGAGTCAATGTTTTGACTTTTATGTGCATACTCGTTTGCTAATTGCTCTTGCTCTTTATTTTTTTGTTTTTTGTGAGTATAAAGCTTTATATGTACATTCCCTAAGATTGGAGATTAAGAGGTCAGGGAAAAAGGTTGAGAGGGAAGCAAGTGAATGATGACTGTCAGCAAACACTCCCCCCTTCCTTGGGTAGATCATACCGTTTGAAATGAGCTTGTCACCCTTTGAAACCAATTGTTCCAGTTGGTAATAGGTGATGATTTTTGCCAGTAGTTTTCTATTACCCTAGGTGCCTCGTCAAGCTGCAAGGGTGGTAAAGTACTCTCCCAGGATCGAACGTGAATTGGTTCATCAGGTGATTCTTGAACACTGGGAGGTGTGGATTCTTTTGTAGCTTCATGGAGGTCCACTACTATAGATGGAGGCTGTGTAGAAGCTTTTATCTCTATGGATGTATTACATGAGGAGCTAGAATCTTCATGGGACTCCCCCCTTCCTGAGCTAGGTGGAACAAATCGTTCTTTCTTTGGTACCCAAACTAGCTCGGGAGCGGGTGTGTAGCATTCTGTGATTGTTTTCTTTCCACGATCATTGATTCGTTTTGGAACTACGGGATTGGGCTCACTTGGGTTAGGTGATAGGTAAGAGCACAATCTACGTTTTGGCACCCAGATTTGATCATTTCCTTGATAGTAGCCTTGGGCTTCCAATAGTCGTTTAGGGATCCATCGCAACATTTTCTTACTTTTCTTGGAGCGAGTGGTACGTTTCTTACAAGGCTTCTGTTTTTTAGCACTAGCTATGGTCACTAAAGAAGCTTTAGGGACCCACTTGTATGTTTTCTTCGTTACATTAGGATGAGTCTTGTCGGGAGCGATATGCATTGCTTGTAGCATATTTAAGGGTATAGGCATTTCATCCCCCTCCGGTGTTACCCAGGTCGTCCCCCTATTTCCCCAAGTGTCTATGGTTGCTGCTAGGTGGACCCAATTCACATTGTCCGACTCAGTCATCCCAGGTAGGATATCCATATAAGGAGAATCTTTGCCAATGTCTGTATCCTTCTTACAAGTGTAACAATATTGTAGTGGGGCCGAGTGAACTGTGGTGTCAGAGCGATGATCAATAATGGTTTTACTCCCTAAGGGGTGTACCTTACCAGTCACCAAATCCACTCTAAGGACAGAGTCTTGGAATTGCAAATAGACATGATTTTTAGACCAATCGTGAACCATTTGTGCTTCCCTCATGAATGGTCGTCCTAAAATCATTTCATATGACATAAGGTGTTTAGAGAAATCCATTACAATGAATGTATGTCGTACCTTGTGTCCTAGAACTTTGATCTTAAGATCCTTGAGCATCCCCATAGGTTTGGCTATGGTACCATTTGCCATCTTTACCACAATGTTAGTAACACTGAGGCGGGGTTTTCCCATGGATTCCCAACAATCTTTTGTAACGATGCTAACTCCCGCACCACCATCAAGAATTCCCTTTATAGTTAATCCCTTGGTAGTGATGGGTAGGGTCGCATTAGACTCGTCGCCTTCAAAATACTGCCCTAATTCGTTAATGGGTACCTCGATCACAGACTTGTGTCCATCTAAGTCAAGTGATTGCACATGATTTTCCTCATCAATCATAATCGAGTCAGGCCCATTTGGTTGCGCAAACTGTGGTAATCCCGTTCGTAGCTCTCCGTTAAGGAATGCTCGAAGTGCAAGGAATAACTCAGGATCTCCATACAACTTTGCTATGATCGTGGTTCGGACCTCAGAAGACATGAAGTCCACTAGTTTGGCAACATTCATTGGCGTTTTGCAGGGTGTAGGTCCTTGACTAGGAACTGGTGAGGATGGAATCTCATATTCCTCAATGGGATCAGGTATTCCTTCGTTAAACATCCTTTCCAACAAAAAGGGTGTATGCTCACTTTCTGATGTCCCGTCCTCACTCCCTTCTTGGATGATACTAGATATGGCTAACGGTCTATGGTTCATGTGGGGTGGATGAACTTGCATGGGAAACACTGTGTCATGAATTTTGACCTGCATGGGTTCTGGTTCTAGTTTCCTTTGAGTCTCCTCCACTAAACCTCTTAGATGTTTCACCTGCTCAATCTCGTCTACTGGGTTTGGGTACGTCCCAATCTTCTTTTTACGATTCTTCCCTTTTTGCCCCTGCGGTTTATCTTGGGGGTCTTGGATTGGATTTGGAAACACTTGTGGTGTTTTCAGAGGCTCCTTATGGTTTTCTCTTATTCGGTTTTCATTTGGTTCCATGTTACGGTTTTCTTTGTCGGTCTTTCTCTTTGTGGTATTGGTTCTAGTCTCCATTGTCTCGACTGAATCTAAATCATCCTCGAGGTCATTCATATACACGGGGTCATCTCCTGTTCCTATGTTTGTTTTGGAACTTGGCTTTGAATTTTCCGTATTCTGTGACTTCTTCCTTCGTGTCTTCTTTTTCTTTTCTTGGATAACTGACGCGGTATCTCTCTCTTCGAGGATATGTCCTGGCCCTTGAAGCATGGACCGTGTAATCGCATAAGCGGGTGCGACGGGTGGTATTGGCGATGTCACACTAGCAATTTCGACCAAATTCAGGGGTGTGATTTTAGGCGCATTTGGGTTATAGGGGCATTGGGCAATCAAGTGATCTATGCCACAACGATTACATGTGACTATTGGCATTGCAAACGTGCTCCCTTGATTCATTTGCATCTGTGCAGCATTCTTTTACAGCCTAATAGGGCACTCCGATGCTCGATGTGGTCCACCACACTCGTAGCATTGAAGAGGTGGCCTCCTAGCATGGGTGTTGATATTTTGACCTCTGGATGCGAGAGCAGCAGCTTGATAAACCGGCTTGACTTGCCCCCAACAATCTTCCATGTAGTATATAGGACACTCTTCCAATGTATCAAGACTGTAGGCAATACTAGTGTCTATTTCCTCCTCACAGCCATCTGCATAAGCATTAGATGGCTCGCAACCCACTTGGTTCATAGGGGCGACCCTTGGATGCGGGGGCTGCGGTCCTAGCACAGGAGGTGGTAGCGGTGTAGCTTGTACAACATTTTGAGATCTAGGGACCATGTGTTGCGGTAGTTGCTCAACAGGTGGAGTAGGCATCAATACAGGAGCTCGAGGCGCATCCGTCCAGGCTACAGGTGGTCTATTTGCCATCATACGTTTGATCATTAAACAATCCTTAGCTTGGTGACCATACCTACCACATGCGTTGCAAGTTCCATTAAATTTTACTCTAAACGTAGGGCACTCACTAGTGCTATGTGGACCTAAGCAAATGGAACACCATTGTTGCTCCCTTCTTGGATACATGTGACTATTTTGAGGGGGTCGATTATCCTTAAGAGACTCTTGGATTGCCTTGGTGAGGTCTGTCAAGAATGTCTCAAATACCTTTGGCTCATTGGCAATGGGCTTTGCAGTCATGGGTTCATACTCAATGGCTTGTGAGCTAGTGGATCTCGTGTCAGTAGACACCCTCATGCCTGCTATCATCAAGTTGTCCTCCAATTGGATTGCATTGGCAGTGACATCTTCCCAGGTTGTGATACCTCTAATCACTAGTCCATTATAGATTCCTTCATTCCTCAACCCGCGAATGAATCGATCAAGCAGTTGGTTATTGTTGAAGCGCTCATTTACAGGGCAGCGAGAGTTTAAGTGCTTTAGACGACTAATGAAGTCCCTTACTGACTCTCCTTCCTTACGTTCGGCCTTCTGTAGCTGAGATGCTACACCCCAAAGCACACCTTCTCGTATGTACTCCTTTAGAAACAACCTTCGAAGGGTAGGGTAGATTGTTTTCTCATCCACCCTTAGGGTCCTATACCAATCTCCAGCCTTCCCACTTAATGTCAAGCTTAAGGCATTGCACTTATGTAGTTCGTTGCGTTCCCCTAAGGAATCACATACTTGTTCAAACACTTCAATGTGTTTCCTAACATCTTCGTCCCCATTGAATTTTTGCGTGAGTTTGGCAATTTGTACTGCCTTCCTTCTAGGCTCTCTATCAGATGCGTGACGCATATTTTCCGCGATAGATCGACCTATGGTTTGAGCAAACGCTGCCAAGTCACCTATGTGAGGAGGCAGGGCCGGTGGAGGTACTCTTGGAATCATATGTGGGAGAGGGACGGGTGCCGGTCTTGGCATATGTGTGGATGATGCAGGATATGGAACATAACCGGGCATAGGTCCACTCGGATAAGGGCTAGGGAGCGGCACTCGAGGAGCATAAGCAAGTGGTACAATTGGAGGTGTGGGGGCCATGTGTGCATAAGGGTCTAGAGGCACATATGGTCGAGGCCCCATATTAGGTACTACGACACTAGGTAGTGGCACTGCGCTTACCGTAGATGTCATCGGTACATTCTCTGTCAGGCTTATCCCTGGAGTGAGCACTGTGTTTTCCTTGATAGAGGGTTGAGCCAAGTTAGGGAAGCTAAAGTTTTCGCTCGGAGGCTCAGATTGCATAGAGACCCCAGGTGAAATGACGTAAGATGGGTCCATGGGGCTCATTAGAGGAGTCTCCATTTGTGATAGAGTAGGCTGTTGAGCCTTGCTCGTATCCAGAAATCTCATGGAGCCAGTTGAGAGTATATTTACCCCTCGGTTTTGCCTTTCTGATTGAATAATGCCATGGATAACATTACAGATCATTTTCTGTTGATCTTCGATGCTCGTGGCACTAGAGGTGGATTGTACAATCTCTATCCATCCTACATGGTAGGCGTGGCCAGAGTGTAGATCCGTCAACACCTCAGTGTGGAGGTCGTATGTCCAATGATCATTAATGAACAATCCTTCTAGAGTCGACGTGTTAACGGTTTCTTGTGAGGTAGAAGCAATGTTGCTCCCCGTGGTTTTACTTGTCACCAACGGTACTCTAGAGGGAACTTCTGAAGGAGGCAGCTCAACAGGGCCTTCTTGGTAAGAATTTGGTAGGATATCCATATGGACACTCTTTGGGGGTGTGGGGTCCACGTGCGATGTGAAAGGAGAGTCCACTTCCCCACCCCCTTCGTGTGCTTCATTTGCATCAGGTTCCGAGCGAGTAGCTCTACCTAATGTTTCCATGAAACAGCTAAACATACTAGTACTAGGCTGTGGAGCTTTGGGAGGTGCATGGCCTTCTCTCTCAGTGTTTTGGGTAGGGTATGCTTCCATGATTTCTGAGTCGGAGGAGGAATCACTAGCGGCTATTTTAGGGTCTTGGGTGGTGCTACCTTGTGTCCCCGCTGAGGGTCTAGAGCTTATCGTGGATGGGTAATGGGTGTCCGTATGAACAGAGGCACCCTCAATATGCTCGTGTTCTAGCACCCGCCCAGAGCGTAAGTGCATGTGCTTTTGATACCCTAAGGTGTCAAAAAGCTGCTCTAGGAGGCCTTGTGACTAGTTTTTAGCGTGTTTTTTGTTTGTTTTTTTGCTAGATTTTTTAGAGCGTGTCGTGGAATGGGCCGTGTGATAGCTCGAAATGAGCGTATCGGTCAGAGGGTCGTGCCGTGCTTTACAGCCCTCCGTTTGGTCACTCTATGCCCTCGGAATCCCTAAAACTGTCAATTTCCAGTAGGGAACTAGGCCCAAACTAGAAAGTCTAAGGGTGCAAGTGGGAAGAGAAAGGAGGAGAGTGGAGGACTTGTCCCACATGCTCTCATTCTCTCTTGAGGGAGTAGGGTATATATATAAGAGTGAGTCTAGTATATATCATAAGTATGAGGACTGAGGCTTGGGCTTGGGCTTGGGCTTGGGGAAATGATCCCGATCTATCTTTTATACAAACCAACCCGTCCGTTTTAAGAGTCACGTTTTTTATTTTCGAAAAATTTCACCGCCCGCTCACTCTCGCGTTTTTAATTTCCGATTTTTTTTAAAAAAATATTTTTTTTTCGGATTTTTTTTTCAAAAAAAAGGTTTTTTTTTTTTTTGGTGCAGAAAATACAGAAATTGAAAATGCAAAAATGCAGAAAATTGAAAAAACGCAGAAATGCAGAAAATTGCAGAAATTGAAAACGCCGAAATTGAAAATGCAAAAATTACAGAAATTGAAAAAACGCAAGAAATGCAGAAAATTGAAAAAGCACAGACAATAGCAAAAATTGAAACTTCACAGAAAACGCAAAAAACAGAAATCTCCACACACTCCTTCCCTGCCTTTCCTATGATAGAAATTGCACCACAAGGAAGCATAAAGTGCTAACCGAGCTTAGTGTATGGCATATCCCCGGCAGCGGCGCCAAAAATGTGCGCTCCTTGCCGCACTGTCGAAGCAAGGGACTTGCCAATACACCGTGTGCGAGCCACAAACGGCTCCAAGCACACAACAAGCCTAAACTAGCAAGCTCAAGAGAACAAAGGGTGTGTCACTCACCGCTCTACGCTCGCCTTCGTGGTGGATTCCTCGCCGCGATGAAGAAGAAGCTGCAGTCGTGCCGCGCTCAACCGCTTCGCCGCCGTCGTGCCTTCGTAATGCTCGATCGCAAACACACTCTCCCTCTCTCTCTCTCTCACACACACACACACACACACGAGGAGGTGAAGAAGAAGAAGATGGAGATGGAGCAAGAGCACTCTTCTATTGCACAAATGAGAGAATGAGTAAAAATTAGGTTTAGTTGGCTTTTATAGGAGCTCACCCCATTCACACTTGGGCGCCCATGCTTAGCCAACTAACCCTAGCATGTTCGTGTTAGAGTGCGCCTCTCATCGGCGATCACTCTTACCCTTTTCCTATTGGTCCGACAAGCCCGGTACCTGACTCTAAATAATACAACGTTTATAGATCATAGGGTGTCCGTGTGTCGTGAGGGTTAACAACTACTCCCTATAATCAATTTGGACCCTTGTGTTGGAGTTCAAGTTATTGATATTTGGACCCGTAGGTTGGAGTTCAAGGCACATGCATCTAGTAGGGAACCAATCAAATGTCTAAAACACTATGGATGGGCTAGCCAATTCATTGTTGTTGGTCAGATTATGGAGAGGATGTGTTTCAACACTTCATTATCTTGGAGTTTTATATTTTGGACGTGATATGTTCACAGTTCATGAATGGGGATTACTAGACGTAGTATGGTCTATAGTTCAAAGTTTCTACAAAGGCAATCGATGCTCAAGATGGCATTACTTTCATGTAAAAATTTGAGGAGAGAAACACCGAGGTGTATTCCAGTTGGTGGCCACTACTGGGGTGTCCATGGTAACTTCTTCATCGACTTGGTCTCACTATTGATCTCCACTACGAGTTGTAGAGAGGGTGTTAAAGTTTTGGCATCTCAAGTGAACTGCCCAATGTGATCCCATTATGTAGTTTGGCTCTTAGGTATTTATTTTACTTATTTGTCTAAGTCTTGGGTAGGGCAATTACTAGGATTTCTATATAAGCAGCCCCTTGCCTCCATTATATACACATTCAATTATTCATTTCCAAGGTTGATTGGTTCAGGAGACTCCTCGTGCTCACTCCCCTTGGTCTCTACACTTTAGGATACTCTCTCTCTCCTTCTCTCTCTCTCTCTCTCTCTCTCTCTCTCTCTCTCTCTCTCTCTCTCTCTCTCTCTCTCTCTCCCCTTGGTCTCTACGCTTCCGCATTGTCGACTTTGACACATCCGTGGTTTATGGTAATTGTTAAACATGATTATATTGTGATGGCCACTATTACCACAAGATTTTTCCAAATACATTGTGAAATAAGTCAGGGGAAACATAATGAAAATAATAATATACAATGTTTTTAATGATCCCATCCCAGACTCTGAGCATAACCATGGGAAAGAAACCCCATTTTTGGTTTAGAAGAAGTACCTTACAGTTCTGGGTGGTTTCTACTGTCAGTGAATGCAGCAAATCAAAGGCATTTACGTAGAGGACTTTATTTGTAACACGGATTTCTCCAGCAAAAAGTTTTTCATTAGTCCATTTGATGTTGTCTGGGTAGAGAATACCAAAGTTGAGAACATCACCAAGCTTGGGCTAATCTTTCGCGTATTCATGCTAGACAGGTAGGGTATTGGGCACCAAGTAGTCTGTATTTTCTTGGCCATTAAAAAAATGACAGAGGACCTTGGCGGCCCAACAAACGTTGCTGCCAACTACATAGTCTTGTAGGATGGAGGTTTCGATGTCTCGCCATGATAAAATCGTGAGAGAAGTAGAGAGATAGGGAAAGATGGAATTACTTTAATCCGCATGAAGACTTACTATAGGTTTGGTGCTTTGCGAGTGTTTGTATCCACACTGGTTGAGCTTCTCATTCTCGCAACTTTTGTAGTTGTCTAAGTCGACTTTACGCTTTTCTCCCCGATGGTGTTAAGTTTCTCCCATTGGAATGGTTGTTCACTGCAGAATGTGGGCGAGGGTTTATGGACGTGTTATGAAATGAGAGGGTACCGGATGTAGGGTTTTTAGAATGTGGGCGAGGGTTTATGGACATGTTAAGGAATGGAGGGTACCGAATGTAGGGTTTCCAGAGGAGATTAAAGATGGGTAATTAGGGTGGTGTGTAGGGAGCAAGGAGAGTAAAAGAGGGAGGTAGTATGGTTGAGAATGTGGAGCGAGGACTTGAATTAAAAATGTATGAGGTAGGGAAAGAGTCGAGGTGGGAGGGGGAGAATTGTAGGCCCAATTAGTATGGTAGCTCGTAACACTCAATCTCGATATTTTATTGTTGCCACTATTTATGTGATAAAGTGGGCGGAAGCCAAGGCGACATGCAAGGCTGATGCAAGGTCAACCACCAAGTTTCTCTTTGAGAAAATTATTACGCGATTTGGTTGTCTCGTTGAGATTGTGAGTGACAATGGTACTCATTTTATAAATGGAGTGATAAAGGAACTCACGACAAACTTCATGATAGCCCACCATAAGTCTACACCTTATTATCCACAAGCAAATGGCAATTGCTGGGTGAATAGGGGATAATATAAATGACAATTATATGCTAAGATAGGAAATATAAAAAAACGAGTAAATAAATCACTTCACAGTTGAGCATGTTTAGAGGGTGGTGGTTAATTTGCATGGATCTATGAAGTAAGCAGCATCATCTGAAGAGAGAGAAAGAGAGATTTGAGAGGCTGCAGTAGTCACATGTGGGTTATGATGGGGGGGATGAGTAACCCAAGTCATTTGATGAGGGTGAGTGACTATAAGGCAGAGAGAAAAAGAGCGAGAGAACTGTGGTTGTTTGTTGAGAGATTCCAAGAAAGATTCTCTAGTTTACTCTATCTCCCAAATAATTGTAAGCGTAATTTCCAATGATGTAGACTTCCCCATAATTTAAATCTAAAACTGATTCTAATGAGAAACCCAAGATGTAATTGTTGATGAGAAGAATGGTAATTCTTGCTTTTGTACCATAAAACCCCGAGCCAGGGTATAAAAGGCAATCTTGTAATGTTTTTTGGATGATGGTTATTATGAAAAAGAACAGATAAGGTTTTCTCTCTTTAAATCATGTGTTCTCTCTTTCAATGTGTCTTTGAATTTCTAAGGGCACCACTCTGTTTGTCACGACAAGCTCCACATGTGAATCGCTACATTGCAAAGCGTCCTGTAGAAACCCAAGAACTTCATCTACGACCTTTCGTGTGACATTTGTCTCTATCGGAATGTCGTATTGAGAATATGTATGTTGCATGTGATTCCTGGAGAACCCAATAGGCATATCCAAATTTTGAAAAGCTGGTGTGCATTGTCTGCATCAGGCTAACATAAGAAACTCGCGATTTTTGCATGGAGTCTTTTTGTAGATTTCATGACCCAGTTATGTTCAACATAGCCCCCGCATATTGAATGGGAAGTTTGGAGTCAATTGGAGTCAACAGTGACTTTATGCAAAACTCTTAGGTTAGATAGATTAGAAAAGGAAGACCAGGGTTTCCTTGGTTTTTGTTTGAAGGAGATCGTGGTGAGTTTCTCGCTACAAAAATATTAGACAAGTTAGAATTAGTATTTTAGATATGGTTGGAGCTTATTGCAAGTCTTTATCAACATGTAGTGAGGTGAAGCTTGCACTAGGCAAGAAAAACACAAAAAATAAAATAAAAAAATACAGAGTTCAATTAGGAAATCTAGGGAAGCATACCTTTTCAATTTTTTAGCAATTGATTATATCATAGGGGTTTGGACAACGTGTTGAGATTGTGTATTGAGTCATCTGACATCCCCTTGTATCTAAAAGAAGCAAATGTCACTATGGACTTCATCCATCATGGCAAAATTAAAACATATTCAAATTTGCTAAGAATGGGGTGTGTATTAAGAATTTTAGTTCATGTTGAAACAACAAACAACAGGAGTACGCTACATGTACGACGTGACCCTAGCACCACGTTGGAGTAAGTATATTGTAGATTGTTTGAACCAAGTTCCTTTTCTTGAGAACATGTCTAAAACAAGAATGAAGGCAACCATAATTGAAGAACAGTTATACAAATTGATTGGCTACCAGCTGCCAATAAGCACGGCAATGATAATCAACTTCGACTTTGTGAATCAGAAAATGAGTATATACCATCTTGCAAGAAGCACATGCAAGGCAAGCGGGAGGTCATTTTTCAGCAGACAAAACAACTAAAACTATAATGTTTTCCGGAATTTGGTGGCATGGATGATGACGCATTTGTGAAACGATGTGATGAATGTCAAAGAACAAAAGTCCCAATCAAGAAGGACAAAATGTTGATGAGACCCTGATAGGAGCACACGTGTTTGCCAAATGGGATCTAGACTTTGTGGGCCCCATAGCACCACCGACCTATAGAACTCATGCAGAATACATCATTCTAGCCACAGACTACTTGATAAAGTGGGTTGAATTTAAAGCTACACAAAAATGATGCGCAAACTACTGCACGTTCTTATATGAAAATATACTTACAAGGTACGGCTTGCCAATAGAAATTGCTAGTGATAGAGGAACTCATTTTGTTAATGAAGTCATTGAATATTTTCTTGATGAGTTCGTGGTTATACATTGAAAATCAGCCCCTTATCACCCGCAAGCTAATGGTCAGGCTGAGAGCACCAACAAAGTCTTCTACATAGTACTTACTAAGATTGTGATGACAATAGGTCTGATTGGGATGCCATATTACCTGTAGAGTTTTTGATCTCTACATTGTGAATAGCCAAAGAACTTGAATGGAACGAACATGAATGGTCTGATCGTTTGGATGAACTAGAAAAGTTGGATAAAATTTGACTGAAGGTTGTAGTCGCAATTTACGCCATGAAAAGCCGCATGAAGGAGTTTCATGACAAACATGTGAAATCCAAGGACTTGGCACCAAGGGATCATGTGTTTGTCTATACTCTCAAGTAAAAAAATGAAAAAATGAAAAAAGCATAGAATGGGACCCTTTGTGATTCATTCAATATCACCCAAGTGGGGCCATTAAGCTTGCTACATTAGATGGACAAGAAATACCAAATTGGATAAGTGGACGCAAACTGAAGAAATATCACTTGCCGCTTATACAAGAAATGCTCGAGAGGGCACATGCAACTAAATACACAAAAAGGAGATGCACAAACTTAAGATTAAACAAGCACAACAAGAAGCAAAAGAAAGGGCAGCTAAGAGGAAACACAAGCTTTATCAAATCACTACCAAGGCGGAAGATAATGATGATGTGGACCCATACATTGCTATAAAGATAGGATTAAAAATTTTATCTACTCATATTGATCGATTCTGGTGCTTAGATGAACACAATCAGCTGGAATCTTTATAAGCAGATCCAACTTGTATCATGATTTTCCACCAATCACTCTTCAACAATTCATGTTCAATAAAAGAGAGCTCGGTGCTCAGTTTATAGAGTAAATTTATTTCCTTCCTCATGTGAGAGATCTTCTAGTAAACTATTTTGACTAATAATAAGCAAAGAAATACCTCTAGGGTGTCACACATTAGTGATGTAGGAGCCAAGAGGGTTAAGGTGTTTAAACCTAACCCTCCCAAGTTGCAAAACATGCCCATAGGTCCTAAACTCAAACCACTGAAGGTAAAAAAGAAGATGACATGGCCCAACAATGCAAATTACGGATCTACTACTAATGCACTACTAATGTACTAGTAATGTGGCACCTTGGTCACAAAAACATGAAAGATGTTGACGTCGCAGTATTGCATGGTCAACAGTGATTGTGCGTCACTTTTTAGGATCAGAGATTTTAGACCCGATGCTTTTGGAAGCTCTGCTTTTAGCATCCCTTGTACAGTTTATGAGGACTCCTTGGGCCAACCTCTAGCAAAACATCTAGAAGTAGAGTTGTGGTGGAGAGTTGGACCCTTAGAAGTTGTACCTTTGTGATAAAAACTAAAGAAATAAATATTGAAAGGGGTGCCAATTTTTGGGGCCAGTGCATCTAGAAGCAGAACTCCACCCCTTTGTGTCAATTAGTGTCCTCTTCTCTCTCTCTCTCTCTCTCTCTCTCTCTATATATATATATATATATATATATATATATATATATATATATATATATATATATATATATATATATATTCTAGTTCAATTGTTGTAGTTTTTGTTCAAGTGTTGCTATTGATTTCTCGCTTGGGTGTCAAAGCTTGATTTTTCACACAAAAGCACCAAAGATGTGGGTGAAATTCAAAATACTTCTTGTAATGTAAATGGCCTATTAACTTTGAGAATAGCGGAAATTAGAGAAGTACTTTTATGAAATTACTTTGTGAGCATAGCGGGTGAGCTTAATTGATGGTAGCAACATAAACATAGAATTTAATTAACTTGGCATGAACAATACTTTTGCAAGAGAGAGAGAGTTTAGAGAACATGACAATAGTTGAGAACCGAATTTATGTGTAGCCCGTCGTCCCCTCTCCAATAGGCATTTGTATTATAGTTTCTCCCATCAAGAGAGGCTTGTTACAATACAATCTTTGTGTTCTGTGTGACCTAGGTGATGCAATGAAGATGGAAAGCTTCATGCATCACGAGCATAACATAAACTTTGTGGAAAGCATTAACTTTCCCAAGCCTCAGTCCCAAGACCTCAAACACCTTCAAATGTGGAGAGAGCTAGCAAGGAATGAGGGTAGGGAAGAGGAAGAAGAAAGATTTCATAGGAGAAAGAATTAGTTCCTCACTTACCATCACTCTTCTTGCTAGCATACATAATAGCATAGTAATGAATATGGAGAAGATGGCAAGCTTAAGCATTGAAGCATGGCTCTTGGTTGGATTTGCATTCCATAGCCAAGAGTGTTGGTGTAGGCTCTCAACCTCTCTTCTTGCTTGGAGAAGGTGAGGGAGCTCTTGCACTTTGCACAATACACCATGAGTGTGCGTGCGTGCGTGTGTGTGTGTGTGTTGAAGGTGCCGCAGGAAGCGTGTGTGAGTGCAAGTGCGAGAGCAGAGAGAGAGAGAGACATGCTTTGGGTGGAGCGCACAACAACGTTATCCTGTTGTAGCTCCTTATTCTGTTTCATTAAAGAATAAGTGTATAATGGTTAAGTTAGTAGATGGGTTAGTAGTGAGTGCAAGTGTGAGAGCAGGGAGAGAGAGAGAGAGACCTGCTTTGGGTGGAGCGCACAGCAACGTTATCATGTTGCAGCTCCTTATTCTGTTGCATTAAAGGATAAGTGTATAATGGTTAAGTTGGTAGATGGGTTAGTAGTAAGTGGGATGTCCGGCCAGTTGACCTGAATCGCAACAAACTCCCACTTGAAGGCCAACGCAGCCCAAGTGACCTGGTATGTACAACCGTGAAGCAATCTAGTGGCTTCAACCTATACCCATCAACTCACTGCAATGTGTAAACCGCTCCAAAGATAAGCCTTTTGTCAAAGCATCTGCTAGGCTGTCGTCAGTGTGTACCTTGACCAAATCAATGAGCTTTTTAGCCAAGAAATCTCTCACGATATGATATTTGACTTCAATGTGTTTCGATCTGGAGTGAAACACGGGATTCCTTGCCAATGCAAGAGCACTCTGACTATCACAATATATCATTGGAGTCTCATCAATGCCAAGATTTTTGGCTAAGCAAGATAACCATACAACCTCTTTACTTGCATCCAACAATGCAACGTACTTTGCTTCCGTAGTGGAAGACGACGTACAATCTTGAAGGCATGACCTCCAAGATACTGCTGCTCTAGCAAATATGAAGACATAGCCAGATGTCGATCTCCTATTGTCGACACAACCCGCATAGTCTACATCCGCATAACCCACGATGGATGCATCACTATTCCCGAAGCGTAAACACCTGCCGACCGTACCTTTGAGGTACCTAAGAATGTGCTTCACCGCTTCCTAATGCTTGCTGCCAGGATTTGCCATATATTGGCTCACCACTCCCACTGCAAAAGCAATGTCTGGCCTTCTGGCTACCATAGCATACATGAGACTGCCCACTACCGAAGAATATGGTACCTTAGCCATTTCTGCTCTCTCAACATCAGATTTGGGTGCATCTTCCTTGCTGAGTTTCAAGAATACCTACACTGGGGTACTCAATGCTTTCCCCCCTGCATATTGAAACGCTGCAAAAATTTCTCAATGTATGTTTCCTAAGATAACTCAAGAATACGACGTTTGCGATCTCTTTTCATTCGCATGCCAAGAAAGTGTTTAGCATCCCCCAAATCTTTCATTGCAAAATTATTGCTAAGTGTTTTCTTCAAGTTGGAAATTTTCACAATGGATTTCCCATCTATAAGCATGTCATCAACGTACAAAACTAGAATGATCATTGAGCCATCATCTAGCTTTCTTTTGTACAACTAGTGATCCTCTTTGCTCCTTTTATATCCTTGAGACCTCATACATGCATCAAATTTATGATACCACTGCCGTGAACCCTGCTTTAAGCCATAAAGTGACTTTTTTGAGCTTACAAACTAGCTCCTCACGAGATGCGTTCTCCTGAACAAACCCTTCAGGTTGCTGCATGTAAACATCCTCATCGAGATCCCCGTGAAGAAATGCTGTGTTCACATCCATTTGGACATCCATGTCCTCAATCGCTACAAGACCAAGTACGATTCTGAGCATTGTCATCTTGACCACATGCGAGAAGATTTCATCAAAATCGACTCCCTTTTGTTGTTTGAACCCTTTGGATACAAGTCTAGCCTTGTACTTTGGATTTGGATCACCTGAGGTAAATTTCTTCTTGTAAACCCATTTTCAAGGTAAAGCTTTCGCATCATTTGGCAGTTCTACCAAGTCCCAAGTGTCATTAGCCAGAATCAAGTTATACTCAAATTCTATAGCCTGCTCTCGCTTCACCATATCATCCGTCATCATGGATTCTTAGTAGCAGCTTGGCTCACCGCAATCGGTCAACATGATGTAATCAAGACCTGGCTCAAAACGCGTGGGTGGACGAGAGACTCTAGTAGACCATCTCACTCCTTGACCATTGCTATCTGCTCCCTCTGGAGCATTGCTAGTGGAAGGTACATCAATAGCCCGCTGAGTTGATTTCACTGTCTCTGAGGCAACATCCTCAAAAGTGACTCTCTGAATCTCTATTTCCTTGATAGGTTGCTTATGCATCGTCGACTCATTGAAGATCACATCTGAACTACGGATGACTCGATGAGATTCCGGGTGCCAGAGATGATATCCCATCTCTCCATCTGCACCATATCCAATGAAAATACATTTGTGTCACTTTGGCTCTAACTTCTGTTGAAGTTGTTTAGGCACGTGATCATAAGCTTCACAACCAAAAACACGTAGATGGTCATAGTGGGGTTTATGTTTAGACCATAACTCTTTTGGAATCTCATAATTCAATGGCGTACTAGGCAAACAATTTATAATGTGCACAACGGTCAAAATGGCTTCTACCCAAAAGCCATGTGTGAGATTTGAAGGAGTACGAGTGGAAGTGCGACGCGAGAGAGTGCGAGAAGAAGAGCACGACGATATGGTGAACTCGCTCTACTGTAATGTGTAGAGCATAGTGAGTTCTTATTATGTTTTTACAAAAGAATATGTGTACATACCTGGCGGCCCGCCCACTTACCTGGGCGACCACATTGGGCTTTATACCCCAACAACCTCCCACTTAAAGTCCAATGTGGTACTTTAAGTGTGAGAGAAGCTACTATACAAGCTAATATACAAGAGATGTAGAGAAGTGATGTACTACCCTACACCTAGCTGCTTGCGAAAATGCGCAAAGCTCTCTGAGGGAAGTCCTTTTGTAAGTAGATCAGCAGGATTTTCTTTGGTGTGAACTTTGACAAGCATTTCCCTGATGAAATGATACTTCACATCCACATGCTTTGTCTTTGAGTGATAAACTGGATTGCGAGCCAATTGTATAGCACTTTGACTATCACAATATAACATAGGCATCTCTTCTTTGATTCCCAAATCTGCTACTAGTCGATTAAGCCAAATTGATTCTTTGCATGCCTCTGATGCTGCAACATATTTAGCCTCTGTAGTAGGCTGAGTAACACAATCTTGTAATCTAGAACGCCATGATACTGCTCCACCAGCCAATGTAAAGACATACCCTGACGTAGACCTTCGGTTGTCTAAGTCACCTGCATAATCTGAGTCTGTAAAACCCTTTACACTTAGCTCCTGACTCCCATAGCATATACGCATACTCTTTGTAGCTTTCAGGTATCTCAATATTCCTTTCACTGCCTCCCAATGTTTCTTGCCTGGGTTTGACATGTATCGACTTACTACTCCCACTGCAAATGCAATGTCTGGGCGAGTAGAAATCATTGCATACATCAAACTACCCACTGCAGACGCATATGGAATCTTATCCATTTCAGCCTGTTCTTCCTTAGACACAGGACAATCTTGTTTGCTAAGTTTCACATATGGTGGCAATGGAACACTCAGTGCCTTTCCCTTCTCCATATTGAAACGTTGCAAAACCTTGTCAATATACTCTATTTGAGATAACCAAATCAACTTCTTTGATTTGTCTCTCTCAATGCGCATACCAAGTATATGACTTGCCTCACCCATGTCTTTCATGTCAAACGATTTTGCCATCTTTGACTTCAAAGCTGAAATTTCTTCCAAGTGCTTGCCAGCAATCAACATGTCATCCACATACAAAATAAGGATCAGCCAACTGCCATCCTTAGCCTTCTTTGTGTATAGACAGTGATCGAACTCACTACGTTTGTAGCCTTGAGAAAGCATAAACTTGTGGAATTTATGGTACCATGCCCTCGGTGATTGTTTTAAGCCATAAAGACTCTTTAACAACTGGCACACCCAATCTTCCTTGCCTTTCTCAACAAACCCTTCTGGCTGCTGCATGTAAATTTCCACATCTAAATCACCATGCAAGAACGTTGTCTTGACATCCATTTGGTGCAACACCAAATCTAATATGGCAACCAATGCAAGAAAGCATCTCAATGTAGTCATCTTGACCACCGGAGAGAAGACTTCATCAAAGTCAATGCCTTGTTCTTGCTTAAAGCCCTTGGAAACAAGCCTTGCTTTGTACTTTGGCTGACTATCATGAGCGGTGATCTTATACCTGTAAACCCATTTACAAGGTAGAGCCTTTTTGCCCTGTGGTAATTTAACTAGCTTCCATGTCTTGTTTTTATGCAGAGCTGTCATCTCTGACTGCATGGCCAATTGCCAATTCCCGGAGTCCTTCATTTGCACTGCTTCCTTGTAACATGAAGGCTCATTGCAATCAGTCAACATGACATAGTTCATAGATGGAACAAACCTATCAGGAGGTCGCGTGACACGTCCAGATCTACGCACAATAGGTGGCTTAGGCTCAGCCACAACCTGTGGTTCCACTCTATCCTGTCCTTGCTCCTCTTGAGCCCTGACATTTTGTCTTGCACGTGCAGGTCCATCTTCTTGGAAGACAACTCTTCTAATCTCCTCAACCCTCTCTGGTTTAGAATGATATTTGGATTCATTAAAGTGAACATCATTGCTGCGGACAACCTTTCTGGATTTGGGATCCCAAAGTCTGTACCCTATCTCACCAGAATTACCATAGCCTAGAAAGATGCAGTTTCTACTCTTTGGGTCAAGTTTGTTCCTAAATTCCTTTGGAACGTGAGTATATGCCTCACAGCCAAAGACTCTGAGATGCTTGTATGAGGGCATTTTGCCTGACCATACCATCTCTGGCACTGAATCCTTCTGCAAAACCTTGCTAGGAGATCTATTTACAAGATGAACAGTTGTTGATACAGCTTCAGCCCAAAACCCATTTGGCAGCTGTGCATTAGACAACATACTTCTGACCTTCTCTTGTATGGTCCTATTCATCCTCTCAGCAACACCATTTTGAGGAGGATTGTAAGGAGCAGTAAGTTCACGTTTTATACCTTTTGACTCACAAAAGTCCTGAAAGGCCTTTGAAACATACTCTCCACCATTGTCAATGCGTAAGCATTTAAGCTTCTTGCCACTCTGATTCTCCACAAGTGTCACAAACGTTTTGAAAACACTAAACGCTTCATCCTTGTGCTTGAGAAAGTAAACCCATACTTTCCTCGAGTAATCATCTATAAATGTCATAAAGTAAGAAGCTCCCCCTAGAGATAGGTTAGGCATAGGTCCACACAAATCACTATGAACAAGTGCCAACTGTGTATCTCTTCTACTGCTTCTATGCTTATGTGGCTGCTGTGTTTGCTTACCATATAGACAATGTTCACAGAATTCAAAATCATTAAATGAAAAGCCAGGCAAATAACCAGAACGAGACAAGATTTCCATTCCCTTCTTGGACATATGTCCTAACCGGCTATGCCACAAAGAAACGTTCGGCTGCTCGATTACATTGATTACATTTTTAGAGACATTTGATACATAAATCATGTAAAGTCCTCCAGACTTTACTCCATGTGCTACTGTCATAGAACCCTTGGATATCTTCCACATGTTCTGTCCAAAAGTGGTGACGTAGCCAGCATCATCAAGTAAACCTGTGCTGATCAAGCTCTTTGTAATTGCGGGAACATGTCTCACATTCTTCAGCGTGAAAGAAGAGCCATTCTGAAACTTCAATTGAACATCTCCAACACCTAAGATCTCACATGTCTGCCCATTGCCTAGCCGAACATGATCTTTAATGGGCACATAAGAGGTAAACCACTCCTTGTTTGGAGACACATGAAGTGATGCCCCTGAGTCTATAATCCAGTCACTCAGTGCATTTCCATCAGATGCTGTAAGAAGAGCTGAGTCCATTGTATTCTTCAAGAAGTAGATGTCTCCTGACACTAGACTGTCATCCACTGCAACAGTGTTTGTCACATTTATCTCTTGAATCTTCACTGAGGACTTGTTCTTCTCACCATGGTCTTCAACTTTCTCTTTGCCTTTTTCTGCTTTCCATTCTCTGCAGTCTCTTTTCATGTGACCCTTCTTGCCACAATGGTAGCATTCTATGTCACTCTTGCCTTTAGCACCGCGGGACTTGCTACGAGACTGATTCCTCTTTCCACCTTTGTACTTTTCTTTGGTCCTTCCCCTGACAACTAAGGCTGTTCCTTTGCCTTTGTCCATTGTCTTTCTATTGGTTTCTTCAGTAAGCAGACTTCCTTCTACACCTGCTATGTTCAAACCATCTGTAGGTGTATAATTACTCAAAGCTGTGCAAAAAGTGTCCCAACTTTCCGGCAATGTGATCAACAGGAACATAGCTCTAACAGGTTCATCAAACTTGACACCTTGAGCTGACAACTGACTATAGATTGTGTTGAATTCATTCAGATGATTGGACATAGGTGTCCCTTCTTTCATCTTCAAGTCAACAAGCTTCTTAAGCCAGTATACCTGTGAAGCTGCACTCTGCTTCTCATAAAGATCACTCAGCTTTAACCATGCTTGATAAGCCGACATCTCGTCTGCTACATTGAAGTAAACGCTTTCTGCCAAAGTCAGCATAATGGTAGAAAGTGCCAATTCATCCATTTCGCTCCATTCATCTTCGTCCATATCTTCTGGTTTTATCCCCTTGAGCTTTATAGGTTTTATCTACTTCTTTTGTACCAACACGTGCCAAATCTGCTTCTTCCACAATGGGAAATTGGTTCCATCCAGCTTCTTGATATTGTAAAGAGCAGTGTCATGTGATTCAGCCATAGCTACGCTTCACAATGGTTTACTTTCCTGGGAAAAATTCGGCAGAGTTTCCCCTATAAACTGACCTCTGAACCAATATCAACCTGTCAAATGAACCAAGAAAGCTTCAGATTCTGCATAAATTTCGGCAGAGTCTCCTTTGTAAAATGGCTCTGGTGTACTCAAAAACAGACCAAAAAACAGCTCAAAAAACACTGTCTCTCTGACACTGTAAGCTGCGGGTAAACCTGTCCTGCACCTGTACTGTCTCTCACTATCCTGTAAGCATAGACTGTGACAATGCCTCAACAGCAGTAAAGCAAAGATGCAATCCCAACTTTCTAACGCACAGTGAATACATCCTAGCTGCCTATCTAAGGGTGCTCGAGGGATCTCTCCAAGACCTGTATCACCGAAAGGATCTCAACATTCGAGAATCCCCCAGCTCAATAAAACCTCACTCGACCCTCAAGAAAGGCTGCAGTAAATCTGACAGTATATAGACTTCCCACAAAGTCATACATCCACAAATTTCCCACTATATGCTGTAACCGCTGCGATGGTTGTTTGCTGCGTGACTGCTGCGGCGGTTGTTTGCTGCGTGACTCACAGCCAACAAACCCTCAACAAACATACATCATCTCTGACAATACATCCCATGTGGAAGTACCTGCAATGTCAGGATGAAATCTGGAATATCAAGCAGCAAACACAAGCTACGTGATGAACTAGTGGATGTCGCCTACAGTCTGTGTGTAGATGCGCCCATGTCGTATGTGACACGCCTCCAAGAACTGTGAGCCGTCCTTCGATGTGTAGACAGCCACAAATAAACACTCTGGGAGTGTCGATATCCTCAGCACCTGCAGTCGTAGGCCAAAAACCCCAAATTTGCAGAGTCGGATCTGCACCCGTCGAGACCACGTAGTCGAAAATGGCCTGTGTAGACCTTTGTCGAAGCCGAACGGTGGCCGAGATGACCTCAGAATGAAATTCTGAGAACACCAAGCCCTTCAGGCTTGCCCACAGGATTTGGGGCTGTGTCTTCGCCTGTCGAATTTCACTCCAATCTGAGCTGGTGACTCTAGCCTCCTGCAGTGCTGCCCCGAGCCTCGATCTGAGCTCTGATACCAGTTGAAGGAGTACGAGCGGAAGTGCGACGCAAGAGATAGTGCGAGAACAAGAGCACGACGATATGGTGAACTCGCTCTACTGTAATGTGTAGAGCATAGTGAGTTCTTATTAGGTTTTTACAAAAGAATATGTGTACATACCTGGCGGTCTGCCCACTTACCTGGGCGACCACATTGGGCTTTATACCCCAACAAGATTTTCCCTAGAAAGCATGGCTGTGACTCTTTCCTGAATCGTACGATTCATGCACTCAACAACTCCATTCTGAGCTGGTGTGTATGGTGTAGTAAACTGGCATTTAATCCCCTTTTTAGCACAAAAATTGTCAAACTCCTTGGAGACATACTCTCCACCGTTGTCAGTCTGCAACCTCTTGAGTTTCTTGCCAGACTGATTCTCAATGAGTGCCAAAAAAATTTGGAACACAGGAAGAACTTGATCCTTATGTTTCAAAGGATATGCCCACACCTTTTGAGTAGAGTCATCTATGAATGTCACAAAATAGCTGGTCCCCCCCTAGAGATTTGGTTGACATAGGACCACAAACATCACTATGCACTAAATCTAGAGGTTCAGCTCGCTTTTGACCCAATGGTAAGTGCATGGACCTAGTCTGTTTGCCATAGATACAATGCTCACAAACAAGAAAGTTAACATAAGACAAGACAGGTAAGTACCCAAAACGAGTCAGAGTTCTCATTCCTTTTTGGCTAATGTGACCTAGCCGGCAATGCCACAACTCAGTAGACGGCAGCTCGGCTATAGATATGTAATCATGACCAACATCTGACACATGCATGGAATACAAGGTACCATGCTTCTGACCTCTATGTACAACAACAAGACTACCTTTGCGTACTATCCACGAACCATTGCCAAATGTGGTGTTGTAGCCCAAATTATCAAGCTGATCAATAGAAATCAAGATTTTAGTCAACTTGGGCATATGTCTGACATTACATACAATAAAGTGCGTGCCATTCCTTAGATGAAAATTTGACATTTCTGACACCCTCAATGTCTAGTTCATAAGCATCACCGAGTCTCACTTTGCCACAAGAGTGAGAATAAGTAAAGAACCACTCTCTATGTGGTGTCACATGGAAACTCGTACCAGAATCTACTATCTAATTCTGTGTATACTGTACATCTTCTGTAACAAGAGCCTCAACAGGTAGATCTGTTGTGAAGACCAATACATCAGAGGTAAGTGGCATAACAACCGCTGAAAGAGTCTCTACAATAGGGGCATTTGAGGACTCTAGCACATTGATATCCTCTAACTTTGCTTTGCCCTTGTTTGAATCATCAGACTTAGAAGTTTCACTGGATTGTTTATCCTTCTTGCTTTGCTGCCATTTCCTGCAATCCTTCTTCACATGCCCTTTTTTATGGCAGTGATAGCACTTGACATTACGTATAGAACCCCGAGACTTACTACGTGAGACCTCACGTTCTTTGATTTTGGCACGACTTTGAGTGAGACCCCTCTGTCTATCACTAGCAACATACGCATCACCATCCTTCTTGCCTTTGAGAGATTTCCTGCGAATCTCCTCGGTAAACAGACTCCCAAGGACGTCATTGTACACTAGACCGATACCAGGTGCTGAGTTGTTAATCGTAGTACAGAATGTATCCCAAGACGAGGGTAAACTGCATAGCAAGAAGATACATTTGATTTCCTCATCGAAGACAAACCTTGAGTGGTGAACTGAGTGAAAAGGATAATCAACTCATTAATGTGAGTAGAAATAGTGCCCTCTTCCTTCATACAAAGGTCAAACATCTATTTCATCAACAAAACCTTATTAGTGGCACTTTTGTTCTCATGACTGGAACACAACCTATCCCATACATCTCTAACAATCCTTTCTCCAACTATAGTAAAGTACACAGATTCGGCCAAATGCAAATGGAGGGTAGATTTGGCCTTAGCATCAAGTTTCTCCCACTCAACATCTGTATACTCGCCTCTGGGCGCTCCATGATAGGATCCAACTGGCCTTTTTGTATAAGAACATCTTGAATCTGCTCTTTCCAGATATCAAAATTTGTCCCATCAAATTTTTCGATATTGTAAATATCCTTTTCACCACTAGATGACTTGGCTGCAAGCTAAAGACAATATGGCGATAAACATTGGTAATTCTAGGATAAATTTGCCAGAGTTTTCCCAAAATAACTGACAGAATCTCAGTCCAAAACTGTCACAAGAGATCAGTAACGCATCAAAAGTAAAAGACAGGCGTATCAACCACTAACTGTGCATAAAAAGTCCAAAAGATTACCCAAGACTGCCAACACGGCGTCAATTGCACCTAGCCCTCTCTATATCTATACATGTCCTATGGTGAGGCCATGAAAAAAAGGGGTACTAGTCCAGCAACATGTATCACCGAAAGGATCTCAACATTCGAGAATCCCCCAGCTCAAGAAAACCTCACGCTATCGACCCTTAGAAAAGGTTATGCAGACAAGAAACCAGCCCAATCTCAGAAAGGGCCTCCGAACCGAGTCTAAAAAACGGTCGGGACTTCCAGAAACAAGCCAAATCGGCTCCACAAAAGGTACATATGGCAGTTTCCACAACTCAATGTACATCCATTGTCAACAATACTGCAAGGTGCAGTATACGCACTCAAACAAGCGCCAAACAAAATGTGCAAGCAGTAAACAAATCCTTGCGGGGAGTAAAATCGCTCTCAAAAGAGCTCAAGCACTATCAAAAGTGCCTAACTAATGCATATGTGCATCAAGTACTCCCACTGAAATCTGTGCCGATGCAAAACACTACAACCTGTAAGAAACCTGGATGTCTTGTATGTATGCAAGAACCTGTGAGGAGATGGATGCCTGAAAAACCCGAGACAATGTCTATGCCAAAAAGTGCTCCTAATCAGCCCATAAACACCATCTCAATACTAACATAATAGCCATAAAATAGCTATATACCATCCCAAAATAGTCTCTGAACAACCTGCACCTGTGTCCTGTAGCTGTATCTGTAGCTGTAGCAAAAGTAGAGTTGAAAAATACAACTCCTGACACAGAGTTGGGATGAAGCTTTCAACTGCACAAACAACTTTGAGAGCGGGGTAAAACCCTAGGATGCCTGATGGAAACGCTCTCGGGACGTTGAATTTGCCGATGCCAAAATCGGAAACCTGTTTGCACTTTTGAAAGTACGCGTGGGCGAACGCGAAAATGGCAAGCACAAACCCTGCTCTGATACCAGTTGAAGGTGCCACGGGAAGCGTGTGCGAGAGCTGAGAGCTGAGAGAGAGAGAGAGAGAGAGAGAGAGAGAGAGAGAGAGAGAGAGAGAGAGAGAGAGAGAGAGAGAGAGAGAGAGAGAGAGAGAGAGAGAGAGAGAGAGAGAGAGAGAGAGAGAGAGAGAGAGAGAGAGAGAGACGATCTTTGGGTGGAGCACATAGTAACGTTATCCTGCTGCAGCTCCTTATTCTGTTGCATTAAAGAATAAGTGCATAATGGTTAAATTAGTAGATGGGTTAGTAGTAAGTGGGATGTCCGGCCAGTTGGCCTGAATCCCAACATGTGTGTGTGTGGTGGTTGGGGGGGGGGGGGGGGGGGGGGGGGGGAGAGTATAGCCCTCGAGGAACCCCTCTTGTAGCTCATGCTTGAAGCTCATTGAAACCCTCTTGGCCTAGCCAATCACAAGCAAGGGCATATCAAGCAACAAGGGTAGCCTTGGGACAAGTGTCCTTCCTTTCCCCTTTCAGAGAGAGGAATTGATAAATGCTAAAACAATTAATTAAATCCACTAAATTATCATTGGACCCCTTGGAAGGTCAACCAATAGGCTTTAGGCACACCATGAGGGTAGCCTAGCTAGGCGCTTGACATGTGTCCTACTTGCCTCTTGGGCAAGGGGTGCCCTTTGGGAGAGAGAGTGGTCAAGCAACCACCCCCCTTCTTGCATGGCTCGCCCCCTCCTTGTAGGGATTTGGTTTGACTTTTGTGACACCACAAGCCCCTCAAACTTGGGCCTAGCATCAAGACCCCATTTTTCAAACATATCAAAAGCTAGAATTTTTTGTCAATATTCGAGTTTCAAAATTCTCTTTCCCATCTTCTAGCAAGGCAAACACGACTTGCGCCAATGGTTAACATCCCGTTGAATGCTTGGGCATACATAGCCTTCTCGCAAAATTTTATGCAACATGATCTTCATGGCAAAATGGCCTCCACAAGATCTCTCATGATTTTCTTCCATGATCTTGTAGATTTCCTCTTTCCAGGGCATACGACACAAGACCAAATTGCTTCCTTTCATGTAAATCACATCATCAAGCATTTTATATTTCCTGGCTTTTCTTATAAATGCATAATTTTTGGAGGATGATAAACCTTCAAGTAGGACACCTCTCAACAGAAAATACATCTCCTTTGATAACTCTTCCCTCCCATGAGGATGGTAAACCTTCAGGTAGGACACCTGTCAACAGAAAATACATCTCCTTTGATAACACTTCCCTCCCATGATATAAAGGGGCATTTTCCTTCAACACAAACACACAAGTGATTTTTTCTTGGCAGCATCATGAGCTTCTTTATTTTGAGACCTCTCAATATACTGCAAACTCCATGCTTCAAACTTTTTGAACAATGATTTCACCTTGAAGCATAAATTCTTCAGTTTAGGATTCTTATTCTTCCATACTCCCAACATTTGCTTCATGATCAACAAGGAATCTCCTTTGACCTGTAAGCATCTAATCCCCAACTGCAAATAGATGTGCAAACCACCTTCAAGAGCCATGTACTCTGCTTCATTGCTACTTTTTGCATCAAGTTTCAACCCTTGCTTCCTTGAAAGTTTTCCTTGTGCATCATAAATGATAATGCCTCCTGAAGCAGCATCATGACTTCTTCGATAAGAACCATCAAAGTATAACAGCGAAGCATCAGAGATGTCAAGAGTCTCGACTTCTTCTTTTGCACCACTTCTTCTTTAACCAAAATAGGAGTGTCTTTATAAGTGATTAAATCTGCTAGGGTATCTCGAGTACTCTCTTCCACCAAAAAGGTGAACTAAAACTCCTGAAGTTCAATAACCCATCTCATCACTGTTTTTGATATATTGGAATTATTGAACAATTGGGGAAGCAATGAATAACTGGTGAGAAAGGTGAATGACTTTTGCAACCAAGTAGTGTCTGAATCGTCTGCAAACATAAACCATACTGGTCATCACCAAAGACTCCTCATGAAAGAGATTTATCTGAAATTGAATCACTCTGCTAGCATAATGAACAGGCTTCATATACCAAGATTCCTTTCCCTTTTGCAATAACATGGCCCCAATGGCATCATCTCCCACTGATGGGTTAACATAAAACTCCTTTTCCCAGTCAGGAGCTTGCATAATGGGTAGTGTACTTAAAACCTCTTTGACTCTGTCAAAAACATCGTCACAATCACGAGACCACTCTAGGGGATCATTCTTAACTGTTTGCTACAATGGATACAATAGCTACGATGCCAAAGGTATGAAACGAGATAGATATTTAACTTTTTGTATGAAAGTGGCCAACTGTCTAATATCTTTTGGAGATGACAACAACAACAAAGCCTCCACTTTCTTTAGATCTACTTCGATTCCATTTTCTGAAATCACATGTCCAAGAAGCTTCACCCGTGGCTGTGCCAAATGACATTTCTTAGGGTTGAGTTGACCCTCGCATTCATCATACCTTGCAAAAGTCATTTCAAGCTTTTGAACTTGCTCTTTCCTTGAACTGTATACACAAAAATCATCTATGAAACCTTTGAAAAACTTCCCAAGGAACGGGGTAAGGACCCAATCCACTTTTCTTTCAAAAGCTCCAGGCCCATTTGTCAACCCAAAAGAAAGGCAGCAAAAGCAAAAACAACCCCATGGCATGATAAAAGTAGTCTTTTTTCAGTCTTCACGAGCAAGGATAAGCTGAAAATATCCTGAATAACCATCACAGATACTGTATCTTTCAAAACCAGCCACCACTGCATCTAAAAGTTGATTAATGAAAGGCAAAGGGTGAGGATCTTTCTTGGTCACTGCATTTAGTGGCTTGTAATCAGCACAAACTCTCCAACGCCTGTCTTTATTTGGAGTGACAACTACAGGGCTCACCCAATCAACAATATCCACTGGCACAATGAACCTTGCATCCAAAAGCTTATCCAGTTCTTCCTTTAAAGCATTCATTTGCTTCTTACCCATCCTTCTTAATTTATGTCGTATTGGCTTTGCTCCTTCAACTAGCTTGATCTTCACAAGATCCCCAAAAAAACCCCTTATTTTCTAGTATGAAGTGATGAAAAGATTTGGAAACCTATCCAACATTGCTAAGTACTTCCTTCTTTCTCCTTGTGTCAAATCAGTACTCATCATATTTTGAATCAACTCTTTCTTCACTGGCAATTCCTGTTTAGGTTGCTTCAACTCTTCAAGTTGCTCTAAACGGCTTGAAGCATTTATATTCCCTGATATTTGCAACATTTAACTAACTTCTCTCTTTTCCTCGTCCAACAACAAGAATGACACTTAACCCTCATCACTGGAACTCGAAGCAGAGCTACTTTTTGAATCTTCAGCACTATCTTCACTGGTGACCTCAGATTCATCATTCTCACACACAGATTGTGCCCTTGCCCCAATCTTGCACAGCACCAACATCTCTCAACCAACATCATCCCAAAATGAGAGAAAAAGCTCCCAAGCTAGCTGGCATAACATGAAAGTTTACTATAACCTTCACGTTAAAGACTTCAACTTCCAAATTCTTAATCATCCCCAAACACTTCACTTTGGCATGGTTTGCTAGTGGAATCCAAAACCCAGAGCTTCTGCATGTAATGAGACCCAGTCGCTCGACACATGATTGTGTGGTCACACAAACTTGAGCACCTCCATCAATGTAGGCCTCTCCCATGCCCACACCTTTGTGCCAAGAGTTCACCACAGGACAAATATTGGGTAACTCTCCCACAGCCAACACTCTGACTTGTCCATGCTTTGACTCTTTCTTTGGATTCACTAATGACTTCCATTGTCTCTTGAGTTTGGGCACCATATTCATCAGCTGTCCAAAAGTACAATCTACTTTCCTCCCAATCAGGTCTTCCTTTAAAGTGTAAGCTGTTTGGCCTTCTTCCAAAGGGAAATCTGCCACTTTAGACCGTCTACGAGGTCTTCTCTTCCTCTTGGCTTTTGCATCTTCACCCTCTTTCTCTTTCTCTTTCTTTTTTCTAGGACCTGGCGCAACATAGCCTTCTCTTTCTCTTTTGCCCACGGGCAACACATCTGCTTCTTTCTTTTCAACCCGCACAATACCCACATGACCACCAGAGGTTGAGGCCTGATTTTCCTGTTCAGTACCTTGATCTCCCCGTATATCCAATGCATAATCATTAGCCCTGTTAGGAATTTGCTGCTAGGGGAGTCGGAACATATCACCTCCCATCCTTGTTGTCTTTGAACAATAAGTGCTGATGTGACCAAGTTCACCACAATTATAATAAGTAGGAATGAACCTCCTCTACGGCTCAAAGACGCCTTGTCCATGACCCGCCGCATTAGCATTAGGTTGAGCTTCACATGCCTGGGCCATTCCTCTACCACGTCCACCACCACGACCGCCTCCACCTCCAAGAACACTAAGTCGCAATTCTTGCATCATGGTCATCATGTCTTGCATATTTTGTTATAATTGTTCAGTATTAGCAGCCCTTTGAACAGGTTAGCCTCCAGCTTCGACATGATTTTTCTCCTTTTGGCCACCATTACTTTGCACAGGGACCGCTTTCCTATACTCATTAAGTCTTTGAGCCTTCTATTCTTTCTCTCTGGCGATAGCAACTACTTCCTCGAAGGTAGCGGGCCTTTTTAGCTCAATTTTAAACTTCGGGCTTTCTTTTAAGCTGGCCACAAAATGGTCATTCTTTAACATGGATAGAGGGATTTCATTTCCCAAAGCCGGGGCCCATTTATTCCATAAACGGGTGAACTACATGACAAAATCATCAACACTTTGATTAGCCTTTTGAGTCTACCCCAAAATTTCATGCCACACTTCATCAGGAACTTCTATGGATTTCTAATGTGCTAGAAAAGGTTTCTTCATATGATTGTAGTCCAAAACTGCCCTTGGAATTGTGCCTGCACCAACTCTTCATGATTCTGTAACCAAACTTTTGCCTTATCCTGTAAACTCTACTGCAACAACTGCAATAGTATAGCTTGGTCTATTATATTTTGTAGCAAGCAATTGACTTTCAATTTTTCAACAAAAGTCTGTGCAATATCATTAGGCAATCCATGAAACTGTGGGAACTCGTTCGCCTTTATTTGATTGCCACAAAAACACTTACATGTGATGTCGAAAGCTCAAGGGATATCAATAAAACGTTCCAATACCTAATCCACCTCACACTAGGTAACCCAGCCTTCAATGCTTGGCTTCACAAAACCTCACGACCCTCCAAAGGCTGCAATTCAATTATACGACCACTTCAAGTGTTGTCCACAACTTGCACATACATAGGTGTGTTAAATAAAGGCGGTGTGCCTCATCGTGCTTTGTCCGTGTCTGCCGGTGGTCAGTGTCCAGCCGTCCACATTTATCTCCTTATTCTTTATACATACGAAGAATAAGGAGCTCTCACTCATTCTCACATTGTGCTCATACAGTTAGATTTGGGAGCTCCACCCACATCCTGTGTTCTCTCTCTCTCTCTCTCTCTCTCTCTCTCTCTCTCTCTCTCTCCCCTCCCGCACACACACTGCATTCGTGCACTCACAATTGGTATCAAAGCTTTGGCGACGTACGTGCGACGGCTTCCCGGCGAGACGAAAGCCACGGAGCTCGACTATGGCGGCATGAGCTCGGCGGAGGTGGATACGGCTCGATGGTGTTAGATCTCAGCTTAGGCATGTATATTCAGCTTGTGTTTATCTTCTATAGCAAGCCATTGCTGAATTTTACAAAAAAAGAGTAGGAACAAGAAGTGTTGCAGCGCTCGTTTTACTGTTTTTGGCTCCCCAAACAGTGTTTTTTGCATATCTCCGTCACACGAAGTTGGATGGATATGATCCAAGAGTTCAGGTTGGGGTTTTTGTACATTCCAAACACGATAGTGATGTCCATTTTCTGAAATTCTGCTCTAAATTACAGCAGGTGCAACAACAACAAGTTTATGTTGTGTTTTTGGACCGAAAACGAAGGTTTTTGGCATATCTCTCACACCCGGAGTAGGATACATGTGATCCAAGTGTCTACCCTAAGGTTTTGGCATGTTTCGGACGTGTTGGTCATATCATAATTTTGAAATTCTGAGTGCTAAATTTTTTGCAACAGCATGGCAATAATCTCGACATATCGAGATTTTGCAGTTTGATTCCTACAATGTAGAGAGTGATGCAGTTTGTATCTTTGGCTATGTATGGAACATTGTGGTGCTTTTTGAGAGATAATTCACCTTGTTTTTACGTATGCAATTGATACTTTGGGATGTGACTTTTGGATTATTACACATTCGGATGTGTAACGATCCGAAAGTCACATCCCAAAGTATCACTTGCATACACAAAAACAAGGTGAATTCTCTCTCAAATAGCACCACAATGTGCCATACATAGCCAAAGATGCAAACCGCATCACTCTCTACACTGTAGGAATCAAACTGCAAAACCTCGATATGTCGAGATTGTTAATAGGCTATTGTAGAAAATTCAGCACTCAAAATTTCAAAATTTTGATAGAACCAGCACATTCACAACATGCCAAAACCTCAAGGTGGACTCTTGGATAACATGTATCCGAGTCTGTGTGTGAGACATATGCCAAAAAACCTCCGTTTTCGGCCCAAAAACGCAACACAAACTTGCTGTTGTTGCACCTGCTGTAATTCAATGTAGAATTTCAGAAAATGGGCATCACCATAGCGTCTAAAATGTGCCAAAACCCCAACCTAAACTCTTGGATCATATCCATCCAACTCTGTGTGATGGAGATATGCAAAAAACACAGTTTCGGGAGCCAAAAAAAATGTTTTTGGCATATCTCTATCACACGGAGTTGGATGGATATGATTCAGAGTTTAAGTTGGGGTTTTGGCACATTTTGGACGTGAAATGATATCCATTTTCTGAAATTTTACTCTAAATTATAGCAGGTACAACAGCAACAAGTTTATGCTGGGTTCTTAGGCCGAAAACCAAGGTTTTTTGCATATCTCTCACACCCGGACTTAGATACATGTGATCCAAGAGTCTACCCTGAGGTTTTGGCACGTTCTACCGCACTGGTCATGTTAGAATTTTGAAATTCTGAGCACTGAATTTTTTGCAGCATCCTGTCAATAATCTCGACATATCGAGGTTTTGTAGTTTGATTCCTACAGGGTAGAGAGTGATGCGGTTTGCATCTTTGGCTATGTATGGCACACTGTGGTGCTATTTGAGAGAGGATTCACCTTGTTTTTATGTATGCAAGTGATACTTTGGGATGTGACTATCGGATTGTTACACATTCGGATGCGGTTTTATGCGCATTGTTTGACTGTGTGGGGCATTCTAGAGAGCTTTTTTAGCACGATTTTGTGCAGTTTCTTGCTATGTATGCATTATGAGGATAAAGTTTAAGCTAGTCATAGCTTGCAGGTAGCAGGTTTATAGGTTTGTAATTTTTTTTGGACGGGTACACATCCATAGAGCTACTCGGTCAGGAGTGAGCCAGTTTGCTAGGCTTTTCGCATTGCATGTAGACCATTTGTGGATTTTGCTACTGAGACAATGTCTATTGTCATGCGTATTTGGTTAGATTTTTTGTGTTTTTGCTCAGTTTTAGGGAAAACTCTGCCGAATTTTTTCCCAGATTTCTCGCCATGGTTTATGCGTATTCGTAGTTTGCTCTTGATGGTTTAGTTGTCGAGTTGACTCCCACTCTGGCAGTTATCAGCAGTTTTTTGGCTTGCGGTTTGCGTTGAGTTTTGACTCATTTTGCAAAGGAAATTATGTTCGTTTTTTCCCGTATTCTCGCCATAAACGTTTGCAGTGTTATGCCATCTTGTACAGTGGTCGATATATTCCAACTTTGACAATGATCGAGTGTTTACTCACTTTTGACAGGTTTTATCAATTTGGATACGGTTTGGTATTCTTGTACCCACTCTCGCAAGAGTGAGGATTTGTGTATAGTTGTGTGACTACAATACATACTAGTCACATGTTTCACAGATTTTTGTAGATTTCTGCAGGCAGTTTCTCTTGTGGGACGCGTTTTGAGCTAGTTTGCTCTCTACTTGCGTATATGGTTATGCGCATTACGCTCGGTTGAGCAGTTTGTCCCAGTTTATGCTTGCAAAATTTACTGGCTGATTTATGCTTGATTAGTGTAGTGGTCGAGTAATCTCCCACCTTTGATGTGTATGCATTAACATGATGTGTGACACAATTGAGTCTACAGTCATGGCTCATGAGACACGGAGGTCTCGTTCTTGCCGATACTTGCATTGCTCGCATTGCGATCACACAGGACACATTAGACGCCGTTGTTTCAGACGTATGAGGCAGGAACGGAGATGTATGCGTAGTGTAGATATGGCTTTGATATAGCTTAGAGGGGCAATTCCAGTGGCAGTCTATGCCAGTGACGATGATGTCATGCTTGCCTCGAGTGTACTTCTTACAAATTTGTCTATGGTTTATACACTTTCTCCACATTGGTTACTATATAGCAATGTTGCTTTCCACGTCACACCATGTCGTGAGCGATTTAGCACTTTTTCTAGTGGAAGACTTGGCTGTGTGCGACTTACAGATGGTTCCGCATTTGACATAGAGGGTACAAGAGACATTTGTTTGTCTTTGCCCACCAGTGGTGCATCATACACGCTATGACATATGCACTATGTTCCTCAGTTGAAATAGAGCTTGATCTCAGTGAGACAATTGGTAGCTTTTGGTTGTCATGTACTACTTAGAGAGCAATCTTTCCAGATGCATTGTGGTTCATGAGTGATTGCCAGAGGAGCCCGCAACAGCCTGGTATATCCTATGAATGTGTCTGAGGTTCAAAACGGCGTAGTCTCAATTTTGTTGCTGGCTTGTTTGGAGTGAGAGACAAGGCCTGTCTCTTTTGTGGATGTGTTGCATGGAGAGCAGGTTGTGCATTTGTCTTGTGGTGACGTTCACGCAGACAATGGTATCTCTGGGGATGCACAACTTTGTCAGTCATCAGTTGAGGTCACATCAGTTGAGCCAGTGACCGATGCATTAATCTATGATGCGTTTGATATATTTGAGGGTGATAGTGTCCTTCAGACAGCTGTGTGTGATTGCAATGGTGGTGTTTTTTTGACTTTGCAGTCATTCTTAGTAGATATGCCTTTGCCAGAGGATGCTGACATGGTGATGCATAAGTTAGGTGGTTCCTGATGAGGATGCATATGGCACTGAGGTTGCTTAGGGATAGGTTGGCACACATAGTGCATGTTTGGTTGGATTTTGGGTCTCTCATGTCTGACCTTTTGGTCTCAAGACTTGATCTTGCTTATGCAGTTGGTACATTTGCAGTGGGAGTTTTCAGTCGTGCGATGATTGACACTGGCATTGTGCATTGTGGAGCCATGCAGGTCATCACTCGATACCTACATCAGGAGTGTCATTGTAGCTGTAGCCCTAGTGGTATGCATGTTGCATCTACACTAGAGCGGTAACAGAGTGAGCCAGTGGGCATGGGTTGAGAGCCGTCATCTCTCACCGCTTGTATATACTAGTTGTAGGCTAGTCTTCTCGCCACTTATCGGCACACAGCCTTTAGTGGGAGAATGTTAGGTAAAGGCGGTGTGCCTCACCGTGATTTGCCCGTGTCTGTCGGCCAGTGTCCGATCGCCCATATTGTGAGATCCCATCTGTAACGATCCGAAAGTCACATTTCAAAGTATCACTTGCATACAAAAAAACAAGGTGAATTTTTTCTCAAATAGCACCACAATGTGCCGTACATAGCCAAAGTTGCAAACCGCATCACTCTCTACACTATAGGAATCAAACTGCAAAACCTCAATATGTCGAGATTGTTAACAGGCTACTGTAGAAAATTCAGCACTCAGAATTTAAAAATTTTGATAGAACCAGCACATTCACAACATGCCAAAATATCAAGGTGGACTCTTGGATAACATGTATCCAAGTCCATGTGTGAGAGATATACCAAAAAACCTCCGTTTTCGGCCCAAAAAAGTAGCATAAACTTGCTGTTGTTGCACCTGTTGTAATTCAGCGTAGAATTTCAGAAAATGGGCATCACTATAGCGTCTGAAATGTGCCAAAACCCCAACCTAAACTCTTGGATCATATCCATCCGACTCTGTGTGACGGAGATATGCAAAAAACACTGTTTCGGGAGCCAAAAACAGTGTTTTTGGCATATCTCTGTCACATGGAGTCGGATGGATATGATCCATAGTTTAAGTTGGGATTTTGGCACATTTTGGACGTGAAGTGATATCCATTTTCTGAAATTCTACTCTGAATTATAGCAGGTACAACAGCAACAAGTTTATGTTGGGTTCTTAGGTCGAAAACCAAGGTTTTTGGCATATCTCTCACACCCGGACTTAGATACATGTGATCCAAGAGTCTACCCTGAGGTTTTGGCACGTTCTACCACACTGGTCATGTTAGAATTTTGAAATTCTGAGCACTGAATTTTTTGCAGTATCCTGTCAATAATATCGACATATCGAGGTTTTGTAGTTTGATTCCTACAGTGTAGAGAGTGATGCGGTTTACATCTTTGGCTATGCATGGCACACTGTGGTGCTATTTGAGAGAGAATTCACCTTGTTTTTGCGTATGCAAGTGATACTTTGGTATGTGACTTTCGGATTGTTACACAATCGGATGCGGTTTTATGCGCATTGTTTGACTGTGTGGGGCATTCCAGAGAGCTTTTTTTAGCACGATTTTGTGCACTTTCTTGCTATGTATGCATTATGACGATACAGTTTGAGCTAGTCATAGCTCGCAGGTAGCCGGTTTATAGGTTTGCAGTGTTTTTTGGACAGGTACACATTCATAGAGCTACTCGGTCAAGAGTGAGCCAGTTTGCTAGGCTTTTGGCATTGCATGTAGACCATTTGTGGATTTTGCTACTGAGACAGTGTCTATTCTCATACGTATTTGGTTAGATTTTTTGTGTTTTTGCGCAGTTTTAGGGAACACTTTGCCGGATTTTTCCAAGATTTCTCGCCATGGTTTATGCGTATTCGCAGTTTTCTCTCTAATGGTTTAGTGGCCGAGTTCACTCCCACTCTGGCAGTTATCAACATTTTTTTGGCTTGCGGTTTGCGTTGAGTTTTGACTCATTTTGCAAAGGAAATTCTGTTCCTTTTTTCCCTTCTTCTCACCATAAAAGTTTTGAGTGTTATGCCATCTTGTACAGTGGTCGATATATTCCCACTTTGACAATGATCGAGTGTTTACTCACTTTTGACAGGTTTTATCAATTTGGATACGGTTTGGTATTCTTGTACCCACTCTCGCAAGAGTGAGGATTTGTGTATAGTTGTGTGACTACAATACATACTGGTCACATGTTTCACAGATTTTTGTAGATTTTTGCAGGCAATTTCTCTTGTGGGATGCGTTTTGAGCTAGTTTGCTCTCTACTTGCGTATATGGTTTTGCGTATTACGCTCGGTTGAGCAGTTTGTCCCAGTTTATGCTTGCAAAATTTACTGGCTGATTTATGCTTGATTAGTGTAGTGGTCGAGTAATCTCCCACCTTTGACGTGTATGCATTGACATGATGTGTGACACAATTGAGTCTACAGTCATGGCTCATGAGACACGGAGGTCTCTTTCTTGCCGATACTTGCATTGCTCGCATTGCGATCACACAGGACACATTAGACGCCGTTGTTTCAGACGTATGAGGCAGGAACGGAGATGTATGCGTAGTGTAGATATGGCTTTGATATAGCTTAGAGAGGCAGTTCCAGTGGTAGTCTATGCGAGTGACGATGATGTCATGCTTGCCTCGAGTGTACTTCTTGCAAATTTGTCTATGGTTTATACACTTTCTCCACATTGGTTACTATATAGCAATGTTGCTTTCCACGTCACACCATGTCGTGAGTGATTTAGCACTTTTTCTAGTGGAAGACTTGGTTGTGTGCGACTTGCAGATGGTTCGGCATTTGACATAGAGGGTGCAAGAGACATTTGTTTGTCTTTGCCCACCAGTGGTGCATCATACACGCTATGACATATGCACTATGTTCCTCAATTGAGATAGAGCTTGATCTCAGTGAGACAATTGGTAGCTTTTGGTTGTCATGTACTGTCTAGAGAGCAATCTTTCCATATGCATTGCGGTTCATTAGTGATTGCCAGAGGAGCCCGCAACAGCCTGCTATATCCTATGAATGTGTCTGAAGTTTTAAACGACGTAGTCTCAGTTTTGTTGCTGGCATGTATAGAGTGAGAGATGAGGTGTGTCTGTTTTGCGGATGTGTTGCATGGAGAGCAAGTTGTGCATTTGTCTTGTGGTGACGTTCACGCAGACAATGGTATCTCTGGGGATGCACAGCTTTGTCAGTCATCAGTTGAGGTGACATCAGTTGAGCCAGAGACCAATGCATTAATCTATGATGCGTTTGATATATTTGAGGGTGACAGTGTCCTTCAGACAGCTGTGTGTGATTGCAATGGTGGTGATTTTTTGAATTTGCAGTCATTCTCAGTAGATATGCCTTTGCCAGACGATGCTGACATGGTGATGCATAAGTTAGGTGGTTCCTGATGAGGATGCATATGGCACTGAGGTTGCTTATAGGGATAGGTTGGCACACGTAGTGCATGTTTGGTTGGCTTTTGGGTCTCTCATGTCTGACCTTTTGGTCTCAAGACTTGATCTTGCTTATGTGGTTGGTACATTTGCAGTGGGAGTTGTCAGTCGTGCGATGACTGACACTGGCATTGTGCATTGTGGAGCCATGCAGGTCATCACTCGATACCTACATCAAGAGTGTCATTGTAGCTCTAGCCCATTGGCTTTTGGGTCTCTCATGTCTGACCTTTTGTTCTCAAGACTTGATCTTGCTTATGGGGTCCGATTTACAAGCTATAAAGTACGGCTGAAAATACTTATTGAAAATCCATGTTTTGGGGACTCGAAAAACCCAAAACAGCAGCACCCAAGCTTGGCAATATCAGAGCTTTGTACATGAATTTTTACAGAGCCACTTCCAAACTTGCAGGGCTATATACACATATATACATGAGGCTAGTGGGCAAGCTTCTTGGCATGGCATAGTGACTTTATGCTCATCCAAAAAATGCCTGACAACGTCAACTCTCAACGGCTTGGTTCTATCACCAAATTAATCCATCACACCATGGTTGCTTCACGCATCAATTTCCAACAAGGGGCTAGACGGAATGTCAAGCCCATGGAAAACAAAGACAAAAATGATGCAAAGGGGAAAACCAATGCCAAAAATTCTTCCCAAGGCACTTCCAACAACAACAACAACACAATCAGTCCAAGGAGAAGGGAGTTTACAAAGGCAAAAACAAACTCTCTCCTGAAGAGCTTGAAGCTTTTTGCAAGGACCATAAGTGTTTTAAGTGTGGGGAGCTTGGCAAAAAAGGTTGTTGGATTTACAATGTTTGCAATTGGACAGTGTTTTAGCTTTGAGCTACTATGAGGAAATGTCAAAGAAGGCTCAGCTAAAAGCCAATGAATGCATGGTAGATAAGAAAATTGTAAAGGGTAATTTGGTGTTGTGATACAATACTAAGTTGGACAACATTTTTTAGAAGAAGTTTCAAATCAAATGGGAAGGTCCTTTTACTGTTGTGAAAAAAACTTGATAATGGCACATATCAGCTGGCTAATTTGAGTGGTGCACAACATATAATGGTTATAGCCTGAACAAATACTTGGCATTTTTTATGAGAATTGTGACATATGAGATGCTATCAATAGAGGAAGACAGTGTGGAAACATCTGACGATGTAGGTGAGGTTTCTGGGGATGAGATGCAGCAGTTGTTCACCCTAGGAACGTTTGCTTGTCATGAATGAGCAAGCAGGCAAGGGGGGGCTGGCAAGCTATGTCAGTCATTTTTTGGATGAGCATAAAGTCACTAAGTCATGCCAAAATGCTTGCCCACTAGCCTTATGTATATATGTGTACATAGCCTTGCAAGTTTTGGAAGTGGCCTTGTAGAAATTCATGTACAAAGGTGTGATTTTTCCAGGCTTGGATGATGTTTTGGGTTGTTCAAGTCCCCAAAAAATGGGTTTTAATAGGTATTTTCAGCTGTGCTTTATAGCTCGTGTATCGAACTTGTACATCATGAATTAGGAGCATCCAAAGCGGGCAGTCTCAACTTAGAAGGTGATTGCGGGTGCATGCGACACAGGGCAACTAGGACAACTTGGGGGTCTAAGATTAGAAATACTGAAATTTTACATTTCTGGAGATAGCGAGGTGATGGGCTTCGAGTAGTGTGTTACGGTGCGTCATTCGATGACCGGAGCAACAAGTTATGCCACGGGGAAAGTTTTCCGAGAAGTTCTTATGCTTGGGGAGAAAGCTACAATGTTTTGGGCTTGGGAGGAATGAGGAGGAGGTTGCCATGGGGTGGGGAAATTATCCCACATGAGAAGAGGAAAAAGGAAAGTGGGGGGTATATAGGGCACATTGGGTGCCCACTATAGGTGTATCAAAGGGAGAGGATCTCTCTCAAGGCTTGGCTTTGGGGGCTCATGGGCTCATGGGGAGGGAGATGGTGCATTGTGGGAGTTCACACTGCCTGGACAGGTGCCTGGCCACTTATTTTGGTCCCCGGCCACATGCCCCCACCCCATTCCTTGGTCAAAGAGTCACCGCGATGGCTCATTTTTTGCCCAAAAAAAGAGCCAATTATAAGATGCTTGAGGAGAGAACCTTGTCAGCTAAGAAGATAGAGAAAAATCTTGTGGATAAAAGATAAGAAAGCCCCCATTTTAATAGCTGCAACACCTACACAACTTCTAGAAAGCTCATTTTTGAGAAAGAAAAAGTGCACCCTCGACTTTGAGCGCCCATAACTCTTTCATCCTTCATCTGTTTTTTGTCTATGGATACTCTATGGACATCTCCACAAGACAAGATTTATCATGATGTCCCTTGTTTCTCCTAATTTTGAGTGATTTCCATTCTTGAAGGGTTTTTCATAAATCTCTATAGGTGCCACAGGTGTTTTTGACCGTGCAATAGTTCTCCTTTCGACGGTGTGGCTCGTGCAAGGCTATAGAGGCATTCATGATTTTCCTTCTCATTTGCATGCTAACAACGTATTTTTCCATCTCTTCAGGTAATCCCACATACAATTGTTGCTTTTGCTTGGCAAAGTCTATCTTTTGGAAGACAGTAGCCTTGAGATGTAAATCCCAAAACTTGTCTATATATTTGTGGATAGATTCATGAGAGAGAAGCTTCAAACTACGCATTTGGTGAGCATTTTGTCCGTTGCATCGCTTGCAAGGAATTGCTTCATGATGGACACTTGTAGAGTTTTTCATGTCTTTGGGGCTTTGTCGTTGCCACGAAGGCTAGCCCACCATTGGCGAGCCAATTTCTGGAAGTGCATAGCTACATGGCGTAGCTTGAAGGACTCCGTGAATCCCTCATCTCCAAAGGCCGCATCAAATTGTTGGATGAAGGTTTATACTTTTTTGGTGGCACCAAAGGTGCCATATAGGTGAGAAAAGAGAAAATATTTCCTCCCTCTTTGAACTTCTTGAGCTTTTGTGACCTTCGCCATGCAAGGTGGTATGATTTGCGATGTCCTCCCCTCTTGTATTCTCTAGGAGAATAGCCATAGTTTTCATCGGAAGAGGAGGAAGGTGAAGAAGAAGGAGAAGAGGGTGACCTCTTTCTTGCCCTTTTCTTCCGTTGTTTCCTCTCTTCCCTTTTGGAATGTCAAGGAGAAGGACTGTGTGTTGATCTTTTCCTCTTGGGAGTAGTTGGTGATCTTCTAGACCGCCATCTACGTGGAGCCACATCTTCAGAGAAATGTAAAGTATCATTGCTTTCTTTCTCTTTGGATTCCTCTTCTCGTATGGAAGAGAGTCTTGTTTTGGGGGTCTCTTGAAGAGGCCTCCTAGGCTCTCTCTCCTCTTGGAGAGGAAGGAAAATCCCATAAGCGCGAAGTTGTTGAGTAACTTTGGTTTGCAAAGCATGGTTGCCCATAGCTTGCTGCAACCTAGTAACGAGACAATTGACAAACATGGGGGCATCATCATTAGCACCTTCATGTGAAAAATCAAAGTTATCAATGTTTACTCTACTCTCTTGGTTATTTTCAGCCATGTTAACAAAATTGTGTACTTACTTAGTGTATGCTTTGGCAATTCAAAACCTTAGTTGCTACTCCCCTTAGCCTTTGAAAATTGGCACTTAAGTATCTACACCCACGACTCAAAGTGGTTAATTATAGAGAGTAGTAGAGTGGGTCTAATATTGCAGAATTGCCGAGGGCTAGCTCCTTTCGGACTTCTTATGGCTCAATAATGGTAAAGCCATAGGCAAGTCTGAAAAGACCCCAATATTAAGTCCAAAGCTCTCGAGGTGTGCACCATATCCCACATAGTGGGATATGGGCTCAAAAAAACCGATAATAGATCCCCGTTCCACTTATCCTAATATAATTAGCAAAATCAACCATTTATAGGTTACTTAAGGACCTCTCTTCTTAAGCAAGAAAAGAGAAACCAAATGCTATGATATCAATGTAATGTAAATGGCCTATTAACTTTGGGAGTAGTGGAAATTAGAGAAGTACTTTTATGAAATTACTTTGTGAGCATAGCGGGTCAACTTAATTGATGGTAGCAACATAAACATAGCATTTAGTTAACTTGGCATGAACAATACTTTTGCAAGAGAGAGAGTTTAGAGAACATGACAACAATTGAGGACCGGATTTATGTGGAGCTGGTCCCCCCTCCAATAGGCATTTGTATTATAGTTTCTCCCATCAAGAGAGACTTGTTACAATACAATATTTGTGTTCCTTGTGACCTAGGTGATGCAATGAAGATGGAAAGCTTCATGCATCAGGAGAATAACATAAACTTTGTGGAAAGAATTAACTATCCCAAGCCTCAGTCCCAAGACCTCAAACACCTTCGAAGGTGGAGAGAGCTAGCAGGGAATGAGGTAGGGAAGAGGAAGAAGAAACATTTCATAGGAGAAAGAATTAGATCCTCACTTATCATCACTCTTCTTGCCAGCATACATAATAGCATAGTAAGCCTTGCTCTTTGATATACCATCTCTCATTTGGGTCCATTTACCATTGGCCCCGTGTTGAGATAGATCTATAAGCACATGTCTATATCCTAACCCTTGTTCCCGTTTATTCTCCCATATTAAATGATCAGTTTAATATGAGAAAATCATTTGGGTTGGTTAGATATTAGATTTTATGATTCTTCTAAGCATGGTTGACAAAGGAGTATGAAGAGGATTTCATCATGGCCTGGAAGCATATGAGGATGACAAATGACAATACTTGGGCAACATATTGTCAACAATTTTGGAATTCCTTTTTGTCAGTCGCTTCTTTTTGAAAGATTCCTTTTTTGGAGAAAACAGAGCTAGCGGCAAGTACCCTCTGGAAGGAATCTATGATCCACTTCGCATCAAGAGCAGGGTAGTGCACGCGCGCGCGCGCACGCGTGTGTGTGTGTGTGTGTGTGTGTGTGTGTGTGTGTGTGAGAGAGAGAGAGAGAGAGAGAGAGAGAGAGAGAGAGAGAGAGAGAGAGAGAGAGAGAGAGAGAGAGAGAGAGAGAGAGAGAGAGAGAGAGAGAGAGAGAGAGAGAGAGAGAAGCACAAATGGGTCCCAACTAACTCTCTCAAGGGCCTACCACACCATTATCGATGTGGTATTTGCTTTAGATTGCGTAAATGGAATCTACACCAATCCAATTCCTCAATGAAAGACTTGAACTAAATGGATGATATAGTTGCGGTAAGTCTTTGAGATGATAAATCACATCTAGGGATAATTTGATGCACCTTTTTAAGTTGGCTCAATGGTTTGCGGATGTCCACCATGACAAAGATCTAGGGCTCATTTGCCCACCCGATGTGAGAGAATCTAAGAACTCAATGCGAGCTACAAAAACACAAAATCTACAACACAAAAATTTGTCAACGATTTGGCCAATAGTCATGGACATGTTGACTATTTGAAAGTATTGAAAGCATTTAATTTGTTTATTGAAATTTTGCAAAACACACTTGAGAAGCTGTAGGAGATTCTACTCCTTGTGAAGCTCCAGGTGCTTGACCTGTGTAGGGCACAGGAGAAGGGAAACTAGAAAAGCAAGTAGGTGATCCATATACTAGCAAAGAATGTGAAGAAAGGGACAATAATAGTGACGCCTAGCAACTAACAAAGCATGTAGGGTAGATGGACACTTGGATGGCCCATGCAAGGCACATGCAATTCAATTAGAGTCCATGCAAGTTTAATCAAGTCCATGCATGGTAGATAGCAACCTATGCAAGTTAACATATATCCATTCATGGTAGATAGCAACCTATGCAAGTTAACATACATCCATGCATGGTAGACATCAGCCTATGCAAGTTAATAGATATCCATGTTAGTTAATAGATATCCATGCATGGAAAATAGCAGTACATTCAAGTCAATTGGAGCAACCCGTTGATGGCAGTCAACCATCCATGTAAATCAACCAGACTCCATGCATGGCATGTGGCAGTCCATGCAAGGAAACTAGAGTGCATGCATGGGCTGGCAAATGGTAGTCCATGAAAGGCAAGTAGAGTGCATGCATGGCAGGTGGCAGTTCTAGCATGGCAAGTACTAGGTGACCCTAGTGAAGAGAAGTTCCAAGAGATTGTAGTGAGAGGCAAGTCCTTGCATGGAAAATGGAAATTGAAGCATGGCAGGTACTAGGCAACCCTAGTGAAGGGCAAAATGTGGAGCAAGTACTTCTCATAGGATATGATCAACTATGCTTGCATATTGCATGCATGTATCGTTATGTAAAATGTTGGCATGGGCAAGCAGGTTCTTGACGACATTGCCATCTTGTAGTCAAGATGATCTCGTGATGTCTAAAACATTGACTGGAGAAAATTAATTCAGTCCTTTATGAAATGGTTTGTCAAGGGCTATGGAGAAAAGGATGTCATCATTTTGGCCGTTATATGTACCAAGTGTTGCATATTTTTAAAAGCCAGCAAGTGCTTGATAAGCTTCCTACCTCAAGCATGATCTCTTAGAGTGCTCAATTACAGGATACGGAGAAAAGAATGGGGTTCTTGGAAACATTTTGGTTGGTATATGTACCAAAGGTTGTGTATTTTTAGAACGCAACAAGTGCTTGATAAGCTTCCTACCTTAGGCACGGTCTCTTGGAATGGGCTTGGAATGCTCAATTATAGGATGTGTGCAACAAAGAGCAGGGTCAAGAAGCTCTTTGATATTTTCAGCAAACGCACAGCGAGGATTTCTCTCAAGATGTAGTCTCTTGAAATCCACTTCTATGCGAATCATGACTTACTGACATGGCAATCCCTAAGAAGTTGGCCAACTTGCAGATTTTGGCCGAGCTAGTAGAAGAAGAAAAACAAGACTTACCAATTTACTGAAGCCAATCGAGGGGCCTTAAACCCAAAATGGCTTTGGATTAAAATTCTAACCATGACCAACTTGAAGTTCAGTGATTGAGGGGCCTAAAACCGTTAGAAGACCATCAGATACCAAAATTGCATGGACAAATGAGACATAGCATGTTGTACGGACTAGCCTGCATTTTGCAAAAATTGCTACTTGTTGGCAGTTTGTATGGACAAGAACAATGGGTGCATGCTTTTGGGTTTGGAGATTTTAGAAATTTTGCTTTCCATGTAATTGCTTTTGGATAGGTCAATGGACTTTAAATATGTTGTGTGGATCTCTCTCTCTCTCGCATTCTACCCATGGGAGATGCAGACCAAATTCATAGAGTTGTCCTTTGTCAAAGAAATATAAACAAATACTAAAAGAGGTGCCACAATTTGGGGCGTTGTAGTTTGGGAGTGGAACTCAGCCACAATGTAGAGTTGTGAGCCTCATAGTCTCTCTTGTGATAGCGGAGTTTGCTCCACGGGACTTGAAGACACATTCTCTCTCTCTCTCTCTCTCTCTCTCTCTCTCTCTCTCTCTCTCTCTCTCTCTCTCTCTCTCTCTCTCTCTCTCTCTCTCTCTCTCTCTCTCTCTCTCTCATGCACGCCCGCATGTTCCCTTGTCACCACACCTTCCAAGGCATGTTGAGATGGTATTAAAGCCTAGAGCTGATGACACCTAGTGGATTTGGAGCATGAGGAGTGGCTGCTAGAGGCTGTGATTTTTATCCCACAAGAGGGTGATTTTTTACTGCATTCTCATCATGGAGAACATCCTTGGACCATTGTTTTGCATCAAGAGGATGCTGATTTATCTTTGCTACATTTTGTTGCAATAAATTCTTGTGCATGAATTTTTCAATCATATGTAGATCAAGGAGTGTTGCTAATTTTCAGTGAAGGAGTTGGAGGACATATGGGCTAGTTTACTCAAGTGTGATGGTTAATGCCCGAAAGTAATTAAAGATAAGTAAGAGACAAAAATGAGATATAAAAATACCACAAACCATAATGAATGCTAAAGAAGTTTTGGATCTCCTCTTATATATGGATCTATGAGTATGAGATCTGAAAAAGAAGATATTTAGGAAGATCCATAAGAAAAATATAAGGGAGGGCAAGGCATTAGTTGGACCTCCTTTCAAGAGGAGAGCCATTGGTGTAGGACAAGGCAATACTAGGCCAATGTGCATCAACACTAACCTTACCATCAGAGACTTGCTTCCCTAATGCTTAACCAAGGTCGGTGCACCCTGACCTATCTACTATCTATTGAATGGAAAGACTCTTCATGCACATGGTTGCAAATGCTTGCAGCCACAAGAAGAATGGCCCTTCCCCTACCTGGCATGCTGCACAATTTTAGCCAATGTTCCACATCCCATGTACCTTGTGTGGCACAAGACTATAGCCAATGTGGCATGTGAGCAGCTGAGAAATTAAGGCCTCTTGATTTGAGGGCATGTGTGCACCTACTAGCCAGCACTAGAACAGGTAATTGCCTCAATATGTGGGCATCCTCCACCTTGATCAATATGTCTCACCCTCGGGCTATGGGTAATTTCCTCAATATACACACTGTGTATTACCTCAGAGTTTGGCTATGCAATTGCATCTACCCTTTTCAATAGCTAAATCTAGTAGGCAAAGGTTTGAGAGGGTCGATTTATGCTAGGAAGCACGAGAAATACTTGCAAACCGTACCTTTGCAAATGTTCAGCCAGCCAATTGGAATCTTTTGTGTGGAAGAGAGGGGCTGATTTTGGACCAATTTTAGGTAGTGTACCTACCCTTTTTGAGGAGATTGGAGATCCCTTTCAGTGGGAGGTTGCTTGCAGCCTTGATCCCAGTTTGTACATGTCTACATTGTTAGAAGTGTCCATGGAAGAAGAATAATGTAGAGAGTTCTCATGACATGGCAGCTTATACATTCAATGGATAATTCTTTTGAGTGTCTACAAAAGTCTACTCATATCAAGGAGTTGCATGAGTTACTTAAGAGGAAGGTTTGGTGTTGCTGGTGTTTCCATAGGATTACAAACTAGATGCCACCAACTTACGAGGAGTGGAAGTGTTTATGAAGGTGGACTTTGAGACCTACAATCTTACTTGATGGTGCACGACAAGATTGAGAAGCCAAAGGCCCATAAATATGGGTGAGCTATGCATGCTCGTAAAGGTGTCTAGCACCATGTAATGCATAGTCACATTGGCTAAGACAGTTATGATGAGATTTTTATTCAAGGGCACTAAGATTGTAGGGTTCTTTTAAATGTGCAAAAGCTTTTTAAGGATCTTTCTATCACCGATGTCATCTCTTGGCCAAGGGAATCTACGGCATTTTAAGCGAACGTGAAGCAAGCACTTCTCTTTTGATATGAAATGTTGACATGGGAAAATAGGTCCATGATGAGATTGCCATCTTTTGGTCAAGATGCTCTATGCTTTTTTGACGGATGCAGAGAAAGTGCTTCTCTATCAATGCAATCAAGTATACTTGTGTTTTAATGCCATGTCTAAAACATTGACCGGAGCAAATTGATTCGATTCATTATGAAATGGTTCATCAAGGGCTATGAACAAAAGTATATGGTTCTTGGGAACATTTTGGTTGGCATGTGTACCAAGTATGGTCTATTTTAAAATCCAACAAGTGTTTGATAAGCTTCCTACCTGAGATCCGGTCTCTTGGAAGTGCTCATTACATATATGCGTAATAAGGGGCGGAGTCAAGAAGCTCTTGATATTTTCAACAGCATAAAGTGAGGATTTCTCTCATGATGTAATATCTTAGAATACACTTATATGAAAATAGGGTAACAAATCCCACCTGGAAGTGATGTGGTGAATGAGGGATGGCACATAGAGTATAGGGAAGTTCCATGCCTTGAGAACATGATCAGTCCACAAAGGGAGTAATTCCAAAGCTTTGCGGAAAGCTTCAAACTTCTCACTCGACAGTGCCTTTGAGAAAAGATCTATAAGGTTGTCCTATGTTGGCACATAAGCCAAGTTGATCTCTCTTGCTAAGAGCCTCCCCCTGACATAGTGGTGATGCACCTCAATGTGCTTTGTGCAAGCAAGAAAAACTGGATTTCTCGCAACTACCAATGCAATCTGACTGTCAGTGTAGATAGTGTTGGCAGTGTCCTATCCAACACCCAAATCAGCCATGAGGCATCTGAGCCATACACACTCAACCGTAGCTATGAAGAATGTCTAGTACTTAGCCTCACAATCAGAAGTGGCCACATTAGGTTGTTTCTTTCTCAACCATGAACTGTCGAGCATGAAACAAAAACCACTCATGGACACTCGTGTGTCAAAACAACCAGCCCAATGTGAGTCTGAAAAAGCATGTTAATCTGGGGACAATGATCCCCCCTTGGGATAAAACAAGCCAAGATGTAAAGGGCCACTCAAGTAGCAAAAAATCATCTTGACAGCCTACCACCAATGATTAGACCCTGGGCTATGCATAAATTTGCCTGTGAGACTACAAACTGAATATCTAGCCTTGTGTTGCATACATAAATAAGGAAGCCAACAACAGTTTTGTAAAGAGTGACATCGGTAGGATCACTAGCATCATGAAGACTCAATTTCAAACCTGTTTCTATGGGAGTGGCAATAGGTTTGCAATCCTCAAATCCAAACTTACATAGCAATGTCTCTATGTAACTTGTCTAACACAAGGCAATACAACCATCACACTGCTTAAACTGTATACCCAAGTAATGATGCAATAGCCCCAAATCTTTAATCTTGAAAGTAGCATTCAAATCAGCCTTACATTCAACTATATGTATCTCATTTGGTCGAGTGATCAGCAAATCATCCACATAGAGAACAATAATGAGAAGTCCATCACCCTCACACTTTACATACAATGTGCTTTCTGTTGTTCTGTTACAAAAGCCTCGTTTGACCAAATGAGTGTCATCCTTCTTGTACCAAGCACGAGGAGATCTCTTCAACCCATATAAATCTTTCTCACATTTGCACACTTTATCTTCCTACCCTTTAATGACAAAACCGCAAGGCTACGTTACATAAACTTTCTCAAATATGTCACCATTCAAGAAAGCAGTAACAATTTCTGACTGATATACATCGCAACCAAAATGAGCGATCAATGCACATAGGAAACGCATAATAGTCATACGACAACTGGGAGAAATAGTCTCTTCATAATCTATGCCTTTTTTATGTGCATAACCCTTTGCGATAAGTCAAGCCTTATAGCGATCAATCTCACCATACGGCTTGCGTTTCAACTTGTAAACCCACTTCGTACCAGTGACCTTTTTGCCATGGAAAAATCACATAAAGTCCATGTGTCATTTTCGATAAGTGTATCATATTTTGATTACATGGAAGCCATCCAATTTTTTGAATTTTGTGCTTCATCAAAAGATCTAGGTTCCTCAACATCACTTAAGCTAGACACATCCAAAGAATAACAATTTGATGCATAAGATGCATGGCGAGAACCTCAACGAGTACAACTAGACAAAAGGTGCATCCAATTTATCATCACGCAAAGTATGCACCAGCCATTTTGTCATACCTCTAGCCTGCTCATTCTCAGTACTTTCCTCATTAAGTGCATCATGTACATCTGCATCAGTAATAAGCTGATCTATAACCCCCATAGGTTGTATATTTGCCTCGTTGGATTTTACATTCGAACTTCCACCACTGAAAAGAGGCAACAAAGTGTCATAAATGTCCTGTGACACTTTGACGTCCACTTTGAACTTGATAAGCATTGTGTCATCTTCTTTTGCATGGTATTTATGTATTGCAAGAGCATTTAAGTGATCCAACGTTTGATTGCGTCTCTCTCACACTCTGACAAATGGAGCCTGATCAGCGGCTTGGAGGGGTGTGTGACTTGTGTGGGCAGACCTTCCCACTCATTAAAACTTGATACCGACATTGGTGGCATACCCCGATGGAATGCATTCTCTATCAAGCTCGTTGCCATTGTGCTCACCTTGGCTGCAAAGTTTTTACTATTGGATGGCGTAGTAGTCATGGAGTGCCGGGCAGACCACTTGACACTCATCACCAAGGAGGCCCGCTTGCACAATTTTTGCCAAGTGGTTTGGGTGGTCGAATAGAAACTTGGTGGCTCCCCTTGCTTTGTCCAATAGTAATGGATATGGTTCACTTGAGATCCCGGGATCTTGAAGCTTGGGAAGGACTAGATCTCCGTGATTCCAAGTGACATTTGGAATCACCATGCTCATAATCTAACCCGCCACCTTCATGCTCGCTCCTTTCGCTTTGAAACTCCTCCAAGAACTCTAAAAAATCATTGATGACTGGTTGCCATCTCTTCTTACCTTGTTTAGATTTGTCCACTGCGGTTTTTGGGCTACAATGTCCTTTGGTCGTACTAGGGAAAATGGCATCGGTGGGAGGTTGATTGATGGTGACACTTCCTCTTTTTCCCATACTCTTAACCTTCTTGTGCAATGATGCTAGTCCAAAAAAAAGTAAGGACACTAAAGCAAACTAAACACATTAGTTGAACAAGAAAAAAATTACTTACCATTGTATGCTTCAGTTTCGTCTTCGAGAAATTGGCCATCCACATAGTCCAAAAACCATGGACAGTCTCTCCATGTTTCCTTACCATGGAACTTCTCTATCCAATCGTCAGGATAGAGACCGATCTCCTCTCTCTCAGAGCATCTACGCATCGTTGGGATGCTCGGGGTATGGATTGCAAAGGCCTATTTTAAGGATGCCCAACCACCATCTATAAAAAAACAAGAGGAATAACTCCAACATTCATAACACACAATATTAATATTGTATAGTTCAATGCATGTATAGTATGCCTTGAACAGTACAAGAAAAATGCGGCTGCTCTCTGCATTATGTGTGGCTCATAGGGTTTGCTTCCACCGCACAAAGCCTTGCCAAAGTGCTTTTGTCGAAAAGCTTGTTGTGCCATCACCAAGAGACATGCCACAATCACGTGCAACGCGTACGTGTAGCTTGTTTAATGTGGATTTCTTGGCCTCCATCTTCTCGGCCAGACTCAATATACCCCTACACATCAAGTATTAGTAATGTGGCAATACTAGATAAGACCCCGAACTCTAGTGTTAGTACATTCACCTTTCAAGCTGCTACCAATGTATGTGCATTCTCAACCATTGTGAGAAGGACTTCTCCTACGTCGAAATAGATGCCTCCACTCAAGACACGTCGCCCTTGGCCAATATGTTGATCATGTGATATTTTCTGCAATTTACCATTGGATAACATTCTTAATAAATTAAGGAGAACAAACAATGCTTTTAAAAGCAAATAGTACTTACTCCAAAGGACTAATCCGTACTCGTGCAATCTCGAAGGATTTGAAGGGGGTCATTTTTCAACCCTTCTCTCCCCAATCCACAGAAAAGATGTATTTTTGAAAGAAATATGTTCCATTCTCGGGATTGGCTATGACTGCTATGTCTAGTCCCTTTCGCACAAAAAAAATCTCGCCCTCGTTTACAACCAAATCATAGCTTGACTTGTAATCATCTTTGTGCATGTGGTACTCTCTACTCCCCTTCACCGGTAAATTTTGTGTTCTCAGGCGATAGATTGCATCGAACTCTTCTTGCAATACAAATTGCCAAATCAAACTGATTTCCAAGAAAAACCCCATGTACTTACCTAATGCATGTGTATTATAAATTTAGAATTACCTTCTACAGTAGTTGCGATAGCAAAGACATAGGTAGTCTAAGCCATTTTGAACGGTTCATTGTCGTCCCACGAAATATACTATAAGCTTTCGCCCTATCTTCTTCATTGAATTTTTTCAATAAGGATTGTGGGTCCGTAAATGCTAATTTTTGCATCATTAATATGTCATGCGCAATGGTGTGAGGCACATGGACTCGCGTCACCTTTTTTTAATAAAACATTATATTAACAATTTATAAATATCAAGTGCACAAATAGAAGTGTGAAGAAACTTACTTGTTGATCATGCCAGGCACCAATAGAAATTCCGCCATCTCCATAAGGTCTCACTTCACAATCATGCACTCAATCTTTGGTGTAGAGAATTCATCCAACTGCTCCCGCAATGCCCAATCTTTCCACACATGGAGCCGATGGTTGCCGTCCCACACAATGAACATTTTCTCCTCCAGGTGAGAGAGATAGGGAATGTCTCTAATTTGTTCATCAAATGTGGCCGACATCACTAACTCTCTCCCGTAAGTGTCAAACCTATCGAATGGTATAGGATCTTGTTCAGGAAATGCTTTGGACACAATGAAGCGAGCCATTGTGGGCTGGTAACCTCTTTCAGCTATAGAGGTCGTTAGTTTTGCCATACAATCATCGTTTGTTCTAATGGTCGGGTTGACCAAAAGACGACAAAGAGGGATGCGAAGCAACAAGTGATTGTATGGCATAACATGTGGATCAATCAAAACCCGATGGGATGTGGCTATCAACCATGAAACCAAAGAAATCAGTAAGAGGATCATTATCCGTACTTTCCGTAAGGATGGTCATCGATGTGATAGCACCCGTCAAAGGAGGCACTTGCATCATCATCAAAATGGACGCTCCAACCACGAAACCAAAGAAATCAGTAAGGATCATTACCCGTATTTTTCGTAAGGATGGTCGTTGACGTGATTGCACCCGTCAAAGGAGGCACTTGCATCGTCATCAAAACGGATGCTCCAACCACGGAACCGCTCTCTTTTGTGGTGTACAGAGGAATTTCCTTTTGGATTCTTATTGGCGGTCCACATCTTTGGACTGCTTTCTTGTTAAAATTGGCATTTTGTTTGTTAATTAGGGTGCTTATGGCTTCCAAAGAAATGTTGAAAGCTGAAAGTAAGAGAAGAGATTTGAAAATGTGGGGAGAAGGTTTAAGAGAAACGAAATGAGAGAGAGTGGGAGGAGAAGGGTTGAAAGGGTGTGAGATAATGAAATAAAAAAAGTGAAAGAATCATGGTGGCTTTCTAAAGTAATTAGAACGTGAATAAAATCATTAAGTTGAGTTTAAGTAGAATCAGTGTTCAAGAAAGGATTGCCTCAGCTTAACCTTGAGCCGGTTGAAAATGGAGACTACCTGGTGGCAAACCATGGTAAAGGGAAGAAAAACTGGTGAAATATGTGAGAAACTAGTTCAAAAATCCTGCAAAATCTAAATTTATGCTAGTATTTCCGGTTCGCTTCTTTGTGGGAAGGAAACTCACTTGACGGCAGCTTAATAAAAGAGACTTTTCTAAATATTGACTAAAATTAAGTTATAGAATGTAAGAAAAGTCAAGCCATGTGACGCTGTGAAATGAAATGTAAAATTAAAAAAACTCATTAATATATGTGTGTGTGTGCATCCATAGAATTTACTAGAATTATGCAACTGAAGTTTCACTTTAACATTTAAAACAATATAATGCAAAAAAAAGTCAAGACATGTCAGGAAATGAAATGAAAGTGAAATAAACATTTAAAGTAAGTCTCCATCATGCACTTAAAACAACGAAATTCTCCCTAACCCAACAGAACACTAAGAACACTAAGGTTTCTTTTAGAAAGCAAAAAGTTTGCTTTTCAAACAGACAGAGATCACTAACGATTAAGAAAGAGTAGGAGTGTGAAAAAAACAAAGAAGAGAGAGTTAGCTTTTATAGGAAAAAAAAAGGAACGTGTGTGTGTGTGTGTGTGTGTGTGTGTGTGTGTGAAGGGGCGGCATGGCCAAAGGGGGCACGGGTGGGGCAGGTGCAGGAGTGGCGGTCAAGGGACCTACACGGCGCATGCGAGCAAAGGGGGCGCAAGGTGGGGCAGGGAGGGTGCGATGATCAAGGGACCAATGCAGAACGGGTGGGCAAAGAAGGCATGGGGCGGGGCGGGCACATGCGCGGGAGTCAAGGAGACAACATGCACAAGGGCCAGGTGGGGCCATGGGGCATACCAGGGACAGGGGTCAAGGGAAGGGTAGGGCAAGATGGCGTGCGGCGGGCACAGGGATAGGGATAGGGGCAGGGTGGGGTCAAGGACGGGATGAAGAGCATAGGGGCAAAGCGACGCGGGTAGGGGGTCAAGGGTGGCGTAGGGCGGTGAGGGCAGGGGGTTAAGGGATCAAGGGGGGACGCAGACAAGGGGTCAAGGAGGCCAAGGGGGTCGGCAATCCATGTGGCAGTCCACGTGGACTGCGAGCTACTTACAGTCTGCCATGTGCGATACGCCACTGTCTGCATGGAGTGCCACGCAAGTGCCACACAGACGTGGCACCTGCGTGGCATGCCACATGGACAATGACACAATAGCAAGCGGGGTAGCCGTCTCCCACCCCTGTGTCCCCAACCCCTGCCTCTCTCTCTCTCTCTCTCTCTCTCTCTCTCTCTCTCTCTCTCTCTCTCCCCCCCCCCCCCCACGCCACCCTGATTGCCCCGCATAGGGCCGGTTCCCATGGGGGGATGAGAGAGAGAGAGAGAGAGAGAGAGAGAGAGAGAGAGGAATGGGGAAGGTTCACACGGGAAAGAGAGAGAGAGAGAGTGAGAGGGGATGGGGGCGAGGGGGTTCACACGAGAGAGAGAGAGAGAGAGAGAGAGAGAGAGAGAGAGAGAGAGAGAGAGAGAGGAGAGGGGAATGCAGTTTAAAAAAAATTTAATTTTAATATGGATTTCAAAAATTATTAATGGTTATTAATAACTACTAGGGTCAATATAAAATGCTCTGAAATCCTCTAAACACAACTAAACACTTTCACTCTCATATTTTCAATCTCATGCTTGTTTTTTCTACTCTACTATCATATCATGCACTATAGTCTTCTCTTGTTTTAAAAGGGCTTTTTTCTTTACCAATAGGAAGATCATCTTTGGGGTTAAATATCTACAGGAGCATATTGCACCACAAATATTTACTTCTTTGCATGCAATTGTCATGGTTGGGAGTGAAGAGTTGATAGCACCAATGGAGAGAACAAGCAATCACTTGGGAGAGGAGTTTTATGTTGTGGATGAATCTCTCTCTACAAAGTTTGTAGTGCTAGTCGAAGATGACACAGTCTCAAATTCAAGGGGCATGGCTGCTCCCTTGGTGGATGTTCCCTACATAGATCTTACTAGTCCAAGAAACAAACTACTCTTTGGAGAGAAAGCATTGAAAAACTCTATCGAGGTAAAGAGTACAAATAGTATTTTGTCTAATTTTTAATGGAATGACAAAGCCCAACACCTTGACGAAGCTTCTTTCAAAGATAGTGGAAATCAAACAACTGTCCGAAATACCAAAGGTGTACAATGGTAACATGGTGTTTGAGTTTCCATCAACCCTAGGAAAGGTTCATCTAATGGATTCTATGGAACATAAGATGATCCACACCATTGGACTAAACCGCAAACCTCAAACATCACATTTCCTAGAGTGTGTTGCAAAAGTCATTGTGCAGGTGCTCTAAAATGTCTCGATGAAAGTTATCCCAAATTGGTTAATTTTGGGAATTCAAACACAACGCATTTCAATAGAAGCATGCTAAAATTACCTTGCATGGGCGAGTTTTGCGATGGACTTGGTGGCAACCTTACTTGACTATTGCGGTCAACCACACATTTGTATGCGTACATATGATTGCTTCATATATTACGTCATGCCAAGGGATGAGAGCATGAGCAGATTAATGGTACATCAAGGAATTCATCAACATGACATGAGGGATGGTTCATTGAAAGGGATCACCGATAAAACCAAAGAAATGGCTGCACGAGTTCTTAGTGTGGATAGACATGCAAGCGCAAAAAATGTACAAATGTGTGTGGCAAAGGAAATTGTGACAACAAATTTGATGCAAGAGGGGGGGCTCTAGCCATGTACTTTGTGAGCAAGAATTTCTAAATGTTATTGTAATGGGTCCCTTGGTGGAGGACAATTAGTGAGGATGCTTACATGCTTCTCTTATTTGGACATAATATTTCAAAGTAATTTAAATCTAAAATACAAGTTTCAAAGTTTCGTGGCTGCAACTAGGAATGGGTCAACAAAAGAGAGCTTTGGTGTGGACTCCTTGCTGCATCTAAAAAGAGATTGCACATACGATTTTTTTTGCAAAAGCAGGTTTCCTGGGCAAGGAGCGGTGCTTTGTGTTCAAGATGTCTACATTTGGTCAGGCATCTGGATTAGATTTGGTTAATCAAATGCAGCAAAGTGGACCTGGAGATCTTCGGCGTGCTTGGGTGCAGTTTGATCACACTCACCGAGTGGACGATTGGGTGACCATGACATGCCACATTTACAATCCAGGGTTTGTTGTCTTAGGAACATATTTCAAAAGTTTGGCAAATCTTAAGAAACAACCAACAACGTGTGTACTAATGTGCTTGTCTTATGTTGTAGCATGCAGGATCTCCTCACTATTGCAATTTGTGAGACGAAAGAGGAAGACATGAAGCACATATTCTTTTTTGGTAGTGCATAAATGAAGTTATGGAGGTCATGGATATGAGAGAGCAAATTTCCATGGATTCATGGCGACTGAAGCTTAAGCCAACTAGAATGCGGTTGGCACCGTGTTTATTGGTGGCAAAGACAATGTTCTAAAACATCAAGAGTGATCTTGCCTTTTTCATTGGAAACAAAGCATGTTGGCACGCACCAGAAAGTACATTGTCTATTCATCTCAACAAAGACATGTGCAAAAAGTGACGTCTAGCCCCTCTAAAGAGGCAGCTGCAGCGGAGTCTCGTCTCATTTGACAATGGGGGCAAAATGGAAATTGCATGGATAAAAACATCCCTGCAATGGAACTTGGCTGAGTTGGTGGGAGGTGCATATTGCACAATGGGCGAGCATCATGACAGCAATAGAGGGAAGTGTTGATGGAAAAAACACTCCAAGAACCAACTTGATCGAGAGCAAGCATGGTAGCTGGCTTGCAGGCGAAGGGTTCAAAAAACAAATCTCATTGTATGACACATGTACTTCAGATATGGAAAATGCAATACTACAAAGGACGAAGTAAGTTTCTTATTCTCAAGGTAAACATATTGGAAAAGGTCCTTCACAAGAGAGACTCAAGGAAAGAGTTTTTTCTAGTCCAACACAAGTGATAAGAGTAGTAAATGAGGCTACATTTGGAATGCCCATGTATAAATCTCAACCCCTCTTGAAGGAGACAAAGAAACCATTCGGCAAAAGCGAGGGCCATCGATTGTGATTGATGCTGAGGATGAATTGACACATATAGTAGATTACGATGCAAAAACACGAGACCGCACAACACACAGAAGCCAAGGAAGATCATTTTCACGGAAGATTCAGGGGTAGTAGATGGGAGTGACAATTCCAAAGAGAAGACAAAGTTTTGTGTTTTGGAACGAAAGGTCAATGAAGCTATGTGGGCAATTAAAAGAACCCCTCTCAGCAGTCATGTGACATGCAGTGACAACCCCAACGATGGAAAAAGATGTGGACAAAATATTGCGGCATGTAGTAAAAGGACTCCTGCCCCATCCTTTGAGGAGTATAGAAAACATCCAAATGGGCTACTCAGTAGTGGTTTTGGTTATGTCCTAGAGATGGTATTCATTGCTATGTGGTGGATCATAACATAGAACCAAGGCTAGCTCCTCCTCCAACTACTTGGCCAGCTGATCTAGGAACAAATCTCACTAATGACGAAGTTCAGATACTACTTGAAGGAGGATTTCAAGTGGAGACAGTTGGAAAAGATGGAGAGAGTGCTATATCAATGCGAACTCCTCCCAGGGGTGGAGGCGATTCCTCTTCCGCTTCAAGAAAAGCAAGTAGCATTGATTCAATACTAAGAAATGACATAAGAGTCAAATTTTGGACTTCCATTTCAGAGGAGGCAGCTAAGAAAATTGTTCTCGCTCTTTATTCAAAGGCTAAGGTGATTGAAGAGAAATGAATTGTAGACAAATCACATGAGGTCTTCAAGGTTGAGCATCACACAATAGATGGACATGTGGGGGTGTATGAGGTGCACATCAAGGATGAGCCCTACTACACATGCCTTGATTTCATCGATAGGGAGGCCAAGAAAAAAACTTATTTGTCTTGCAAGAACTTGTACTTCGTTTTCTTGAGAGTTCTTGGATTGAGCCAAAATGAAAACATGTTCATGCATCAGTACGTCTTAAGCAAAGTACATGTCTACAATACTCTTAGCTGTGAACACACACATCCAAACTTAGAGCAAAGCCCATGATTGTATAATTTTGTGACACATTTTTTGCCATGTATTGTAGCCGGCAAAGTTGATATAGATTGGGTAGGAATTGGGCCTTTGGCAAAGATGTTTTGGATTATCTTAGTTTATAAAGTTTTTAATCTCTCTTTTTGTTAGCACTAATCTTGATGTAAATTGATTTAGATGTATACTTCTCATTATGTGTGTGTGTGTGTGTGTGTGTGTGTGTGTGTGAGAGAGAGAGAGAGAGAGAGAGAGAAATTTGAGGGTGCGTGAGAGAGAGAGAGAGATGGAGGATCAAGAGAGAGAAAAATTTGAGGGTGCGTGAGAGAGAGAGAGAGAGAGAGAGAGAGAGAGGGCGATGTCGACAGAGGGTCAAGGGAGAGAAAAAAGGAGCAAAAGTGATGGTGATGACAATGTGGGATCGAGGTGTGTTTGCCAAGGAAAAAAGTGTGTGTGTGTGTGTGTGTGTGTGTGTGTGTGAGAGAGAGAGAGAGAGAGAGAGAGAGAGAGAGAGAGAGAAAGACCGACAGAGGATCAAGAGAGAAAATAAAGTTGAGAAAAGAGGAAAGAACCTTTTTGGAATCTGCTCGTCGGATTCCAAAAAAACGCTCGCCAAAAAATATCCCCTGACGTAGCTCTAGGAGCTTTCCCAAAGTATTTGTTGACCTGCTGATGCTTGCCAAAGATCACAAAAATTGAAGAAAGTGAGTAGGCGTGTGCTGGAGTAGCTTGCGACTAAGCCTGAGAGGACACAACCTGCTCTGATACCAATTGTTGGAGTTAGCACTAGAATGGTAACCTAAGAGGACATAAAAGTGTCCTTTCAGGGTTTTGGAAAAAAATTCCAAAACCATAGTAGATCCACTCATTTTGAAAAATCCTTTCATGAGCTTATAGTTCAAGAACTACTACATATGGAACAAATGAGAAACTTGTGAGTTTTCTCATCCCTTGGTCACTACAAGTCTCCAAAGTTGATGGACCAGTGCATTTTGCCCAAAACAGCAATTTCTTACGGTTGATTGCATATAAATAAGAGTGGGGCTTTTTGTAGGACATGAGATAAAATGCCCCGTTAACTTCAATGGGTTGGTGATCAAAACATATGGTTGCTTTTACCTCACTAAATTTTTTTTGGGCAAAAATAAGGTACAAAAAAGTTGCATTTTTGCCATTGTACGGACCTATCATCAAAGTTTCTATAGTCACGCTCAATCCAGATACTATATACATGTTTTCTTAGTTCCCTTTGGGCCTTTAAATTCAAAAGGAGCCATGGAGCATGTCAAGAGAATAATGGATCTCTTACTAAGTGGAACCTTTGGGGCAATGATAAAGTGCTAAATACAGTAAACATGAAAAAATTGGGTTTAGCATTATGACCTCTAGAAACCCATAGAAACTACTCAATATCTAGCCAAGTTTGTATTCTATGATTAGATATGGTTACTACCTACAAAATACACACAATTTTCCTAAGAAACTAGCAATATTGAGAAAGTTATACTTGCTACTCTAAAATGTATCGTATTCTTAGCAATAAAAAAACTCAACCATCATCATATACTATGCTATATAGCATATTAGGTCCCCCAAAACTCAAGGAAGATTAGCTTTATGTTATACATTACACTTACACAATCAAAATTGAATTTGGATATCAAGAAAGCCACCAGAAAAATCATAAAAGTGCTAATTTTGGCCAAAAAACAGGATTATGCAATTCTTGTAAGTTGGTCATAACTTTCAATTTTAACACTTAGCTCTCCCTACAAGCATCAAAACATGTTCAGAACTATGAAGGCTTAACCTCTCGCCATTTAAACCTCACAAAAATGAAGTTTAGAGTGGTATAGTTGCCAAAAATTGAAAAAAAGCCAAAACTGGACCCATTTTTTCACACAGTTTAGGTTCAAAAATGTTGTGTAAGAGTAAGGTTAATGGTGAGATCGATACTCCAAAAAAAATGGCAAGTTTTTTTCAGCTCATAAGGCAACTTTGTGGATATATAGCACTTAGAAATTCATTTTCATACTCTTCAAATAATTCAAGCAAAATGGTCACTTAATAGGACACAAAAGTGTTCAAGGACATAAAAGTGTCTTGTTACCATTCTAATGCTATTAGGGTTGCAAGAAAACACACACAACTTGGAGAAGTTGAAGGAAGCTCAAGGCACACAACAGAGAGTGTATTACTTAGCTTGCAATGGAAAGATAAGATAGCCATAGAGTGATGGGCGTATATACAATGCTCAGGGGAAAAAACCTCCTAGTGAGGGAAAAAATGCCCCTACAGTCGTAAGTGTGTTCACACACATCACTACCACATGTATATGGTAATAGAAGTTGGACTACACACTCCAAGCAATTAAAATGATGAGGTCTCACCATATAATATGTGATGTTTCTTGTTTGTATCAGATCTCTTCAAACCCTTAGCACTTGCTTTGTAGGCACTCATGTAATAAGGGAAAGGGATAAGAGAGTTTGCTCTAGCTTGCATCCCAATATTGTTTTTTTTAATGATCTTTTATTTTTGTGATTTTCTAATTATTTTTATGTTTTCAAGCTTATATAATCCTTTAAATATCTTCAAAAAATCCATTTTTAGTACCAAAATAGCTTTATATAGCAAAGGGAGAAAAATACAAAAAAAAGGCTCTTATATACACCTCAAGTTATAATTCAAGGATGGGCCAAAGTAGCATCAAGGAAATGTTTGAACTAGATTAGACAAAATAAATTACAAAGTTCTCTTGCTACGACAATTGGAAGAGATTCTTCCTACAGATACAATTTTCTTAAAAGAAACTTTGGGTTGAGGGTTTCACATAGCAGGGCAAATACTGTGGGGTTAACCAAGTGCAAAGGCAATATCCATATGGGTCATGAAAAGGTTGATGGGTCACCATGTGTTCCTTGGGCTACAGTCCCAAAGTGTACACGTACACATAATACGTGTGTTTGCAAGCAATGAAGGACTTTTGTGTTGCAACCCTCTTTTGGAAATTTGGACATGAACAACTTGGACCTCCTTTGATGTGGACTTCATAACAGCTTTTGGTGAGTATACAAAACAGAACATGATTTTTAGGATCCATAGTCACTTCCTCCAAGAAGCTTGCGACCATCTCACTAGCTGCCTTGAGTCGTTTTTGTGAATCTTCTGAGATATCATGGCTCCACTTTTGTCACTTGCTATGTACTTGAACCACCTTCACCACATGTATCAAAAGTGTATTTTCCATGCAATTTGGTGTTGCAATACTCACAATATGAAACTATATTGTAAGACTCAATAACTCTTCTCTAGAAACATTTTCTCCCCTTGTAACAAGCCAAAACATAAGAACAATAGGTGCCTCTTTCACCTACTTCTTTACTACCTTTGTGTGCTCTACATCATGGCTACAAAACTATAACCATTGTGCTATGCTTTTGTCTTTGTTGGTCCTTTCATAACAAAAGCATGGTGCAACCAAACCTGTTGCATGACTTTTGAGCTTATTATCATAATTTTTTCAGCGCACCATACCAAAGCACTTCCTACTAACACAATGAGTAGGCATCCTTTGCAGGTCCCGTTGCTCACGAGGTACATCGAATTCATTTGGGTTCATTTAGCTATCCACATTTCCTACCAAATTCTCATTACTAATTTCATCTTTCATTCCAATCTCTTCAACAACACTTTTGCTTGATCCTGTGGTTTCAAATTTAATTTTTCATGGGTGACCTACACCTTGCATTTCTTAGACTCCATTATATACTCTAACTGGTTAGAACTAACGGCATTTCCTTTGTCTCTCTTTTTCCTCTGCACGGTCTCCTTGTCACCATGCAACATTGGCTCATCATAGATTGGGCTACCTGCTATATCCCCTTGGAACACCTTGGAAACAATAGCTAGACTTAGAGTTTGTTCCTCTATATCCTTTAGAGAAGGGACTCAAGGGTGGGCCCAAAGCCTATGAAATGACTCGTCAAGAATCCTAAACATTTTGCACATTAAATATAGGAGTTCAAAACATCAGTTTACACATGCATCATACATTGAAATCTTTCTTCTTACTCCTCCCACCAACCAGCTAGTATGGATGCTCTCAAAAAAGTTGATGCTTGGGATTTGGGCATGCTCCCATGGACATTTATTGACCTATTAATAAAATCAAAATTGATTAGGCAACCTTCAGACTATAAACTCTACGTATTACAAGCAAAGCAAGATTAGACTCACATCCTGGTTGATGCTTCGTCAGTGTGCTCTTTGTTATTCCCAGAATTTGAATCATCGTTATAGTTATCTTTTGGGTCATTTACCATCCACCAATCTTGAGTAAACCTTGCTTGAAAAATAGCCGCTCCTAGGTTTAAGAGAGCCTCCATGCTTTGCATATTCAATATGTTCTTCAAAAGAACTCTCTTCTCTCCATAGAATTGTGTGGCCCCCATTATACATTGTCCTTATTGCCAGCTAGCTTGCTCTCGCCTCATGGGACCTGAATCCCACAAAGTCCGGAGGGTCATGTCCACATTGTTGCATAACAAGATTGAGACTTCTTCAAAACAAAACCTAAGACTCCTTAGCTTTTTCTTTTGCTTCACATATTGCAATAACTTGCAATGCTTGTATGCTATTTAGAATAGCACAGTAAATAAAACATTAATCAGGATAAATGTTTTCATGGACAAATTGTATTCATGCATACCTAGGATGGTCGTACCTTAGTGGCCATACAAATAGCGCAAGACATTGTTGCCCAAATTTCTATCCTATATGTATGGTCAAAGTGAACCCACACATTACTTAGATCACCTTGTTCAGTTTGCCTCATTCAATTAACCAAGTCCACCCCTAAGGCCGACCCTTTTGTAGACAACTTAAATAGATAACACTTTTTGTGCCATTGCCTTGACCCAAAAATCTACCACCATGGAAAAAAGGGAACATACAATGTCATTGTGGTTTCAAAAGATTGTCATACCCTTCACCCATTTGAAATCTTTTTTTGGCTCATTCCCTAGATATCATATCTTTAATCCACAATACCTATTCATTCAAGTTAGAAAAACCAGCTTGTAGACAAAGTAAATGATACATTATTTTTAGCTCTAAATATGTTACACCTAAATAGAACCAAAAGAGATTAGCTGCATAGCCATTTTTTGCACCAAAGGTTCATCTCCTCAAGAAAATGATTAAGATCCCTATCCATTGCCACTAACCCATCATCTCTTGTCAAGGACTCAAAGAACATTTTTCAAAGCCACTAGCATTTAAATTTTCCTTGGCTCTTCTTTTTCAATCTTTAATACTATGCTAATTACCAAGGTTTGTACGTTTGTTATAGAAGATCTTGAGGTGCCAAGTCGAGCCCTATGCTCATGTTTTCCAACATGAAGTACCTCAATGGGTAGACATAGTAAATCATGACCTTGCATACAACATAGCATATTACTACTTTTTGGCAATAATGATAAGTTATTGTTGAGTTTCCATCACGAAACATGTGTCATTGAATTTTTTTTCCATTTCCATAAAAGGGACATGTGACTTGACGTCATTGTAGGTCCCCTAAGCAATAGCTTAACCTAAGTGTAAAAGGTACCAACATGTTTGTTTGTGACGGCCTTGTCCAAATGTGACTCTAAAATTTTTGTTCCATCCTTGTCTTTTTATTGAAGATGGCAGGTGACTCAAAACACAAAGTGCAATTATAGGTTATAGGTTGATTGAAGCTCATTTACTTATAGAGGATCGTTGCATATACTTAGGAGCTTTTAAGTATGACAACTCTTTTATCCATTGGACAATGGATTTGGACTTTCTTTCATTATTTTCTTCACCTTCATTGTCCAATTGAAGCATATCCGCAATGTCTTCATTAGAAGCAGGAGCCATGTTGCTAGTAGTAGGCATTATTAGTGGACACGTTGTTTTGTCTAAAAGACCTATGTCGGAGTATATCTCCTCACTCTTGCTATTAGGGACATAAACATTATCTTTTGATTCCATAATCAAATACGTGGTTCGGAGTAGAGAAGTGAATGCATAATCAAGAAGTATTCACTTCCTTTGTGGTCACAACGAGGAGACATATCTATATGTGTAACACTGCTTCTATTTGGACGATTGCTCGTAGATCAAGAAATCTACTTGATGGAGGAAGAAGACTTTGAAGATAGAAAGAACTGAGAAACACCTCACCATTGTGCAAAGCCACCTCATGTGTCATTGTGTCATCATCTATGCACCAAGACAGCAATGCAATCGCTTGAAGGGTTCATTTGCATAGAGAAAAAGACAAGATACATATACACTATGAAGACCATAAAATCATAGAGATAATAACGTTTTTGTGTATGTGAAAATCTTATAAAGATTTTTGAGATAAAGTATATCTTTTTTTGTTACGTAGAAATCATTAACTCATCATCCCTCAAGAAAACTACAGGTTACACTTGTAATCGTTGTCTATCTCTCTCTGACTCATAATTATTCCATAATTTATTTCTAGCATGTGTGTCCCTCTCACACTATTAGTTATTCTATAAATATTTTCTACCATCTAAAACTAAATTAATATATGATATCCTAAACATTATTGATTTTCAAGTTCGTAATAAATATAATTATTATAATTTACTTAATAATCAAACACTAACTATAATGAATTGACATTATTCATTATTACTAAATGTGCCAACAATCATGTCATCTTACCAAGGGACATCAATTTTTTAATATATAATGCTAAAAATTTAGCAAACGCTTCAATTTACCAAATATCATGAGCGAATAAAATTCTTTTTCAACATACATGTCAAAAAATTAGAATTCTCAATCAAATTTTTTAAACTCTATAAAAAATTCAACATAGGCTTGAAATGTTAAACTAGATTTATTTTTTAATAAATGCGAAGCGATCATTTATGATCCTTAACATCCCAAACATACACAAATCCCTCTCACACTACAAGAGGTCAGTTGAATTCCGGCACCACATTATCGACGTCACTGGCGGGCGTCGGTATATGTGTGTGTATTTATGGAGGGAGCTAAGGTTTTTTAAAAAATTTGATTTTCAAATTTTTGACGCGTCTTTCGGCGTCTATTCCGACGACAGCGCGAATTGACATACCGACACCTCTTCCAACGGCTGTTCCGACAACTTTACCGATAGCTGTACCGACGGCACCTGCAAAAATCGAAACTACGGGCTTTCTCTGTGTATTTCTCTTGTTCTTGCGTGTTTTCTCAAGCTCTCCTCTTCCCCATCTCTCACACCTCTGGTACGAAACAAGCCGTCGGAAGTGCTAATCTTTCTTGTGGGTTAGCGCATAATACTAAGGTGAGATTGTTTTCATATTTACTTGTAGATTTAACGTTTAGAGTTTAACTTTGTGTTTGTGTGTGCATTTTTGCAAGTTCCAAGACTTTTACAATAACTTTCATTGCTCAAATAGCACAAGTGTGAGTGCTCAAACCTTTAAATGCATATTAAATTTATTTATATTACTTTGTATATCAAAAAAAGAAAATTTCATGCTTTAAACTTTGAATGCTTTAAAAGAAATTATGATTTGTTATGTGAAGTTTCATTTTAAATTATGAAAAAAATTTGTTTGAGTTTATGAAAAAATCTTGTTTTGAAGAAATTTTATATTGAATTATGTCGTTTTTTAAATTATGGAGTTGATGGGGTTTATGTTTTACGTTAAGTTTAGTTTATAAATTAAGTTAGATTAGGTTAGGTTAGGTTATCTTATACGTTAGGTTACATTAAGTTAAGCTACATTCTTAGGTTAGGTTATACATTAGGTTAGGCTAGGTTATCTTATACGTTAGGTTAGATTAAATTAAGCTACGTTAGGTTAAGTTATATTAGGTTAGGTTAGGTTAAGCTATGTAAGTTAAGTTAGGTTATCTTATATGTTAGATTAAGTTAATTTAATCTACGTAAGGTTTAGCTATGTTACGTTGGGTTAGGTTAGGTTAGGTTAAGCTACATCAGGTTAAGTTAAGTTAAGCTACGTGCGATAATACGGCAAGCCATAGAGCTTACCCACAGCGCATATTAAAAACAACACAATGGCGATCCGTTCGTCAATACGGCAAGCCATAAAGCTTACCCACAACACATATGCATTGTGGGCAAGCTCTATGGCTTTCCGTATTGCCAACGGCTCACCATTGTGTTGTTTATATGTCCGCGAGCGGTTTTCAAGTCCTAAAATAGCTAAGCGACCCTGAAAATAACACCATGGCGAGCCATTTGGCAATACGACAAGCCAAATATCTTGCTTACAATGCATATGCATTGTGGGAAAGCTTTATGGCTTGCCGTATTGCCAAACGGCTCGCTATGGTGTTGTCTAAATGTTTGCGAGCGATTTTCAAGCGCTAAAATTGCCTTGTGTCCCTAAAAAGAACACAATGGCGATCCGTTTGGCAATACAACAAGCCATAAAGCTTACCCACAAGGCATATGCATTGAGGGCAAGCTCTATGGATTTCCGTATTGCCAAAAGGCTTGCCATTGTGTTGTTTTTAGGACCGCAAGCGATTTTCAAGCCCTAAAATAGCTAAGCAACTCTAAAAACAACACAATGGAGATCCGTTTGGCAAAACGGAAAGCCATAGAGCTTTCCCACAATGCATATGCATTGTGGGAAAGCTCTATGGCTTGCCGTATTGCCAACGGCCGGTTGGCCATTGTGTTGTCTATATGAGCAATTTGCAAGAGCTAAAATTGCCTCGTGCCCCTAAAAACAACACAACGGAGATCCGTTTGGCAATCTGGCAAGCCATAAAGCTTGCCCACAAGGCATATGCATTGTGGGAAAGCTCTATGGCTTGCCATATTGCGAACAGCTCGCCATTTGTTGTCTATATGTCTGCGAGCGATTTTCAGGCCATAAAATCGCTTTGCAACTCTAAAAACAACACAATGGTGATCCATTTTCCAAATTGGCAAGCCATAGAGCTTGCCCACATCGCATATGCATTGTGGGTAAGCTGTATGACTTGTCGTTTTTCTAAACACCTCACCATTGTGTTGTTTTTATGTTAGGTTAGTTTAGGTTAGGTTTAGGTTATAGGTTAGTGTTGGCGGATACGTCACGACAGACGTCAGCACAACGAGAACTCACCTAACAAGATTTGTCAGCTAAGGAAAAAGCTCGACCCGCAGGCGCCTGGAAGCAAGCATAGGGTGTCACTCTACACTCAACCGACTATTGACTACTTCCTACAGAGGTCTCTACCCAATGTCTACGTTACAGCCTTCAAGAGTACACAAGAGGAGATTTTCTATAATGCTTTCAAGAGCCAAATACCCATCAAACGTTCTCAAAACACTACGAAACTTGAGGGCAATCCTATTAACACCAATAGGTCACTCTCCCTAAGGTCCGTGACCCAAAACCCCACCCTAAACACCCGGTGCAAAATCACGTAGGATATTTGACAGGTTTTTGTAGGTCGTCGTTTTTTGAAAACTAAAGTGCCTAATGTGTAGCTCTACTCATTGCGAACATGTGCATATGCTGAAATGCAAAAACGGACAACGTATGCTCACCGAATCACCAGATATAGCTCGTGGATCGATCTCGCAAAGCCAGGTCGTACACCTGCAATGTAGGTGTTGGCGCGTAGCTCTCTCCAGGGGCAACACACTGCACTTCTCTGCACTCGATTCTGACCACTAGTGTACGCATAGCGTCAAGATAAACTCTCACTCTCTCTCGTACACAGAGTACGCTCAACTCACACAGACAAAACTTATAAAAATGACAAAGGTTTTTTTGCATTAAGGTCAAAAGTGGTATAAATACCTTACAATCTCAAACCCTAATGTTCCAATTTAACCATTTACTAAGTCTAAATGTCAAAAATGGGATACAATTTGGAAGCTTCTGCAAGCTCCACTACTTACAAAGGTGAAATGACGGTTTCTTCTCAATTAAGGAATAATTACAAAGGAAATTAGTATCCCACCGGGCATTCATCCTCCGTTGGGTGTGTCCAACCGCTAACACTCCCCCCCTCCTATTTTGCAAATGCCCGTGCTCCCATCATTGGCCGTAGTGGCATCTCATCTCTCTTTATTGGCACCTTAGTGCGCTGACATGCGTCACAACGCTTTAGAAACTCCTCAGCATCCATGTGCAATGTAGGTCACCATATTCCTGCGGTTAAGATAATTTTTGTCGTCTTATCGCTTGAAAAATGGCCTCCACTTATTCCTCCATGTGCGTGTTCTAGAATCAGCAGGTATTCACTTTCACTTGCACAAATTCTAAGTTGATTGTCCTTTCCTCTCTTGTAGAGTTGATTTCCAATTAAATTAAAGTCTCGAGGCTCCAACTCTATAGCCATTTTTTGTGCTTTTGTTATGTTTTCAGGAAATGTACTTGTTGTTAAGAAATCAATGATATATTGACTCCATGCAGGTGCAATGGTTACCTGAAACAATGTCGCGTGATCCACCGGTCGTTTGGCACTACATATAGTACAATTGTTAACATAAGCATGTGTGTCAGCATACATAGTTGGCCAATAAACTCCTAAGTGTTTCAATATTTGGTGTGTTTTCATTGTTGAACAATGAAATGCACAATCTTGGATGTGTGCTTCTTCAAGATAACACTCGAATTCCTCTGGATTTATACATAATCGTAGAATTTGGTCCGAGCCTAGATGGTACAGTCGTCTTGAAATCAACTGAAAATTTTTTGTTTGTCGAAATGTTTGTTGTTTGGATCTATCTTCCTTGTTATCAAATCTACCTCCAAGGGAAAGAATGCTAACAATTTCCTGAGGCCATTTGGGTATCATTTCAATATTGAAAAGATAAGCATCAGGTATGTCATCATCTACTCCTTCAGGAGCTTCCCTGTTTTGTAGTCTTGAAAGATGATCCACCCGTAGATGAGTTTTACCCTTTTTTACTACCACTGTGAAGTCAAACTCTAGCAATATAATAAACCACCGTACAATTCTCCCAGTATTGCATGGTTTATTTACTAGATACAAAAGAGCTTGATGATCTGTGAAGAACACAAATTTGTTTGCAAGCAAGTAATGCCGAAATTTCTTTACAACATAAATCATTCCTAATCCCTCTCTTTCAGTGGTGGTGTAGTTCTTTTCTGCACTACTTAGCTGTCGGCTCACATAACAAACTAGGAAATCCATTGTTCCTTCTCCAGGTTGAGCAAGAATACTCCCAATTGCATATGCAGATGCATCAATGTGAACATGGAATATCTTTTCCCAATCTGGTTCTTTAAGTACAGGTGCTGATACAAGGTTTTCCTTAAGCTTTTGGAATGAAGTTTCACACTCCTCAGTCCAGTCGAAACTAACTAATAAGCGATATAGTGGTTGTGCAATGACCCATACATATATATGAATCTTCGATAGTATCCACAATGTCCCATGAAAAATTGTACTTGTTTGGCATTAGTAGGCATGGGCAAGTCTGCTATGACTCTAATTTTTTCTAGGTCAGTGGTTATGCCATTTCTTGAGACAATATGTCCTAAGATGCGGCCTTGCCTTACCATAAAAATGCACTTTTTCAGGTTGAGACAGATTCGATATGTTCTGCACTTCTCAAATACCTTTTGTAAATGGTCAATATGTTCTTCTCGTATAAGAGAGTGGACATAGAGATCATCCATATATATTTCTACAAAAATTCTCAGGTGTTCTTTGAACGCATGAGTCATTAACCTTTGGAAGGTAGCTGGGGTATTGGTTAGGCCAAAAGGCATAACTCTATACGCATATATTCCCCACTCCATGGCAAATGTTGTTTTGTGTTGATCCTCTATTGCAATTGCCAATTGGTTATACCCCGAAAACCCATCTAAAAAGGAATAAGCCCGTTTTCCAGCCACCCTCTCAAGCACATGTTCTGTGATCGGCAAGGGATAATTATCCCTTATTGTGGTTGCGTTCACTTTTTTGAGGTTCACGTACACACACGCAGCTTTCCGTTCTTTTTGGGGACAACCACAATGGGTGACACCCAATCTGTATGCTCTATTTCATAGATGAATTCAACATCCATCAGCTTGTCAATCTCCTCTTTAATTCGTTTGGCGAATGTATCATTATATGTGTAAGGACGTTGTTTGCTAGGTTTGGCATCTGATTTCAAAGGAATTGTATGTTGGCATATCGATGGATCAACTCCTTTGAGGTCTTTGTAGGACCATGCAAACACATCTTTATACTTCTTGAGAAGTTGTGTTAGCCTTTCTTCTTCTTTAGGCTCTAAATCAGTTGCTATATAGACAGGCTGAGGCTTTTCGCCTGGCGCAGTGAGGTCTATCCGTTTTGCATTTTCTGGCCCATCGTAAGATTCCTGGTTTATTCTTTCCCTTACTGGTGGTGTCATTATGATTTTTCTATCTTGGACGGTGAATTTTTGATAGTGGGATGGTACATTCATGTTTCCTTTTTCTGAATCCTCCTTACCGTCACTTTCTCCCTCAGTAGTCCATACCTCTCGTAACGACCGTTTTAGTTCTTGGTATTTATTTTTATGCTCCATTTTGGTCCACTTTGGATCTTTTGTCTTTTCCTGTTTTGATTGTTGAGATTTTCTTGATTTTGTTTCTGTTTCAATCTTCCATGCTTGTTTTGTTTCCTCGTGTGTCCTTTCCCTTCGAACTCTTGAGAATCTTCCTGATATTTGGTCTTTTATACAATCCTATGCCTTGACAAGCATTAGATAGTGAGTTTTATCTTTTATCCTGGGCATCAGGTTCTCTCTATAAAAAAAAATCTCTTTTTTCTCTATAGAGTTCCCGGCGTCTAGAGTGTTGATTTGCAAAATCATAAAACTTGATATTCGCGGTTGTCTCCCCACACTCGCTTGAGCTGTCTGAACACTCGTTATCTGCATCGTTACTTAATTCCAGATGCTCAGAGGAGTCATAAAACTCTTCTTGTTCTGGTGAGTCTACATTCTCATCTCCTGTTGGTATAAGGCTTACCATGTAATAGGGTAGCACATCATAGCCATCCTTATCGCAAAATTTTGTCGTTGGGCTATCTGTAATGGTACAGACATCCAATGTTGCTAGTATGTGTTCCATTCCAGAGGTTCTAAGGCATCTTTGGGAAAAGGTTCCAGAATGTAATTATTGTCCTCAATAGCTCTTTCTAAGATGCATTCCTCTCTTTTTAAGCTCCCACAATGTGAAGCTCCGCACATCCATAGCTCTTTTTTGTGCCCTAACCATGCTGGGAGTTCAGACCCTGCCAATGTAGCTGAATCAAACTCTTCCACTGGTGTCTGGTTCACATCCTTGTAACTATGGTCTTTTAGGTTTATTTTGGTTGTAGTCTCCCCACGTCTGAGGTATATGTGGTCGTAACCCCAATCCTGGACCATCTTTAATTGTCTCATGAATGGTCTTCCCAAGATGATCTCGTAATTGTTCTTTTTGTCGAAATCAACTATTGCAAATGTATGCTCATACTCGATTCCGCAAGAGGTGACAATTACTTTTTCTAAAAGTCCTAGAGGCTTTTCCATGAACCCATCTGCCAGTTGCAATTTCTTTCTGGTAGCTCTCAAAGCCGGTTTTTCCCATTTTTTCCAGATTTCTTTGGTGGCGATAGCGACTCCCGCTCCACTGTCAAGAATAGCTTTGGAAACTACTCCCTGGAATTCTACTGGTAATGTGGTATTTCCATCTTCTCCCTCTCAATATTCTCCAACCTTGTTTAAAGGTACTGGCCTAGTGTTTAGTTGAGGCTTGTCCAATTCTCTGATCCCTTCTTGAAGCTTCGAGGTAGGGTCTTTTACTCCAAATTTTCTAAGCATTTGCCTACGGTGGTCCACATGTTTGGTCGTAACCTCACGAGTTCGGCTAACGTGATTGTGCATGCCACAGGGGTGGACAATAACTCAATCAACCCTTGTGAATCCATCACTCTGTTGGAAGAAAGTCTTTGAGATGGGACTACTCTCACCTCAGACTTAGCTTCATACTCCCCTAGGTAGGAGGGTAGAGTTTTTAGCGAGTCTGGTTGGTTGTGCCCCGAACTAATTGAACCCTGGTCTCCCCCTTATGAATGCATATCAAAGTTCATTTGTGGTCTTGCCTCAAATCCTTCAATGGGAGGTAAGATCTCATTTTTCTCCTTTCTCGTGCTATTTATTTGATGGTTCACACTGTTAGCTTCATTTGCTTCCCGGATTTGCTTCCACAGGCCAATGTTTTAGGTTGGAAACCATCAATTGTCTCATCTTTTGTATTTGGCACTTGATAGGTACTCTCCTAGACTCAGAGGCAGCTGTGAGTCTCTCCTTCGTGTCTACTTGTTTCTCTAGAGTTGGTTTGATAGGGGTTGGAGATGGTACCTCGTGCCAACTTGCAGGTTTACCAAGCGGATTTTCTATCAAGGATTGGGCTGTTTCAATCATCTTTCGACACATTTCCAACCTCTGTTTTTCTATTTCTGCATATGGATAAGTCATCCATCTTTGCTCTTGGGTTTGGTTGTTTTTGAGTCTGGCTTCGTATGCTTTTAAAAGTGTGTCCAACTGCTCATTTACTTTTTCTACCAGCACTGATCCTCCCGATCCTATACTTTTGGGTTCTTCTACTTCCTTGGGCCCTATTGTTGCCACAGTGTGTGAGCTTAAACTAGTTAGATCCTCTAACCGCTCCAATCTATCCTTTGTGTGCTTTAACTCCTCGGATAGAGCCGTTTTCTCTCGTTCTCTCCTGGCTTTCATACTCACCTTTCTAGCTTTCCAAGTGCTTCTCTGATTTTTCATTTCTGCACTTGGGGCATCGGTCTTTGGCTCTTCAATTATGGGTTCGTTTGTCATTCGTTGAGCTTGTGCTCGTGTCACTGCCTGAATAGGTATTACTGTCTTGTTTTCTGACTATCCACTGGAAGGCACTGCTTCCAGCATGTTCAAAGTAGTTTTTGCTCCTTTGCTTGGGTTCTTAGGGCAATCAGGAATCAAGTGAGTAATTCCACACTCTATGCAATACGCGTTGACTCTAATGATTTCATCATGAGGACAATCCCTTAGCCAATGATCTCCGCCACACTTGTAAGAGGATCCCTTAGGCTGTTGAGGTGATCCTTGAGCTCCTCTTTATTGGTATGCATGCCTCTGCCCGCCCATGCCTCCGTTGGCTATAAACAACAGTGTTCGTTCATCCAAGTTGTATCTTCCTTCTCTTGTTGCCTATGCAGCTGTTGGTGGTCCTGTACTTCCAATCATGCTCCAAGGTTCTGGCATTGTGGGTTCTTTGTTGTAATCCTCAGGGTTACTAACTATCAGATAGTGGTTCCCCTTTTCATCTCGGAATCTATCTCCATCATCATAGACTCGAATTATCTCCAGTCTCTGAGAAGGTCTTTCTTCTATACAAATACACTTGCGTCCCTGATAGTCAGAATAAACTAGGGCTCCCGTAGAGTTTGTTCCTTCTAAGAAGATTATAGTGAACTTGGCATTGTTCAAAGGGTTTTGGGAGGTACTTCCTCCTAGCATTGGTCCTTCACCGGAGAAACCTCCTGGCTGTTGACTACCCATCATGAAGAAGGACTTATCTGATGAAGTGTCAGTATCCATACCCTCATCAATGATCGGTGCTAATGGATCTAGCCTTGCCTGAGTTACACTCTCCTCAATGGACACTAAGCTACCTTGATCACCTGCCACTTTTTGGTCTCTAGGAATTTGTCTTCCTGATCTTAAACTCATCAAACTTAGCAATGCAATTTATCACAAATCCAACCACTCACCTGGCAAGGGATCCGTTTCGCACAACTTCTTGCCTTGCCACTGTATACCTGTACAAAAGCGTTTAATTTCGGCAACCGAATCAAAGCATTTAACCGCTAGAGGTGGTCTTAGTAATGATTGTTATAACTGGAGGGTTAACCTTAACCACTATTGTACTCTATACACTTCGGATGTTCTTGATTAGGTATGCTAATTTTGAATTGTACTTTACCCGAGTGTTTGTCGGTCTAGAGGTAAAGTCTTAAATCCGTCTTTGCTCCATCAAAAGGTCAACCAAGGTCCAATTTCACTTCTGAAAGAAGTTCTGGAACTCTTAAGTCAATTGGAACATCACTCTATGTCCACAGTCAGATTTTGACTTCAATAAGACCCTGTAGACATCCTATGCGTAGTATGTCTACCTCCTCTGTTTTGGCTGAAATTTGCACTATAGATTCCCCTTGATGTGCTGAGTCCACAGTTGTTCTCACTTTTTGATTTGGACACCTATAAGCTAGTCAACTGATCAGAAATCTGTTCCAACAGCCTTATGTTGATCTGATATTTCACCAGTCAAATCAACTCCAATTTGAACCAAAATTGACTAGGAGGCTTGCCTAAGGCTATACAATACCCTGCTATGTCCACAGTCAAATTTTGACTTCAATATCATGCCTTAGACATGCTACGCGTAGCATGTCTAACTGCTCAAAATTTCTCCAATTTCAAACCACAGACTCCTCTTAAGGTGCTGATCACTCTGGTATGCTCACAGTTGGATTTGGAGTGCTAAATTGTTGTGAACACATCCTACACGTAGGATGTCTAAGTGCTTTGTTTCACTCCAAACTTGAGCCACAGCTTCCCCTTGATGTCAGCAACCCAATGCTATGCTTAGATTTTAGTTTGGATTTCAAAAGACCCCAATTTTAGCTATTCTAGCCTTTTTCAGTCAAAAATGCTAAAGTCTGCTTAAAACCCAATTGAGATGAAACCTTTCTCATGCACTCAATAAATCATGTAGATCATGCTCATGAAGACATCCTATGGTTTTGGTCTTAAAATAATACCTTGGGCCCAATTTGGGTAAGATGTCTGACAATTTCTGTCTTTTGGCCTTATCCTGTCAAGATATGGTCAAGTTCCCCCTTCCAGGTGAAAATAAGGTAATTGCTACCTTCTAAACACACTGGTCAACTCAGATTTTCAAAATTCTCACCAGAACACTCTGTAGACATCCTACACGTAGGATGTCTATTGCTCATTTTCTCTGACTAAAGTGCTACTTTGCCTTCCCTATGCTCTCAGCAAGTGCCAATATGCTCAAGTGCAAAAATATGCAAATTTCTCTCAATTTAAACCTTTTTTGAACTTTTACGTTTTCTGAGTTCGCCTTTTAGCTTTTGGGCAATCCAATAAGGGAAAAAAACTCAAGTCTATATGTTACTAGGGTGAAACCCACCCTCTAAACACACTGGTGACCTCAGTTTCCCCAAATTCCTTGATAAAATCCCCCTGGAGACATGCTACGTGTAGGATGTCTACTGTCTTAAAATTTAAATTTTTTCTGACAGAAGTACTCCCTGTGCTCTGCAGCTCTCTCAGAAATACTCACAGAAACTTTTGAACTTCAATTCAGCTTCCAAACACTCTTTTCCGTCTTTTACAGCTCTTTGATGAGCCTAACAGCAAATATAACATGCATGAAGTGCTCCATATCATAAATCATGATGTCCTACTTACCCTACTCCTACTCATCATGTGAGATGGTGATTTTGGTGTCTCGGTTGCTTCCTGGCCTCTCCGGGCTCTCAAGCTATCCTTTCACCGCCTCTACCACTCCAACTCCTACTCTCCTACCTAATACTACCTAAGTCCAAGGATCAAGGTCAGACACTCTCTCCCTAGACTCCTCCTAAGACCTAGAGAGTCCACCACTCTCTGATCCTATCTAAATGTAAAATAAGACTCTGGCAAGCCAGAGAATCCATATCCTCAAGGACTAGTCGCGGTCACCTACCTAGGGTTTTCGTCCCCGGCAACGGCGCCAATGTTGGCGGATACGCCGCAACGGACGTCAGCACAGCGAGAACTCACCTAACAAGATTTGTCAGCTAAGGACGAAGCTCGACCCACAAGCACGTGGAAGCAAGCATAGGGTGTCAACCTACACTCAACCGAGTATTGACTACTTCCTGCAGAGGTCTCTACCCAATGTCTAAGTTACAGCCTTCAAGAGTACACAAGAGGAGATTTCCTATAACGCTTTCAAGAGCCAAATACCCATCAAACGTTCTCGAAATGCTACGGAACTTGAGGACAATCCTATTAACACCAATAGGTCGCTCTCCCTAAGGTCCGTGACCCAAAACCCCACCCTAAACACCCGGTGCAAAATCACGTAGGATGTCTGACAGGTTTTTGCAGGTCGTCATTTTTGAAAACTAAAGTGCCTAATATGTAGCTCTACTCATTGCGAACGCGTGGATATGCTGAAATGCAAAAACGGACAACGTATGCTCACCGAATCACCAGATATATCTCATGGATCGATCTCACAAAGCCAGGTCGTACACCTGCAATGTAGGTGTTGGCGCGTAGCTCTCTCCAGGGGCAACACATTGCACTTCTCCGCACTCGATTCCGACCACCAGTGTGCGCGTAGCATCAAGATAAACTCTCACTCTCTCTCGTACACAGAGTACGCTCAACTCACACAGACAAAACTTATAAAAATGACAAAGGGTTTTTTGCATTAAGATCAAAAGTGGTATAAATACCTTACAATCTCAAACCCTAATGTTCCAATTTAACCATTTACTAAGTCTAAATGTCAAAAATGGGATACAATTTGGAATCTTCTGCAAGCCCCACTATTTGCAAAGGTGAAATGACGGTTTCTTTTCAATTAAGGAATAATTACAAAGGAAATTAGTATCCCGCCGGGCAATCATCCTCCGTTGGGTGTGTCCAGTCGCTAACAATTAGGTGAGATTATAGATTAGGTTAGAGCTATCAACGGCATAATAGTCAAAAAAATACAAACGGACTTCGAAGATGACTCGTGTACTTCTAAAAACGCAAACGGACTTTGGTTAGGTTAGGTTATAGGTTAGGTTTAGGTTATAAGTTAGGTTACATTAGCTTATGTTAGGTATAGTTTTAGGTTAGGTTAGATTATAGGTTAAGCATAACGATTATAGGTTAGGTTAGAGCTAGCATCAAATTACTAGTAGAAAAAACGCAATCGGACTTCGAAGATGACTCGTGTACTTCTAAAAACGCAAACGGACTTTGGTTAGGTTAGGTTATAGGTTAGGTTTAGGTTATAAGTTAGGTTACATTAAGTTAGGTTACATTAAGTTAGGTTAGGTTTATATTATAGGTTAGATTAGATTATAGGTTAGGTTAAAGCTAGCGTCAAATTAATAGTAGAAAAAACGCAATCGGACTTCAAAAGTGCATACAGACTTCAAGAACCTTAATATATAGTCATTGACCAATAAAGACGAGATTATTATTGTAACATTTAATGGCCTAAAAACTTGTGTGTAGCGGAAATTAGCATGAACATAGTGGGCATTTCATTAGAATAGATTCCTAATGAGAATTACAAGAGTGCTTTGGTGGAGAGAGCAACCAAAAGCATAACACCTATTTAGATAGCATGAACAATACTTTCAAAAGAGAGAGAAATTAAGCTATTGACAAAAATTGAGGACCGGATATACATGGAGCTGGTCCCCCCTCCAAAAGGCTTTGTATTATGGTTTTTCCCATCAAGAGAGACATTGAACAATACAATTCTTTATGTTCCTTTAAGACTAGCTAGTGCAATGAAGATGAAAGCTTCATGCACTAAGAAAAACACTTATCAAACACAACATCAATTATCTCCTGTCTCAAACCCAAGACCTCACACACCTTCGAAGATGGTGAGAGCTAGCAGGGTATGAGAGTAGATTGAGAGGAAGAAGGAGTATTCTTACGAGAAAGATGTACATCTCCTCACATAATCACTCATATTAGCATAGCTTAGCTTAGTAATTAGCATGGTAGAAGAGATGAGCATGCATTGAAGCTTGGCTCTTGGTTGGATTTGCATCACAAAGCCAAGAGTTGTTGGTGTAGGCCTCCCTTCTCACAAGCTTGGAGTAGATGCTAAGCTTTCCATTAAAGCTTGAGAAGGAGAGAGAGTCTTCTTTACTTCACACATGAGATTGTGTGAGTGTGTGTGTGATAATGCCTTGCAAAAATCAGCCCCCTCTCTCTCTTGGTCGACCCCTCTTGCTATTTACTCATGCTCCACTCTCATTGGACCTCCCTAGGGCTAGCCAATGATAATTAAGCAGTATAAGTGATAGCCTTCTGACATGTGTCCCCCTTTCCCCTTTTGTGAGAGCTTTATGTAATTAATAAATGCAACTAAACTCTCATTGGACCCATTTGCCTCCTGGCCAATAGGAATCAGGCAAGCCATTGGGCTGCCGAATGCTCATTGGACCCCTTGGGAGACTGTTCCAATAGTCTTCTAGAGAGCTTAATTCTCATTGGTTCTTTTATTAAGTGTTTTTAAATTAATTAAACTAGATTTACTCTAGCCTAATTCTCATTGGTCCACCTCCAAGGCCATCCAATAGGAATTGGGTACACCTTGTGGGCATTTGGGCTAGGGAGCTGACATGGGTCCCTCATTCCCTTTGTGTAAAGGGAGCTTGTGTGTGTGTGTGTGTGTGTGTGTGTGTGTGTGTGTGTGTGACTTTCTCTCTCATCCCCTACAAGCAAGGCTCGCCCCCTCCTATGTAGGGATTGCTAAAGACTTTTGGGACACACACAAAGCATCCAATTTTCCCAAAGTTTGACCTTTGGACACAACCTTTGAATTTTGGAACCTTAGCATTTTGGAAGTCTTAATGGGCTGAACCTTAGGCTCTTTTAAGCCCATTTTTGCACATGGATCTTTTGCAGATGGCCCCCCCTTTGGATCCCTATTTTCCCTCCTTTGCATCCCTACTGTGGCCGGTTTGCTAGCTTAACCAATATTCTAGCTTTTTCTCCCCTGGCACTTCCCAATATTAAATGATCAGTTTAACATGAGAAAATCATTTAGGAGAATTAGATATTGATTATTATGACAATTACCCTGTGGTCCTAATCTCCGTGCACCTCTAGACCGAGGTGTGCGGGGATCGGGCCTGGCTAGAGAATGTGAGGTTGTTAGAGCTAGCAGAAAGTAGTTGAAAAAATGCAATCGGACTTCAAAAGTGCACACATACTTCAAGAAATTTAATATATAGTCATTGACCAATAAAGACGAGATTATTACCCTATGGTACAAATCTCCATGCACCTCTAGACCAAGGTGTACGGGGATCAGACCTGGATAGAGAATGTGAGGTTGTTAAAGCTTGTCATGTACTTAGTAGTGTGTACTTATAACAACTAGAGTGTTTTAATTATTTGTTGCATCATTGATGGATAAAGTATGGACGATAGGATGGCATGTCCTTGTGCGCATTGCAAGAATCAGATCTTTCAAAAACAAAAAATATGTGACCAACACATACGCAATCATGGTCTCTTTCCGATAGAGCAAGTACAAGACATGCGTTATCGATCTCATGGTATAGAGATTGAAGGTCAAAGTACGCAAGTAGATATTGCTCCAACTTCATCCCAGAGAAGATGATTTTCAAACGAGCAGCCATCGACTGAGTCCTCCCAACTAATACCTGAAGTGGCATTTCAAGAAGTAGAGATGGAGCAGATGTTGGACGCGTTCTTTGACATGGATTCCAACATAGAAGGCGACAACATTGAACAGAGTACTGTGGACCAACCTCAGACATTCCGTTCATATCGACGGCATGATAGCAACGATGAAGAGGGCGAGATGATGCAAAGTCTTGCACGCATGTCGCTCTACACTGGTGCAAAAATCTCAGTTCTCTGTACCGCATTGGCAATGCTTAATTTGCACTCTGTCTACAGTTGGTTTGACACCTCAGTCACATATCTTTTCAGGTAAACATATTATATCCTAAGCATGGTAAAGTGCAAATTACAGTTCATATAAAGTGATCAAAGGGCTGACTTGTTCATGTAACGTCAGGTTGCTGAATGAGCAAATCTTGCCAAAAGGGAATCACATGCCCCCTACCCGTCCAGCCGCTAAAAACCTTCTTACTAATTTGGGCTGGGATTATCAGAAAATACATGCATGTCCTAATGATTGTATACTTTTTTGCAATGAGTATGCAAACCTAGAACAATGTCTCAATTGTGGATCAAACCCGAATGTGGACTACTGAGGTCAACGTCAAGGTGATAGGGGACGAGCCGCAGGGACAAGGCATCGTTAAGAAGATGGACACCACAATGCGAGAAAAGGTTATGAGATTTTGCCTTCTCAACTCAGAGATCATGCAAAAGTGGCTAGAGAGGTACAAAGGGGAAAAGCAACAACGTTTGACAGATCACATTCAATTCAAGCGCAACCGTGCAACTAGAAACCTTCCTTTTCTAGATCATCTTCAAAAGTTTCTTGACTTTCCAACTGGGCGGTGGTTAGATGCGACACTCTCAGAGGCAAAGAGGAGTGGAGTTTTGATTACTGAAGAGGAAGAGGAGATGTCAAGGGGTTGCGATTGGCATGTATATTTCACAACTTCCTTTTCGAGCTCCACATGAAGATTAGTTTGCTTTAATAACTTTTAATCTATTTCAATTTTGTGGTTGCAGTATCACAAATATGGAGCTTTGTGGTCACAGGGGAAGCACTTCAGAGTGCAACAGATCGACGAACAAAGGCTCACTTTCGATAGTGGTGCTAGGGCAAGCTTCGTCCAAGAAAGTAGGAGTAGTGTCAGGGATGAGAATATAGAGATTAGCCAGCTTGAATACTTTGGCTACATCCAAGACATCTTCAAGATTAGCTTTAGAAAGTTTGATATGTTTATTTTTTATGTCAAGTGGTTCAAAGTTATTAGCAGCCCTAATGCGGCCCTAATGCAGCTGTGCATAAAGACAAGAGTGGATTGATTCAAGTGAACTCTAGGCGAGTGTGGACAGATGTGCAGGATACATTCGTAATTTTGTGGCATTGTGAACAAGTTGTGTTCATACACGATCCACTATGGACAGAAAATGATGAGAATGATCTGTCTAAACCCTGCTGGCTCTATGTCGTTCAAGTTGCTCCATGTAGCAAGCAAGTGTGTGAAGGATTGGATGTTGAGCTTGAAGAGGTGATTCATGAACAAAGCGCAGGACCGACTCCAACTTTAAGTTTAGATTTTGAGGTGGATGTCAGCATTGAGCAATTGTCCGAACCTAGAGATGAGGTGTCAAATAGTGAAGCTGATGCGGAGGGCGACGAAGAAGTAGAGTTCGATGACGAAGATGCAGAAGTACAGATTGAGATAGACACCTTTGGTGCATCAGATCTCATAGAGGATGAGAGATTAACTAATGACTTTTGCTAGGAAACCTTTTGTAAAGCTCTTTTTATTAGTCTACAATACACTTTAGATGTTGTCATTTGTGTAGCAGTTTCGTTGATTTGTTATTTTTTGTATTGATTAAGTATTTCTTACGTAAACTAATGTATTTTGTGGGTGTTGTTTGTGTATGATTAGCCATGGCCGATGACGGATGAGCCATACTCTCCTAGTTTTAGTTTTCCTATCACTTCGGTCGGCATGTCACCCGAGCAGATGGGCTCGCTTTTGTCTCAGTTCACACTAGAGCAAATCACGATGGCACATCACCTTTGGGGTGCAGGTCCCTCTATACGCCTAGAACTAGTGTGGTCCCTACACTGAGCGGCCCCACACCTCAGTCTAGTGTGCCCCCTACACCTAGGACTCGTGTGCCCCCTACACCGACGGATGGTTCATCCTCGAGACGACATAGACGTCGTTCTGGAGGCGATGGTTGCTACGGTAGCGGTTCTACCGATGCATCCACACCACCAAGAGAGTGTCCACCACTCTCTTCAGTAGATAGTTCACCGATGGGCACACCACGTCCACCTTGGGGATCACACAAGCATGATCCTAGCAAGGTGTACAAGAGCACGGATGGGGATGTTGTGGCAGATAGGGTCGGAAAGGCCATGCGATAGAGGATTTGATAGCTCTGTACGATTCAGTTTGGTCACTTTGTGATGGAGATTTGGGATAACCTCGATGTTGAGAGAAAGAATTACATCGTTGACGCCATTCAGAGAGAGTACAGGCCGGTAGAGGGGTACGATCAAGCCTCGAACAACTGGATTTTGAGCATGGCGAAGTCCACAATGTCACACCGTCGGTCACAGGCGAGAGACAGGTACAATGAGAGCAGTCCCAAGCCATCATGGTTGGACGCAGAGGAGTGGACGGGGATTGCACGAGAGACACAAGACAATCCTAATAGATTTCAGCAGCAAAGAGATGCAACCAGAGCACGTTTGGAGTCTACTTGAGCGTCACATCTTGGGAGTGGAGGCTACGATACGCTTCAACATGAGTTTGTAAGTATTATACGTATACTTTAAATTATTAATAATACATATGTTATTTGAAGATTTATCTAATGATTAAACCATAATTTTGCAGGAAGTTGCCTTGAAGCGTCTTCCGACACGCCAAGAGGAGAAGTATGGGTACAAGCATGGACTTGTGGCCCTTTTGACCCAGCTGCAGGAGGAGGGAGAGGGCATCGATTGGGAGTCATTACCATGAGGGTCTTCTCACTCAGTGATTGTTTGCATATGTACAATTTTGTAGTGCTTATGTTTATGGTTTATGGTTATGTTTATGATATGGCACAGATGTTATGGTTAAGGTTTGACAATCAACTTAAGATTATGGTTTTGCTATGATGGTATGACAATCATCTGATGGTTATGGTTATGGTTATGATTATGGTTATGGTCATGGTTGTGCAATGATGGTATGCAATCAGGTGATGGTTATGGTTTTGCTATGATGGTATATCAATCATGTGATGGTTATGGTTATGGTTATGGTTGTGCAATGATGGTATGGCTATTATGGTTATGGTATGACAAGCAAGTTATGGTAATGGTTATGGTATGGCAAACAGGTTATGTTTATGGTTTTACAATTTTCGACTCATGTTTTAATTATGTTAACAGGTTATGTTATTCTTACAATTTTGCTAATTGCCATACACTCGCTCTTTAGCGTCAGCTTGTAGGTGGAGTGCGGTTGCTTGTGCACTCTTCCTTTTGGCAGAGAGGGCTGTATTCTTTTGCTGCAGTACATGCAGCATTAGTTCCCTGCCCTCTCTGCCCAAAAAAAATTTGCAGGTTTGGTCGTCGGTACAGGTAACGGTATGAGTGTCGGTAGGGGCAACAGTATGAGCGTTGGAATACACTATACAAATACCGGTGTATATTACGTTGTCTATTCCGACGTGTATTTGAAGGTTTATTTCGACGTCAGCTATATCGATGGTCATACCGATGCTACGATACCGGCGTCTCTTTCGAGGCCTATATTAGCACTTTTTAGTTTAAAAAGTAACTTCATTTCGTCGGTACCTGCACCGATTTCTGCACGATGTCTTGTAGTGTCAATCTTTTGTTTAGCAAAAAAATTTGAAAATTAAATGTCAATTTCTACCTAGGTAGGTGTCATAAACGTTTTTTGGTGTTTGATTAAAGGGAATCAAGGGAGATGCTTCCTTGGGAATGGAGGCAAAAGAGAAAATAAAACGAAAGCCCTTGGCAGAGTCCCATGAGGGAGGACAAAGGTAGACATTAGAAAAATGTTTTTGTATTAGATATTTTTGCATCATCTGTAAGCGATAGAGGGTAGAGTGCAGAAAGATTGACGTAGAGGGCACATGGTGCAATGGAAGGTAGCATTGAGGCTCGGTTGCAAACTGCAGACAACTTCACAGAGCAGGGAGGTGGGTTGAGCTCTCCTAGCCATTTTTATAGAGGAGGGCGGCAGGGTAGATTAAAAAGGGGTTCATATGGAAGCTTTGGTCTCTCTGTAGGTTTGTAGGAACAAGACATGCCGGGCTATCTCTTTGTCGTGCTACTTCGAGTTCGCACCTGCAGATGGAGTTTGCCTATATGTTACACGTTCTTCAGTAGGTGAGGACCATGCAGACAAGGCTATGGAAAACGATATTGAGATGCTTGTATTAAATGGAGATTTTTTGAGATCTTTGGGAGCAAAAGGGAGGAAGTGCCGGATGGTGGACAGAAAGAGAGAGGGAGAGAGATGACGATGTCACCAGCCTCTGCGTTGGTCTGCAACCGCCCTCGCCATCACGTACTCCCCCACCTGATAAAGTCCTCCCCATTGTTCTCATGTGTGTCACCACTTGCTGCCCGAACCTTGCCTCTGCTAGCTTTCTTGGTCTGCAGAACGAGTGCGTACCCTGCAGTATAGCTCTGCACGTCTGGGTCCCAGGATGAATCTGCTATCGAGAGGCGCAGATGATGGGTCACAAGAAAGATGATGGCAACAGCTCAAGGAGTTTTGCCTTCTAAATGCGGAGATTCTCGAGATTCTCGAGATTCTCGGGAAGAAATTAATGGGAGTGTAGAGTTTTGGAGCTAGTATGTAATTTCTACCTATAATTGCAATATTTTCTTACAAAAACTTAGCGTCCCTTTTTTTCTCTACCGACTTTTTCAAATTTTAAACCGGCTTAAGGTTGCACTTTTTTTCTAAAAATAATTACCCTCTTCTTTGTGTCCGGTCTTGTGGTGTGTACACAAGAGCCTAAAACCTAAAGTAAAACTTCTCATCCCCCCTCCTCTACTTCTGTGGCCTCCCTTCTCTTCCCCGTGCTGCTCCTCTCCCTTCCCCCAATCTCCTCTTTTACCGCCCCTCTATGATGCCTTCTACCACCCCCCTCTTTGATGTAGCCTACAAGCAAGCATCCAACAAAGCAGCTACATGCATAGTGGTCTTTGATGACAAAGGTATCAAGGTATTTTCGCTTGGCCATTTGTTAGAATCACATTCTAAAAATGAAGTTGAGTATGAAGCACTGACCAAGGGGTTGCAATGGTGCGTCTCACAAGGGGTAAAGCACCTTAATGTATTTGGGGATGCTCTACTTTTGGTAAGACAAGTAAATGGAGTTTGGACATGTCAGAATCCTACCTTGAGGACTCACTTAAGCTGTGTAAAAACTTTGTTGGGTAAGTTTGAAGCAGTTCAACTACACCACATGCGAAGGGCTCAAAACCATGAAGCCGATGCATTAGCAAGCAAAGAATGCAGGAAGTGGTGGTCCGGGCTATAAGGCTAAAGCTTCCTCTATTTGAAGGTAGTGACGCCTTATCGGACATCATGCATTTCTTGGAAACAGGGGAATGTCCACCAGACCTAACAAAAGGGCAGAAGCAATGGCTTACCAGGAAGGCCACAAGGTATCGGCTTATCAATGACGGTTTATATTGTGAAGGTAAGGATCAAGTACTCAGGAAGGTCCTCTCTCTAATGAAATTACGGGGGTAATTGCCAGTTGTCATGATGGTGTTTGTGGCGGTCACTTTGCCCTAGATATACAAGTAGAAAAATCTTGCAGGCTGGTTTTGCATGGCCTAGTCTCAATTGGGATGTACATCATTGGTGTAAGACATGTAAGTTGTGTCAAAAGGTCACTCATGCCTGAACCACAAACACCTATCCTTTCATATGGGCCATTTGAAAAACGGGGTATAGATGCCATAGGACCATTGCCTAGGGCCAACTCAAGGAAGTTCTACATCATCATGGGAGTCGACTATATGACTAGGTGGGCGGAAGCTACATCCACAACTAGGATCACAATCGTGGAGGTAGCTAAATTTGTCTATGAGCACATATGTTGCAGGTTTGGCACACCACTAGAAATCATCTCTGATAGAGGGCCAGGTTTCAGAGCAGACTTGGTAGGAGAATTAATGCAAAAACTAGGCATTACAAGAAGGCACTCCTCACCATATTACCCTCAATGTAATGGCCTAGTTGAAAAAGTGAATGGAATGGTTTGTAAAATTATCACCAAGCAGGTTAACAATCATCCTAGGGACTCGGATAATTATCTACTTCCAGCTTTGTGGGCCTACGGAACCTCATTCTGCACATCTTTGGGTTCACCCCATATCATTTGGTATTTGGCAAGGAGGCAATCTTACCTATTGAGGTGCAACTAGCAAGTCTCAGAGTGATGGCAAGCTAGTTTCAACAACCCAAGATGCATTTGAGGGATCAGATCCTTGACTTGGAACGACTACAACTGGACAGAGAAGAAGCAATCAATTATTATGCGGCACAGGTAGAACACAGACGGCTTAGTTTCAATCAACACCTTTGGCGCAAAGAGTTAAAGAAAGGCATGTTCGTGCTCCACTATGACAATCGCTTTGACACACGCAAAGATAAGAAGC